>NW_024582441.1:0-64193 GCF_018398535.1 Haplochromis burtoni
CTGCTCCTCTTTTCCCCTTTGTCTCTTTTTTCCTTTTTCTTGCTCTTGTGCTCCTTTCTGTCTTTCTCTCCGAGAGCTTTCTTCATATCTTTCAAAGGATCCAAACTATCCTTCAGTCTACGATCCTTCTTCTCTCTCTCCTCTTCACTTATCCCTTTTCTCTTTTCTTTTTCTTTGCTCTCCTCTTTGTCTTTGCTGCTTTTCAGATACCACGGCGTGACCTCAGACCCCGGCTGGGGTCCCAATGACACCAGTAAGCCAATGGCTCTTTCCTGCTTCTCCTAGAAACCCCCCCCCACAAAAACAACAACAGAAAACAAATATTTTGTGTTATTTTTTTCATTACTGTAGCACACTTTTTGTTTATACATGTGTTTGTTTTGTTTATACAATACCCAACAGATAGGAGAATGTAAATATCTGAGTAGCCAGACGGGACATTAACCTGTCTTTAACCTTCCACGAGCTCCATAGTACTTGTTCCTAAGTGCAAATAGCAGAGCTAACTGTCTGAGGCATCATGTGTGCCGCATGCTGTGTGCTATTTGAGCAGCTCCCTCACATAAAACCAGCAGTGGGAAGATGTCAAAAGCAAACTATTTCTTGTTGTGTGATAAAGGAAAACAGTGGGAAAAAATGCGACCTGATACTCTCGACTGTATTCCAAGCTAAAGTCGAAAAGGTCTAGAAGAGCAGATGAACTGCTTTTTGATTGGTCTCTATCTTAGCTTCATATTGTTAAAACAGGAAGTTGTTGATGGGGTAGGAAAGTTTGAAAGGTACGAAACTGGTAAAAGTTTTTGTATTTTGTAGGTTTGGCCTGTGGGTGTGGGAAAAATAGTTTCTGGTGCTACATATAAAAAAAAAAACAATAACAAGTTTCACTTACATGTATGAAATTCTGTAGCCTGACTTAAACCCGCAATATTTAGAAAAAAAGCCTCTTGGAGACATGCTCTAAACCCAACAGGAAGTCCAGTGTTTTAAATGTAAAATGCTTTTTTTCAGGCAGTACACTTTATCAAACTCCTCTTAGAGAACTTTAATCTAAAGACCTTGGCAATGCCAAACTAAGAAGTTTTTGAGTTTGTGTTGTCTGGTGCGTCCATGTCAGCTCAGCAAATTTTGATTAGTTGCCACAAAAAGCTCTTATAACTCAAATGTACACTGTCCACTCTGTCCTGAGCTTGACGTCCTGGAAGCGAGTCTGGAGACATCTACACAAAGTCAGCGCGACAGCTAGTGGCAACAGGAAATCAGCATTAGGTGATAAATGGTGGCTGACAATATCCCTTTTGAAATCCAAACACTCAATACAGCAACGTGACATACAATTAGTAGGTGTTCTTGAAAGAAAGAAAGTGCTTATACAAAGTGTTTGGAAGTAGTGCATATACACATATGTATATACATGAAAGGTTACCAAGGAAACCAGAAATGTTTTTGAGAGCGTTTTCAAAATGCTGCGTTTTCCATCAGCAAAAACGCTGTCTCAGTGTGGACAGGAGGCCGAAACAGAGAGAAAACAATGCGTTTTCAAACGACAACGCATTAGTGTGGACGTAGCCTGAGTGTAGCGTATCTCATTATGCACCAATGTGTTTCCCACCACACCACTTCAAAAATTCAACTTCCTGTTGAGTTCTGAATTTACTGAAGCAAAAAAATTTTAATTAACTAAAACACAACAACTGTTATGAATATTCTCTGCCATTAAAACAGGACACACAATAAACTAATATACTTCAGCAAATCATTAAATAAATGTAAATGGTACTAAAGTGCCTCTGCTTTGCCATCAGCAGCATTTTGGCATTTTCTGACCTGTGATTGGAAAGCCTTGATCACATCCACGGGCTTTAACTTGTATTTATATTGTCTGTCTGAATTAATTTCCCACCCGTCTCATGCTGCATCTATTTACGCTGCATGCATACATACTGGCACTGGGCTGCAGAATAGAATAGCAGGTATGATGACAACAAGACAAAAATTTAAACTGATTGCATTGCTTTTTAAAGTGTGGTGATAACAAACCACTCAAATGACATCTGAGAAAACTACACCCACTAATGATGAGATTAGATAAGAATCGTCTTTTCTCTGGCAACATTTCAAAAACATACAAAGCATTTAGCATTTTTGTGACTGAGCTGAAAAGCAAGATTTTGCAGATCCACTCCTAACTACTAAAGGTTTTTAATGGAAAAAATGAAAATGTAAATGGTATTCAGCACTGGACCTGCAACCACAGACCATGCAGGACACTGAACCCAGATGTGGTACCAAACTTGCAAAAGCTTTGCTATCATTCAGCTGCTACGTCAGAGCAAAAGAAAAGCATGAAAGAGAAGACTGACAGAAGCAGCAGCACGGACACCTTTTCTTCTTTCTTTTCCCTGAGATACTCCTCATTCCCCTTCTTCTCCGAGGACTCCTCCAGGGGGAAAAGATTGAGATGCTCCAGAGCTCCACTTCCTCCACCCTGTTCCTCATCACCATCATCTCTGCTTCCTCCTGTTGGCTGAAGAGCAGCTCGGGCTTTCCTTCTCAGATACTCTGTACGTGCCTGTAAACAATGAACAACAATTAAAGGACATTCATGGGCACAGCAAAGCTTATTTAACCTTCATAATAAAAAACTAAACTCAAATCATAAATACTTAAGTTTTCTACTGGTGCCAATTTAGAGACGTACAGTACATTTACAGCAATCTGAATAGTAACACACAGGAAATGTTAGCATTGATTTCCAGGTGTTGTTTTTTTTTTTTTAAATATTAACAAAAGACAGCATACAACAGTAAATGTGTTGTTTTTTACAATTGTAGAGGATAGGCGTGCACTAGTGAGAGATCTATTAGGGATGCAGTGATTGCAAAACTCTGGACCAATACTGATGTTTAAAATAACAACTTGTTTGTTTTTTAATTAGTATATTACATATTTTTACCATTAACTATCCACCCTTTTTTGGCAGGGGAAATAAAGAAAAGATCACTACACCGTTTGAACATTTAGTCAGCACAAAAGTTAGCTGACACATCAGAGAAACAATGCTAATCAGCAGTCAACAAGGACAGTATCTGATGCTCATACACTCTACGTATTATAATGCATACGTGGTTGCTAATATTTAGTCTGCTTTCACTCTGTTGTTTCATAAAAACAGGGTGTTTCCTGTCTCAGTGTGGGCCTTTTAAGGGGTTCTGGACATCTGGGTTACTTAACGTATCAAAGGTCTATATGTTTTCCAATACATTTTGTCTATTTGATCAACAAAAATTTATTTTAAGCTTTAGTAAGTTAAATAAAATGGTTAAAAATATTTTTAGTGACAGTGGATGGCAAAAAAAACCCTCACTGATGGGCTCAAAGCTTCTTTAAATACAGTAAAACCCTAATAATCTCTGCAATGCAACACATAAGTGTAGCAGAGAACAATCTGTTCTCGCATGATAACATTTTATTCCGGCTCTGCACGGCCCACTACATTTTACCCCCTGTGATACTGAGCTACTTCAATGTCATCTTATGTTTCCTGTCCTTTACTTTAATGTACAGTACTGACATTATTTTTTTTGGGTAACTTTTCTGTAATACATTTGATTTCAAAAAAATTCTGCCTTATTAATATATTTATTTTTTAGATTTCCATCCCATTATAAAAAGCTTTAATATTCTAGATATTTATTTATTGTGCAAAATGTAGATTAAAAAGAGAATGCATTGCATTTTGCAATTTTTATTCACAACTGTTATTGTTGTTTATAACCAATGTTTTAAATGATTTTGTTGGCAGCAACAGATCTCAAAAAGTTGGGACAGTGGTAACAAAAGGCTGGAAAAGTAAGCTTAACTAAAAGGAAACAGCTAGAGGAATATTTTGCAACTAAGTTAACTGCCAACCGCTCAGTAACATGACTGGGTATGCAAAAACTGTGTCTACAAGTTGTGTACCAATTTCAGCATAAAGCTCCTAAATGTAAAGTTACAAAGACTTTGAATATCAATACTAGATGCCTGTGATTTTTGGCAACACAGGCAACAGTGCAGTAAAAATAGGCAGGATTCTGTCATGGAGTCACTGCATGGGTTCAGGAACACTTCCAGAAATTACTGTTACACTTCAAAGTAGCCATATGTGAACATGATACAAAAACGCTGCCTTCTCTGGGCCAAAGCCTATTCAAAATGGACTGAGGCACAGTAGAAACTGTTTCTCAAGGTACAACGTGTGCATTAGTGCCTATGGAACTGGCAGCTTGCAAATCTGGAAAGGTACCATCAGTGCTTCAAGGTATATTGTATTTAGGTTTACTTAATTTAAAAATCCTCACTGTTTTCAGCAACACTTTACACAGTATTCTAACTTTTTTGTAACTAGGGTTGGACTAAGAGCATCTCAGGTAGGCTCTACTGAAAAAGGACATTTACTGTACACTTTTATTATAAATGTACGTTTTTTTATGTTGTTCAAGTTAGTAACCTTGCTTCTGATCATATCTGGTTTGAATTTGAGGTATCCTGCTCAAACTACATGGGAAATAGAGCAAAAAGTATGTACAGTAACAGCACGCCACGGTCATCCACCCGGAGTCACCTCTTGCTCCGCGCGTTCCACGCGACGCTTGGCCTCGCGCTCCTCCTCTGCTGCCTGGGCCTCGTCCCTCCGCACTCGAGCGACGTTGTCTTTGTTGCGGACATGCCAGCTCTTCTTCGGAAGGATGTTCATTGTTCCCTTGGCGGCTGTTACTACTATAGGTTAGCAGTCGGCTAGCAGCGGCAAAAGTGGAAGGAAAACGTGAATAAGTTCCCCCAAATAAAGCCGCTAGTTGTGGAAGGAAATGCGTCAATGCCCCAAAGCGGAAAAATAGAATAAAAATATATAAATATACAAAAACAAACTTTATATTTGCAGCTTTGACCTCCCAAGAGGCAGAGCTAACGAGATAATGTTAGCCGATGTTTGCTACTTTCCACATCTACTTTACCTTAAGGACTCAGCACCACGCATAGATATCACATTTCCGCCAATTTAGCAATAATTTTTTTAACATTTTACTCTCTAAAACAGGGCCCAGGCACTGTCACCAACTTGTTGAGTGAAGATTTTTTTCTTGTTGGACAGGTAGCAGGACCTCACAGGAACAGGCAGACCCAAACAGGAAGTAAACAGTAGCTCCACGTTGAAGCAATAACACAATGGCGACAGCAGAGGGGGCTGTTATGTTTCTCATTTTATTTTATTATGTAAAGAAAAGAATATCTGCTTTGAAGGACAGACAGAAAAGGCACTAATCTATTTACATATTGGAAATGTTATACTCTAATAACGATAAAGTTTTAATTCTCCTTCTTTATGTATTCCTTTTAAAAAAATCACAACTTTTAATACAGTTATCTTCGTGCAGACGTGTGTGGTAAAACCTAGCCTGCATTAAATTATAAACATAAAAACAAGTCTTATTATGTTGTTTTCAAGACGGTAGATCCTTGCCCATATCGTTTTCAATCTTGTACTCCTGCATGATGTGTCGGTATATGAGCTTGCCGAGTCAGGCTCTCAATCTGCTTGATCAGGAACTGTTTGTCACGGCTCTCCTGTAAACCAAAAACTCATAAGTCCATGTGAGAATCAGGAAACCATTTAACTTACTGTTTCAAAGTGAAGCCTAATGACGTATATAAAAGATCACCATTTAATTTCGGGACTGTAGGGTCATTATAAACTGTAAGGTAATTAACGCAGATAGGTTTGTATATTTGGACTGGACTGTGTGTAGTTGTTGTAAAGTGCCTGTGAATACATCCTCTTTGAATTCCAAGATTTTACCTATCAACACATGATATTAATCCTCGGCAGGTTTTAAAATGAAGTTAATGCAAATACATACAAGCAGAAAGTTATTATATATTAGACTGTTTCATTTTGTAACAAATACTGAAACATGATGCAGAAGCAGTTGTAGAAAACTGATAGCACAGTTTAAAAAGACTGGCTCGTTTGGAAAGGTTGCCAGGAGAAAGCCTATTTACTGTAAATCATGGCAACACAGCTTAAGTCTAAACAAACCTTAAGACTTCTGAAACAATGTCCTTTGTTCAGTTTAGACCAAAGTGGCGATCCTTGACCATAATGTGTAGCATCATGTTTGGTGAAAACCAGGCACAGCATATCAGCACAAACATTTCAAACCAACTGTCCAGCACGGTGCTGGAGGGGTAATGATTTGTGCTTGTTATTTGCACCCACTGGACCTGAGCACTTTGCAGTGATTGAGTCAACCTTAAACTCTTCTGTATACCAAAGTATTCTAGAGTCAACTATGAGACCATCTGTCTGACAGCTAAAGCTTGGCTGAATTTGGGTCATGCAGCAGGACAGTGATCCCAAGAACAGCAGCAAATCTATAACTGAATGGTTGACAAAGAAAAGAGTCAAGGTGCTGCAATTGTCCAGTCAAATTCCTAACCTTAAACATATTGAAAAGCTGTGGTGGGCCAAAATTCCTTCATAACAATGTGAGAGACTAATAAAGTCATACAGTTCTAACAGCTACTGAATCAGGAAGTGTACCTAGTTGTACCTAGTTTGTCACACAGCGCTTCTGCATTTTGGCATAATTTTTGTTAAGTAATCACATGGTGTAATACATCATGTTAGAGTCTGATAAGGACCAGATGATTTTTTTTGTTACTATGTCCTGAACAATTGAAAGAGGGTGTATTTACTTTCCTTCTTTGGCTTTTTCCTTAAGTACATGACTTTATCTAATAATAATAGTAATAATAATAATAGTAATAATAATAAAGCAGTTTACCAGTTTAAGCTGAGCTTTTAGCAGTGCAATGCTTCTCCCATAGACAGTTGCTAAAGCTACGACATAGCACATCACCACACTGCCAGGGAGAAGAGAGACATAATATTACTCCATGAAATGGACAGTAAGGACTATTTAATATGCAGGTCATCATTACACAAATGGCATACTGAGAGTTCACGCACATTGCTAATGCAAAAAGAGGGATGGAGAACGCCTGGGAGCCGACGAAGAAGAGAAACTCCTGTGTGACGTTAGAGAGATTGTTGAATGAGTCTGGAACAGTTGACCACATGGTACTGGATGAGTGGAAAGGACCACAACCGTAAGAGGGACGGATCCTGTTTGAGGAAGAGGGACACACTTGTCCTCAGCAATGTTAAATAACATGAAAAATGTTTTCATGCAAAGTTTATAGCAGTGACAGGATCCAGCAAGTTTTCTTACAGTGATGCAGAAAAAGCAGTTGTGTTGCAACTGTTACAGGTAAGTATGAAACACTCACTCAGAGAGACTGTAAATCAAGACAACTGTTGCCAAACCCCATCCAAACAGGAGCACCACCAGAAAAAAGAAGGTGGAGGTGGTAGAACGAAACGTCCTCAGCGCTGGCCGACAGTTTTGGAAGAGTGTTATCTGCGGGGGGAAAGTGGCAATTTAATAGTGGATTAGGGACACAATCACCAAGCAATGTGTGACGTGTTGGCGGTGTTAAAGCTAGAGCCTCACCTTCTTGCAGTAAAACAGGATGACAAACTTCAAGGTGTTGATGGCGGGCAGCAGAGGGCAAAAAAGAGCTCCCACCCAGACCACAGTCTGACCATAAACCAGGCCAAGCACATTGGAGGGAACCACAAACTCCTGCCGCCCCACCCACTGAACAGGCTTACAGGAACAGTTATCCACCACAAGCCTACCACATACACAAAAAAACAGCTGAACACAAGACTGATTGACCAGTATTCAAATATACAGCATGCATTTGCATGATGTGCATTAATACGACTCATATCTTTATGCTATAAAAAGTACCTGCGTGGAAATTCAACCAGCAGAAAAACAGCAACGGTGATGAGGAGGTCAAACATTGTGAGCTTGTACATTTCCTGCCCCACACGTGTTTCCCAGCACTACCAATAAGAAAAGATAAGATTGTCTTTCAGTGTGGACATGCTGAATATATTCAAAGCTGATGTTACTGTTGTGTTAACCTCTTTGTCTCCACACACAGGCTGTTATAGCAGCTGTTAAAGAGCGCGTTTTGTATTTTACTCAAGCCTCCTTCAGCGGAACGAGGCAGTCGCAGAGCTGCTACTGTTCTCCCCAAGAGATCAAAAAATATTTACTGAAAAACCTGACATGCTTTACCATTATTGTTTATGACTTTTTAAAATACAAACGGAGTGTAAATGAGTTTCCAGTTCAATTATTCTGTCAGTTTTTCTTTTGCACGTCGAAGCCTTCAAGGGATCCTGTTTAATTTACCCAGCAAAGTCTTGATCCAGCAACAAACTGAAAGCACTGCTTTTTCTCATGACAGACAACTTAAACACAAACAACAGAAGGTCTGTCATATAGGACCCCCTCCGCGCTGTTACACTCTGAAAATGAAGATCAGTAATATAATTACTTGGAATTCATCGTAGTTGTACCCGCACAGTGTACAGTTTCCTTTGAGCTCGTTAGGGTAGCAGGTGATCTGACTCCACAGGGTGTAGAGGAGGACGCCCAGACTCACCAGACGCAGAAACACTGCCCTGGGTGTGGAAGAGAAATGGGTCATTTTCATTCATCTAATTTTAATTTCACACTAATCTTACTTGATAACTCAACACAGATAAGGATACACTACCATATTTACAAATGTGTTACATAAAACTAATGACCAGGTTTAAAGCAGGGAAGGTTTTAAGCTGTTTTTTGTGTTTATTTTACCTTGAGGGCCCCATGAACAACGTTTTAGCTGATGTAAGTTGTGTGGGAGCCAGGGTGAGCTAGTATTTTTTTTTTTTAAAACTGAAGGACGTGCCACACGAAGTAACCTGAGCTGAAATTGAATTGTAGAACAGGTAAGGTGGTGATTGCAGCATAATTTCCTTCGTATTGCACACTATATTGGAGAATCATGGCAAAAGCATTATAGCAGCTTGTGTATAGCCATAGTGGCCAGATAATAAAACATGTGGGTTAGATCATATTTATCATCAGGCATTTAACATTTTGCTGTTTGTTTGATCCATGGCTTGTGACTAGACCCATTATTGTCTGCTCTGTTAGAGCCAGTCGTTAAGGATGAACCTGGCAGTCTTGATAATTATGGGCCTAGTTATAGTACTATGATTAAAGTGAGTAAAATATTTATTGTGTTTAATATTCTGGTCAATTTTTAAAATAGGTGCAGCAGCATCATTATTATCAATAGTTGTTATAGTGTTATAATTCTGCATTTACTCTCTTATTTACAATAAAAATTTCCACATTTGCTGGAGTTTGTCATATCTCATTGTGTATTTGTGATAAGAAGATATGGGCTTGGAGCGACTGATCAGATTTTTTTTTTTCAAGCATTACAAACACAAACAAATTAAATGCATGTGACATAATCTCTTTCTCACAAACCTTAAGAGAGCCAATATGATAGTAGTGCTGGGGGAGTATTGCTCTACTAAGGCGATCTTGTCACACAGCAGAGGCACCACAAAGTTTCCAGCAGTGATGACCATGGACGGGAGATACTGAATAATAAAGCCAAGGATCCCTTGCTCATCAGCCCTATTCTGTTTAGCAGAAATGGGAGATGGTCACCCAGAGCTTCAAGAAGATCATGTTGGCATCATTATTTTTACATCGTTTACCTGGCTGAACTGTGTGGTCACATAGATGCCGTAGAAAGCTCCTCCAATGAACCCAAGTGAAAGAAAAGTCATTAAAACACGCAGAGAGTATAAAATCACTTTTTTTGATGTTGACAGATCAGCCTCGTGTCTCTTTCGACTCTCCTCCTCCAGATCCACCTGGCCGAGGGAGAGAAGAGAAATGAGGGGTCACCTGAAGGCACATCGTGTATACGAAACTGTGGAGCAAAGCTGCCACGTGTGGGTCACGTTTCTCTTTTCCAGCACTTCATCCTGTTAAGTAGGATAGATCCCTTCTGACCTGTAGCTGGTAGAGGATGTTTTTCTGCTTCAGTTTGGTAGCTCTGTCTCCCAGGCAACTATAGTCCCATCCGGTGAACACGATCATGCTGTAACTGCTCACTCCAGTGCTGCTTCCCGTTGCCACAGCAACTCGAGCTGCAGTCCCCATCCTGTGTGTGAACAGCCAGTGAAAAGGATACAGACAGAAGTCAGGCTGACTGAACTCAGGACTCTAAGCTAAACATGCAAACACACAGCCTTTATTTACATAATGCATCCGTTTAACACGAACTATAGTGTCTCCAGACCCCAGGAATTCAGTAAAACAAACCCAATTTTGCTGTCTAATCAAGAACCTGGCCGTTACAGTCGTGGGACTGACCGTGTTATCATGCAGATGAGACAAAAGGCAAAGTAGAAGACAGCAGTGAGGATGTAGGCAAGAGGGATGTTGTAGAAGAAGTCCCCGTTCGGCATCTCTGTGATGTTGTAGTAGCCATAAAACAGGTATGAATACTCCATAAAACCCTGTAAAGGAGAGAAGACTATCCAGCTCAAGATGCAATTACATTTTGCCGGCTGAGAATAAAAGCAGGAGAATTGTGCAATTTCTTCACTACAATATATCGCTAGATTTATTATTTAGGCCTATATTGTAGGCTTCAGCTCCAACGTGAAGCCTAAAAGCATAAATGAACCAGTGTCATTCACATAAAACACTTTGACAAGGTGCAGCAGAAAAGCACAGGTGTAAAGCCTGAAATGAGTCACAGCTCATTCAAACTAGCTGCTTTAGTTTCAGTGTTGTGGTTCTGCGTGTGCTGCCTTACTTTCATACTCATGCCAACATAGTGTCAGTAACACCCGTGACTTTCTATTTTCAAACCACCACACACAAAAAGACATTATTACTCCAGCTGTACCTTATATGTGTTCTCGGTGTCACCTTTTTGCAGAATGAAAGTGGAATGACAATTCTATGAAAGTCTAAAGTGCCTCAAACTAAAGTGCAGGTCTATATACATTCTGCAAGTCTCTCAACGTCTCACCGTTCCCGAAAGGAAGTCGAGCAGGTACTGATAGATCTCCGTTGTGCTCTTAACTTCATACACCTTGCATTTAGCTGGATTTGAAAAAATAAAACACAGTAAACAAAAAGCTTCCTCTGAACATAAAGGTCATGCTGTTGCCTCAAGAATTTATGATATTTGTAAATAAATTAAATACACAGAAAGAGACTGGGAGATTCAATGCAGCTGCAGTGGAAACTATTTAACGTCTAAATAAGATCTGTTTCTTATGTGGCTTTAAAATAATCAAAGGATTTGGAAAAGTCATACATCATCCTGTAAAGCTATTTCAGGTCTGGAGATGATAAATGATATTAGGGATAAACTCATTTTTGTATATATTTGAATGTCACAGATGTGGAATTTTGTATAAATATTCTGCTCATCCACAGGTGAGCAGCCCACATTTTATTTCTGAAGGGAAAACAGAAGGGGTACCACTCTCTCTACTCTTACTCCTACAAATGCAGGGCTGTTGCCTGGAAACTGTTGCAGCAAAGTGCAAGAAGGCTTCCTGTTGTAATTACGAAGAAATGTGATAAAAGATGAGTAACAAGGAAAAAAGGAGGAAATGAAGAAACAGGACGCACCGGTGCGATTTGTTTCACTCAAGTTATTGCTAACAGTGAGGATATCTGTGCTGTTGGTGGTTGGTTGGTGGTGGTTGGTGGATCTGAAGACAACACTGGGAATGAGGACAAACCCAGCAATCAGAAAGAAGGACACAAAATTCAGAACCACCAAGAAGCGAAGGAACACGAAGTAAGACTGGACACCACCTCCAAAGTTCCCTGTGAGGGCAAAGAAACATGGTTTGTTTCAAATGTAAACTTAACGCGTGGGACTGAGCTGCTTCCTTTATTGTCCTTTTATATTAATTTACTGCATGTGTACCTCCAATCATTTGCACTGACTTCCTCCACAATGAGAAAAAGTAAAGAAATTCTTTGCATTTGTTTCTGAGTTTACGCAGCATCTGTCTCCCTCTCCAGGACACATCTCTGGAAAATGCGGGCGACCGCATTTGCTGCACTTCCCTGTGAAGGACAAATAATAAAGAAATTATATTACAACAACTCAAAATTCCCTCACAATTACCAAGTAATTTAAAATAAACTATATATAGGAGAATTATTAAATAAACATGAATTAGATAGCACTTACACAGTATATACATACATTAACAAACAGTTTTTGTCATTCTGCCTCTGCACATCACCACAGAGGATTTTAAATCAATCAAGATGTGAATGAAGTGCAGGCTTTCAGCTTTAGTTTAGGGGCTTTATCAAAAATGTTTTCATTGACAGTTTGTGAATTTAAAGCCATTTTGATAAATAGAGACGTATTTTCAGAGACGTATTGCATAATCAGAATTTTAAATGTAAGTATCGCTTTTTAATTCTCCTTTAAATCCTTTACAGTCAACAACTGCATGAGGTGTATTTGGACATCACCAAATGCTGTGTTTCTTCCCTTGAGGAGTCACATCAGGATCCCCTTCAATTTGCTTACCAGCCCCGTCTCGGAACTGATGACGCCATCATCTCTCTGCTCAATCATGTCTACACCCACCTGGACCAGCCGGCGAGCACTGTGATGGTCATGTTTTTTGACTTTTCCAGTGCTTTCAACACCATCAGGCCGACCCTCCTGGGTGATAAGTTAGCAGTGATGCAGGTGGATGCTTCTCTGGTGTCCTGGATTGTTGATTACCTAACAGGAAGACCACAAGGTAATCAGCAATACAGGGGCACCACAAGGAACTGTCTTCTCCCTCTTCCTCTTCACCCTCTACACCACAGACTTCAGCCACTGCACAGAGACCTGCCATCTTCAGAAGTTTTCTGATGACTCTGCGGTGGTTGGATGCATCAGCAGGGATGATGAGACAGAGTACCGGGCTGTGGTTAACTGATTTGTCACGTGGTATGAGCAGAATCATCTGAGGCTCAACCTGGCAAAGACCGAGGACTATAAATACCTCGGAGTATACATTGACAATAAACTGAACTGGGCTAAAAACACCACAGCACTTTACAGGAAAGGCCAGAGCCGACTCTATTTTCTGAGGCGGCTGAGGTCCTTCAACATCTGTCGGACAATGCTCCGAATTTTCTATGAGTCTGTTGTGGCCAGTGCAATCCTGGGGCAGTAGGTTGAGGGTTGCTGATGCTATATAATAATAAAGTGATCCGCAAGGCCAGTAATGTTGTGGGGATGGAGCTGGGCTCTCTTAGGGTGGTGATGGAGAGGCGAATGTTGTCCAGGATAAAGACAATGTTGGATAACTCCTCCCACCCACTCCATGCTGGCTAGCCACAGGAGCACGTTCAGTGAGAGACTGAGATTACCAAAAAGCACCACTGAACGACACAGGAAATCATTCCTGCCTGTGGCCATCTCCCTGTACAACTCATCCACCTAACACACTGTATACTGCAATAGCTACACCCTTTTTGCACATGCTCTTCTTTCTTATTCAGATATTTATTAGTAAGTGACTTTATATATGCATATATGTATATTTGTGCTATTTCTTATTCTTTATTGTCTGTTTTTGTTAACATATTTATATATATAATAACTATATATATAACATATATATATTTATATACATTATATATATATAATTATAATATATATATATAACATATATATATATTATATATATATATAACATTGCAATAGCTACACCCTTTTGCACTTTCCCTTCTTTCTTATTGAGATATTTATCAATAAGTAACTTATATGTATGTATATATTGTGCTATTTCTTACTTTTTGTATTGCCTGATTTTGTTATTGTTTGTACTGGAGCGCTGTAACCAACATAATTTCCCCAAGGGATCAATAAAGTATTATGATTCTGATTGCCAGGCTTTTACTGCAGCCTCCTCCAGCTGCTGCTGGTTTGAGGGGTTTTTCTCAATCCACTTTGTCTTTAGTATCTGAAAAGCTGATCTGTTGGGTTGAGATCAGGTGACTGACTTGCCCATTGAAGGATATCCAATTTCTCTGCCTTGAGAAAACCTTTGGGTACTTTTACAGTTTGCTTTGGAGGATTATCCTTTTGTTCTGTGAAACACAGTCTGATCAGTTTTGCAGTACTTTGTTGAATTTGAGCAGAGAGTACAGTCTTGTACTTCACAGTTGG
The DNA here is from genome assembly GCF_018398535.1 of Haplochromis burtoni. Lineage (NCBI taxonomy): Eukaryota > Metazoa > Chordata > Actinopteri > Cichliformes > Cichlidae > Haplochromis > Haplochromis burtoni. Next base: position 14,188 of record NW_024582441.1, read on the forward strand.
TCCTGCTACTTTCTATCTGAGGTCCCATCATAAATAAACACCAGTGAACTGGTTCCACTGGCAGCAATACCTGTGCATGCTACATTTCCTCCACCATGTGTGACAGATAATGTGGTTTGTCTCCAAACATGACCTGTTTTTCTCCTTCTCCAAACCTTTTTCTTCCCATCATTCTGATACGTCTCAGTTTCATCTGTCCAAACAGTTTTTTCCCCATAGATGGCCACCGCCTTCTTCTTCCTTGTGACCAGTGGTTTGAACCCTGTAGTAAACCCTGTGCATTTACACTCATGAAGAAGTTTCACGATTGTGGACTCTGACAATGATACACCTCCTCAAAAGTTGTTTTTACTAGAGCTGATATTATAAAGGTGTTTTCTTCTTAACCACAATAATAAAAGCTGGCTTTTATTTTCTTTCAGGCCTTTTTGGTTTTACTGAGCTGCTCAATGCAATCCTTCTTTTTAGGAATGAACCAGTTTACTGACTTCTAAAGTATATTTCATTTTTCTGAAAGGTTATTTTGAATTTTCAGCCTAATTATTGCCTCCTTCGCCTGTATCAACATCTCTTAGAACATTATATATATTCAATTAAAAGACTACTGAATACAAGGTAAACACTGGAAATCAACTCTAACTATCATTCATCTGCTTAATTTGTAATCAAACAGTGAGTGAACAGGCCTCACCTGGCCATGAAACTGCTCATCAATCAACTGTGCAATTACTGTGACTGTGTATACAAATGGCTGTAATTACTAAACAGTTAGTGCAACTCTTTTGTTAAGTCCACTTAATTAAAGCTGGAAGTCTGCACTTCAATCATGTCTTGATTGTTTGATTTGAAATCACTGTGAGGGTGTAGAAACCTATGAAACCTACACAAACTGTGTCCATGTCCTTAGGTTTCTAGATGTAACTGTAGGCAGACATGTACAGTTTAATATACATGAACAACCAGCTGTCTATAACAACTAGCTAATGAAATTGATTGGGTTTAAATGAAGCTATGCGTTGAATGATTTTTCTTCCAGAAATCTACTTGGAAATTATGTTGTGTGTGTTTTGCAGATCCACATTATCCCAGCTCCATTACAAGATGTTATTTAGATGACTTAAGTTTTTATCATATACTGCTAAAAGTTAAAACCCAAGCACAAGTGAAGTTATAAAGTCCAATATATACTATTGTAACAGAACACAGTGAGATAAGTCACAGTGTATGATGAAGGGTGATTATGTTTTTCATTTGTAAGAGGATGAATGTTCTGCTTCATATCGGCCACATACTCATTCTTTAAGACCGCGTTTAAATTTGGGAACATGCTATCATTTACGAGCAATACACTGCTGACTCCCTGACCTTTAAACTCTAGTCATTAATTTACTCGCATTAATTTAGTCCATGACCTCAAATCTGGGCTCTCCATTAGCTTTCTCTTTATTTCTCCGTTTTTCCACTGAATTACTGAAACGTCACCACCAAACATTCAGTAGAAAGTTTCATACCTTATAGTTCTTCTCAGGCGCATGGGCAGGGGAATACACCTGATGTCCCGTTTGGGTCCACCATCGCTGTCTTCATCTTCATCCTCGGGGGTTGAGTCCCAGTTGAAGTGAGGATAACTCTGATCAGGAGCTGGAGACGAAACCCGCCGACGCCTGAGTGACTGCTGCTCATCGTCATAACCATTTCCTGTGAGCGAAAGACATTCAGACATCGTCTAAGAGTTTAAAACAAAACAACAAATACGAGCAGGTAAATCTGATCACCTCCAATGTAATCGTAAATATGAGAGTTTTGTCTCTGTATTTCACCGGCCATCTCTCTGACGAATGTTAACAGTTTTCCTCTACGATCACATCTAATAGCTGACCGACAACAAATCCAGACTCAAACAAATAAGTGAAAGACTTCCTTGTGAGGATAATCTGCGTATCCATGACCTGCTTCCTTGTTGTCCCCTTTCACGGACTTTACTCCCTTTGTAAATGACTGCACATGCACTTCCTTATTGGCTTCAACCTAATGAGTTAGCTTTACCCAGCCAGAAGGGAAAAGCACACTGAAAACAAGGATGTCAGATATTTTGTCTTGAAGTGCTAAAATCATAAATGTCTTTGACTTTACAGGAGAGGGGAGGAAATTAATGCATTTTAACAGCGGACAGGGATGCCAGGAAATGAAATACAACACGCTGCTGTGTACAACAAAAGCAACAAAAGGTTTTTAATAACAGGATGTCGTTAACAAACATTTACCTAGAGAAAGCACCGCGTCCCAATGCTTTGCAGAGGCTTTAATATGACCTTTATAACAAACTAAATCTTCACAGAGGAAATGCTGAGATGTATTGCACTTTCAACACTGTTACAAATCAGGGAACGTTACAGCCGGCGCAAAAACAAAAAAACACAAAACAGACTAAGAAGTAAAATAAATACTCCGGAGAAAAGCGGTGAGCAGGACTTGTATTCGCAGTCATCGACATGTGACAACAGAAACATTTCTCTAATGGTAAAGTTTGGCACACGCCAAGCACAACACAAAAATGAATTTGTAACTCTCATAACCTCAAGACCATACAGTGCGAACTAACAGTGAGGGAATGGCAATAACTCAATAACATCATGTATTAACTTTCTGCTGAAGTGCACTGAGGAGATCAAACAGTTTTACATTAATGTTACAGAAATGTTTGTATCACAAAAAATGAAAATATGGCCTCTCTAAAACATCATCGCTGCCTTAAAGAGAATTAACAGTTGAGACAGGCTCAGGGTGTTCCCCACCTCTTGCAGTCAGCTGAGATTAGCTCCTGAATTTATTTTAGGAGCTTTATTGACAATAATCCCCCAAATCCTAGCTGTGCTGTTTTCAATGACAAACACTGGCAGCTTATAGAAAATTGTAAGTCTTCACATTAAATGTTTGGTCCCTACCCAGAATGTTACACGATGGCAGTACAGACATTTTGGCAGTGAACGGACTATTGTTATCATTTACATGGCACACCTTTCCCTGGATACGACAGCATGCAGTGGAGATGCTCCTGATATGATCTAAACTGCTTACATCTATGAGCAGAACAGTGAGGGGAACTAATGCAAAAAAGATAAAAGAAAAAAAAGGAATTTAGAGGATTAAAATTCAGGACACAGTAATGTTTGGCATACAAAAATAACAGAACATACAGTGTGTGCATGTGTGTATATAACATATATATACACATATAACATATTACCTAAAACAGTTAATGAGGTCCTAATTTAATTAGGCAGGAATACAAAAGGTCAATTCTTATCAAGCAGACCAAAATAGCTGAACTAATGACACACTCATTAGGTTATCTCCATCATAAAACTAGTCATTCATCATTCTAATACAGGCTGTAGCCAGGATCTCAACATGACATGCACCTCGTTTGATTAGAAATACAATTCAAGACTGCTTATACCTCATGAAATACTATCAAGACCACCATACAGGTGACAGGAGTGGATTACTAGTGCAGCAGGTAATGGTAAGAATCTTTCAGATGTGAATACAAGCACTGAAATCTGGATGTTTGCTCCTTTTGGTGCCCTTAACTTAAAAAACCCCATGCACCACTGGTATTATCCATCACTTCCAGGTGAGGAAACGGCCGTCTTTTTTTCTTTTTCTTTTTAAAACCACACATTTTCAACATTTTACTTGAAAGATAATTGCAGTAACACGCTTATAACAACAATATATGGATACTAAGGGGACTGAAACCACTCCCATGTCTTACAGACACAGTAAGTATGAATATTTACCTACGTTAGTTTTGCTACATACAGAAACTGATTTAGTCAATCATCGGTGTCCGAGGTACTCGTTGCTCTTATAGTAACAGGTTTAACTACAAGAGGTAAAGGTAACCTTGTAAGCATTTCACGTTTAGATCTGGAATCGTAGATGGATGCATCTATGCTCAGTATCTTGTCAACGTGTGGACTGGAGGAGCTGGAGATCAAGTCTCCAGACATTTCTAATACTAGACGACCTACTTTACACCTGGCCCAGCCAGGGTCGTGGACTCATAGATGGTGGTTGTGTAAGTGAGGAGTGCAAGCAGTCCACCCAGAATCTACCTCTACTGCAATCCTATACACCTGTTGGTACAATATTTTGAAGAACAAGAAAAACAAAGGATGTATGGTACAAATTGTGGTTTGGTTGCATCAGAAAGGCAATCCGGTATAAAAAAAAAAACCACAAACCACCAATCAGACACCTGCTGTGGTGACCTCTCACGAATAAGGGAGTAGCCAAAAGTAGCTTTCCTTATATGATACTACTACTGGGATCCTGTACTTTCAAAGTCGAGTTCTACGCCAGCAAAAAGGGTTTCTCAGATTGATTTCATGTCAAAAAATAATGTTGAAACTGCTAACAGGCTTTATCAAAAGAGAAACAGAAGGAGTTTGTGAAGTTTAGGCGTTTGTATCCACGTGTGAAAGATTCCTCAGTAATGTTAAGATATCTGCTGCACTGTAACCGTTTACAGACCAGCTGCCACTCACACTCTAAAAGCCTTCACGGAGCTCGAGGATTCCTCTTCCGCTGTTCACAGCATTTGTATGAATATGTTTATATGAAATGCACTTTTATTTTTGTTTTTTAACTAAACAAGATTTGAACTTTTCTCTTGGACCTGTGTGAGCTTTGTTAGGAAGATAAGTGTTGGTGAAACCAGCGTTTGAAATTCTGCTCTTGCAGCAACCTCCTCCTCCTCTCCCAAAAATGATCTAACCAGTTTTTATTTCCTTGCACCTCCTTTCAGTCTGTTTTTTCTCCACTTTTGTTTTTATCATTATCTATCTTCTCGCCCTCTCTTTTCTCTTCTTTGTCCCCTCTCCTCCCTTCCTTCTTCCCTCCCTTTAAGACCCTGCCCACTAGTATACAGCAAACAGCAATGACATGCATGATGAAGTAGATCGACATCCAGTAGTTGATGGTGTCAGTGGCGTTCAGCAACACAAAGCCCATGCACATGTAGTCGTAGGCCCTCATTTTCAAGAGCCAGTGAACCCAGTCGAAGATGTTCTGCCCACGTGGACCCAGTTTAGCTCGGACAGAAGCCTCCATGGCAGACTCTGCTGCGATGCAAAGGGGGATGGTGAGGAAAGAGAGGTAGTAGCCAGGGTGCAGTCCGTGCCAGTAAGCACTGATGAACATGGTCCAGCCAGCCCTGAGAGGTACAGACACAGGAGAGAGGCACACCAAACACGAGGTGAGTTTCGGTCCTCAGTTGTTAGAGGTGTTAAGATCATGAGGCGGGATAAGGGTGGTTTAAGTGCAAAAAAGGAAGAATTGTAAAAGGTTTGACCCGCACATTTACATAAATGGGATATTTAAAGTCTGCGGTAAGTGTATTTGTAAGAAAACAAAACACAAACCTGCTTTTTTTACCCACATTATTAATATGGATCAGTATATTCATGATTCTGTGTGCTATAAACTTCCACAAAAACATGTGAGCTGCGTCGTGGCACTGGCTGACATGTTCTTTTATCACAATGAACACTGTGTACTCTCGTTGTAGCAGGCAGTGCAGTTTATTTTTGATTCAATCACACACACACACACACACACACACACACGGAGAACAGAACGCTTTGCTGAAAAGAGGCTATTTAAATAAATAAATAAAAAAAATCCACTACTGAGTGAGTCATGTTTGCTACGAACTGAAGTGTCAAGCTTTTCTTTTCTGTTATGTTTCATCATTGTGCAAATGAGACACATTTTTTTAAAAATGTGCATGTGCGGCAGCGACAGAGACACTTGGAAACATACGCCAGTTAAGAAAGAAGATAGTAAGAGAGAAGATGGGACATTTGATATTAATAATAAAATGGGGGGGGGGAAGACACTCAATCATCTTTTGGACGATGTTTAGCTTTCATATTTTCATGCATGTACGTAATGTCATAACATTTATGATTTCCAGACAAAGTTGCAACTTTTCACCAACATCTTGTTTTGATGATAAGAGACTCAGACTCACTCCCATGAGTGGAAATGAAGCCTCATGCTCCCTTAAACACTCTTTCACATTTGAGCCTGATCGGGTCACCTGACCTCATTGTTTCTGGCCACCTAATGTTGCTGAGCCTAGATCTGGCTTACTGAAGCAACCCCAGATCATAACACTGCCCTCACGGGGTTGCACAGTACATAATAGGCATGATAGGTGCATCACTTCATTCACCTCACCCCGATGCTTTCATCACTCTGGAGCAGGTTAAATCTGCACTTGGACCACATGATCTTTTTCCATCGCCCCAGAATCCAATCTTGGATGCTCCTTACTAAACATTTCCTTCCCAATTAGCCTCACTCATAAATGAAAAGAGGAAAAAAAAACAGTTTTTTTTTTTTTTATTCTTTCCTCCATAAAGACAACATTTGACAGTCTCCCTAGCACACTTATTGACAGGTTTTGACACCCCAGTACATATAAATAAACATGTGTTTTGGCACCAGTTAAAACTGGTTCTGGGATTTTACTAATCTGTACACCCAGCTATTTTTAATATAAGCATGTCTGAAATATGACCTACGACTCAGTTGAGCTTTGAGGGTTACCCCTAGTCAGTTTTCAGTGGGTAAAGCTTTTGGGTAAAAAGTTTAAGTGGTTTCTGACCACATTTCCTCTTTGAGGAAGATGAGACACCACTTTCCTTCCAGGTTTCACTAATGCGTTGGACAGTTTTTAATAGTTTCAGTAATCTCCTTAGTAGTTTTCTTTGCTTGATGCCGGCCAATAATTTGACACCTCTGTAAATGAATAATATCATTTACACAGCATGAGATATGTCTTCTGATGTGGTTGTTAAAAAAAAAAAAAAAAAAAAAAAAGAGAGAGAGAGAAGCTACTCATGTCGTCAGTTAGGTTTCAATACCCTGAAGCAGTTATTCAGTGCATGGCTGTTACTTATTTGCTTATTTAAATCCAGGTAGTTACGTTTTTCCCCACGTACTGAGTTTGGAATTTTACTGTTGCCTTGTAATGTTTATTAGCCAACAACAGCACTGCATTTAGGACTTATTACTTCTGTATAAGATATGAAGCTTCACTGGCATCCCTGCTGAATATAAACAGAATATTAAAGAAGACTGCTGCCACCTCTCACATGTACCTCCTAACATTAGAACTTATTGCACAGGTCCCATATACACCACACAGGGATCTCTTACTGTAGAATAAGCAGAACCTGCTTCACATACCTGAGTGTGTAGGCTTTGAAGGGGGCGTTGGGGTAGATGTAGTGATGCAGCCACCACTGCACTGTCATGTTCCAGTAACGCATGCCATGTCGGACCTTCACACAGAAGTCAGTGTTGTAACAGTCGATGTTCTGGATGGTTTTGAAGTCATATTTCTCCTCCGTGGTGGGATCAGGACTGGAGAGAAGGAAAAGAAACCAGCATTTAACACCAAAAATATGAAACCCCTACACTTTTAGAATATTTGTTTATGTACACAGATGCATCCTCTTTTTATATGCTTGCTATTCCTGTGATTATGTACCTGTAGTCGACAGTAGGTCCTCCTCCAGGTTTAGAAAGAGCCTTTTCTGGATAGCAGCCCAGGCCAGCACTGATACAGCCAGCCTCAGCGCCGCACCACGCTGAATAGAAACGCATTCTAAATACGAAGAATATTGCTACCATGTAGAACATCCTGAGGATGAAAGCAAAGACAAAGTGTATCATGCACCTTTGTCCTAAGAAACAAATAAGATGTGACAAATCTATTCAGTGCCCTTTACTGAAGAGTTAATTACGTTCTGATATATATACAGTTGCTTTATTAAGTACACCTGTTCAGCTGCTTGTTAATATCAAATCAGACAATCACACGGTGGCAACTCATTGCATTTAAACCCGTAGACATGATCAAGACGACCTGCTCAAGTTCAAACAGAGCATCAGAATGAGGAAGAACAGTGGTCCAAGTGACTCTTGGACAAACGTCACAAACTTCTGATCTGTTGGCATTTTCTCCACACACCCTTCTCCAGAGTTTACAGAGAATGGTCTGAAGAAGAGAAAATATCAAGCGAGCATCAGTTCTCTGTGTGATAATGGCCAATTCAATTTGAGCTGATAGGAAGTCAACAGTAACTCAAATAACCATTGTTACAAACAAGGTATGCACAAGGGCATCGCTAAACACACAACACATTTAACTTCGAAGCAGATGGGCTACAGCAGTGGAAGACCACACTGGGTGCCACTGGTTTCAGACTGGCAGGGGTGGTGTAATGGTGTGGCACACTTTGGGCCCTTTAGTACCAACAGAGCATCATTTAAAAATCACCGTCTACCAGAGTATTGTTCCTGACCATGTGTATCCCTTCATGACAACAGTGTACCCATTTTCTGATGGCTGCTTCCACCACGTCAAAAAGCTAAAATCAACTGAAACTGGTGTCTTGAACATGACGACTTCACGATACACTGTAGATGTACCTAATAAAGTGGCTACTGAGTATAAATGTTATTTTTGAGTAAAATCATTCTAATGAATTCTTCTAATAGAATTTTAAAAAAATTGCTTTGTTTACAGTTGTCTTACTTTAGTCTACTTTTAATCACTGATAAAAAAAACTTAAACTCTCCAGTGATAATATGACAAAATATAATTAATCTATAACTCCTATTAATTTCCAAAAGTGTATTGCTGTTGTGCTGATTCTTTGTCACAATACCTATAGAAAACGTTTTGATCCAAGAAGTCCTCGGTACGAACGTAGGCCAGCGGAAAGACAGAGTTGACAGCCAGGAACAGAGCGCCATAGACAGGAACCGGCTTCAAGCGCTGCAGGCATGGCGTCAAACCGGGGAGGGCCAGCGGGCTCGGCTGCCTCACCCAGTCAATGTATGTTTGGAAGCGGAAGAAAGGGCCTTTAAGGACATGAAGGGATGAGACAGAGGGATAAATGCAGGATTGAGAAGACCGTGACAGACAAAAATTGGGCAATCAGGATGATGCAAGGTATAGAGAGGAACATTAGAGGGCAGTGTGGTTCAAAAAAACAACAACACAGGGTGCAGTTGAGTAGGAAAAGGAAGTGAGAGAACAAAAATAGAGTAGAGATTTATGAAAACTGTTAGAAATAGAAATAATACAAAAAAAAAAAAGCATGGACTCACAATATTGGACAAGTAGCAGAAAGCGAGACAAAGAGAGACAACAGTTAAAATTCATGCAAAAGCAAATGAACACCAACACTTAATTACAATTTACAGCTAAAAACAGTTCATGTAAGATCAGAATTTCCTTTTTTCTGAACATTTAAGACAAGTTATTTACCCGTCATTATACCGACATAACAGTAACTATACGACAAAATGTCGTAGATGGAAGGCTCCTGCGACAGACCGCCAACGACGGGGGACTTTGCAAAGGAGCTCACGTCCTTCTTCTTCTCCACGTGGAAGCTGCGCACCTCATTGGCCAGACTCACCATCTACATTAACAGTAAGATAAGGATGCATGAATTTGAAATACACTGCAGTATAATTTTAAACTGATTTCTCCACTTGAGTGTTTTTAACTTTCCATACCTTGAGCGTGAGAAGTAGCTGGACGGCGTTGGCGAAAGGTGTTGGTGATGGCAGACCAAACTTAGTGACCAGGCGGAAGAAGAGGAGGTAGAGAAAGGTCCAGCTGAGGCTCAGCGCTGGGGCGTGCCTTGTAAACAGACATATATAGTTAGGAGTGAGACTACATGTACATACTGTTGCATGCTGTGATCTTCACTTTCTGGCTGAAATTAAAGCTTACAGGTTTTTATTTCTATTTATTTTTTTTAACCATTTCTACACTCTAGATCAGCTGCTATATTTGAAAAATTTACAGGTGAATTCACAGACAACAGTTTGTGTGATACAAAGTAAAATAAGTCTGAAATGCATGGATGTCCGTTCCTCACCTCCAACTGCTCTTGATAATAATCCATGTTCCGATCACGGTCACCAGGGAGTGGAGTGTGTGGATGTGGCAGGTGGCGATAGTGATGGACAGGCCGAGAAGAAGAGCGGCACCCTGCTTCACAGGTGGACCTGAAGTGACAGAAAAATTGCAGAGTGGAAGCCACCTACAAGTGTCTACCGTGGGGCAGGAAAAGTGCCTGACACAGCAGGAAAAATATAATGTTATACAAGTCTGTTGATTCCCACCCACTGCTGTCAGCCCCCGTTGATAAAAGGTGGAGAAATGTAATTTTTTTTATGCAAATTGAAAATAAAAATAAAATCATCAGTTAATTAGTGAAAACCTTTAAAGAGAAAGCCATGCAAAATATAAACATGAGCATTTTTTGTGATTTCCATGTGTTTATCCTGAATATGTGGTCGTCCTTTCACATATTCAAGCTAAGGTAAAGATTGCCTTTGGGGCAAACATCATTTATTGATTCCAGGAGACGTGAAAGTCCCTTCACTTTATTATTCAACTTATACTGATTGATCAATATCCTTGCTGATAAACGGTCTACAAATTTAACTGATCACACACCAGTAGTGTAAAGCAGACTCTGCAGCAGAATACAACCAAAAATAAAATCATTAAAATGTTTCCTGCAGCACCAGCTGAATGCATACGATTTCCTGTTACAAAGTGTCACACACTTCTGTGCTGCTGTAACTTCAGTGCTGCTTGTTAACATGGACTTTTGGTGTGACTTTGAATCCAGTCTTCAAAGGACTGACTCCCCCCCCCACTAACTGTTGTTATGTTGTTTTGTTTCCAATGAATTGCACAACGTGCATCACTGAAGATTTTTAGCTTTATGATTTTATTCATCAAGATCCGATGTGCCAGTATTTTTTTCCCGAGCACTTACAGAGCACTGAAAATCAACATAATTCATCCCGTTTTAACCCTTTACTAACCAAGTATCGTGTATGCAATCTGGACTTATTTGAATAATCACAACTCTCAAAATAAGACTTTTTTTCCCCTTTTGCATTTAAATAGTAAATTATGGTTGTGTCAGTTTTTCATCTCATAGTATAACAATCACCAGCAAGCAGCATTAGATAAAAATAAATATATAAATTATGTATGAATGTGTTCATAATTTGATCGAAATACTCACTGAGGTACCGGAAGAGGAATCCAACAGGGATGGAAGCAGCAAGGACTCCCAGGTACACCAGCTCATCAGGAGACATTGCTCTGCTGACACACACACACACACACACACACCACACCCCCACCCACCCACTTTTATAATGCAACCCACATGCAAAGTAAAGCATGAGAGAAACACTCCATGCAAATACTCAGAAATAAAGTTTGTGTGCTCAGAGTGAGGGATATTTCTAAGGGCCGCCACAGTGCAGAGAATTACACAAACAGACCTCTGAGGCCAGAGTGGCTAGCAACAGGAAGTCTAAACAAGTGTTGTTTAGCTGTAGATGCAGGTGTAGGAAAGGAGCCTAAAGTACACAAGAAATACTACAACCTCCTCTAAACACCATTTGAAGGACAGATTTATTTTCTGCATTTTAGTAACAACAAATTACTTGTGCTTGTGTAAAATTATCTCGCCAGCAATTATTAGGTTTGCTATTTGACTATTAACTTAAATAGTAGTATAGTATAGTATTTATTTATTGTCATTGTCAAGAACAATGAAATTGCGTTTGGGGCTTCCATACAACCCAAAAAAGAAGAAAATAATAAATACCCCTTAAAACCCAAGTGTACATATTTAACCCAGTGTGACTCCAATGCAATAGACAATCCTTAGCAATAACATGAGAACATGACAAGTAATGTTGCAGCGGTTGTGGTGCCATATGCACTGGTATACTTTGCGTCAGCTCAAAATGTAATCCTAACAGCCCTTCTAGTCTCCCATAGTTTATATCGAAATTCAGCACAGTAATAGTTTATCCATTTGAATAAAAATGAATAGTTACAAACATTGAGCCCACACTTATCCAGCCTGAATGCCTGAATCTTTATATCCCAGCTTTTTCATTTTTTATATACTTTTTATATTCTCCACAAATGTGCTGCACAGGAACACAATAGGGTCTAAAATAATAATAACGATAAAAAGCCATTTTAACATCATCTGTACACATCCGCGAACCCTTGTGAGAACACAGAGTCGTCTGTAACACCCCTCACATGGTTAGAAAAAAACAAAAGAAAATCTGCTCCACGTGAAGGAGAAATTATCCATGTTAAGGTAACTTCCGGTGACAAGACAAGAAGAGCCCCTTGTGCAAGAGCACACTTCTCTTTTTATTAGTGTGGAAACCACTGTCGATTATATTCCGGGGTTAAAACGTGGCTGCTGTCAGTTACCATCAGTATGCACACCTTCAACAATATAGGTGCAGTGTTGTAGTGAGTAGTAACAGCACTGTGTGTGCGGTGCTGCTTGACTGAATAAACTGGGTTAAAAACACAAGATTACGCATAAAACCCACGTAACAGGAGCTTAAGCCACGGCTCCACAACCGTTAACAGGCAGGAAGGAGACAGAAAGCAAAACTATCAGTCCACATTAATGTTTCATATTGGATTGAACAATGTTAGCGCAATAGACACTGTTACTTACATTTATACAGCGGGATACCTGTCCGTTTGAAGACTGGTAACACACCTAACTAGCCATTCACACTTCAACACCGGATCAGTTTTCACTTCCTGGTTGACGAGCGATGCGTCAGAGATAGATCATACCATTTTTTTTAAAATTATATTTTAAATTATATTATTTTATTAGCGACAGAAATGAAAATGGAAAAAGACGGGGAATAAACAGCCTCGACTGGGGACTCGAACCTGCACCTTTACAGTCAGCCTTTTCAACAACTGAGCTAAACAAGCGCTCGGATTGTACCATTATCACTTTAACGGCAGGGGTGCGGATTGGATGTCAGTCTAACGATTCATTTCCATATTATTTGCATTTAACGCTGTGGCTCACTGTATTTTACTGAAAACTGTCGAGCAATGGACGTGAACCTTGAAATGCATATTTTTATACCCCAGTTAATGGTTGTCATGTCCAAATTGTCCAAATAGACTTTGAAACATTAAAAGAAGCTTTAGAGCATTTTTTTCAGAAATTAAAAGTACAGTAATTACAGTATGCAGTGTAGTACGGTGTGTGCGATATTGAAAATAAAAACAAACCCACAGCTTTGTGTCATTCAGTTACAATAACTCATACTGCGTACTAGCTAGCATGACGGAGTTTCTATACAGCTGGGTGGGTGCTATGATGTTACTGATAGTGAACTTTATTTTATTCACAAGGTTAGTTAGTAGAGAAAAACGGAATCGTCTCGTATTCAGAGAAAATATTACTCAATATTTGGTATTGAGCTGAATATGAACACAGTTTGTCCCGGACTTCGGCTACAATGAAAAAGACACAAAGCTGGAGTTACTCTGTGTCTTTACGCTGCACAGCTGCCTCTTCTTCTCTCATTCTCCCCTCCCTCTCCTGTTCTACTTCAATCATGAAACTGATCAATGATCAGCTGATCGGCTTTTCTCTCTCGTTTGTTATCGCTAGGGTTGCCAACTCCCTGAAAAATAAATAAGGGACACCTCGTGGCCAGGGCCGGGCGACCCAGTTGTCTTCACCCTTCCCAGTGTGGTGAATTTTCTAGCTCTTTTTTTGTGTGTGAAATTATTTTTTTAACCATTTGACTTGAATTTGATTTAAGCTAGATGTGTATTCTTTGTGATATGAACACATGTGAAACAAATGATCATTTAGCCATTTATTTTTAGCTCAAAATGACAACATTAACACAATAAAACAGGTCTCTTTCTTAAACAGAAGCCTGTCATGCTTAACTTTTGAGAATATAAGTAAATCTTTCTTTAAAAGAACTCTGTCCTGCTTAACTTAAAATAATAGAAAACAATAGAAAGAAAAATATTCTTGTAACAGTGCACATTTAGTGCATTTAGTACAATTGGCTTCAGCTGAGGTATTATGCTAATCAGCTGCTCCTGTTTGTAAACCCACTTGTTCCCATGAATACGCATCTTAACTCATCATCATTATTCATCTATGTATTACTTTTATGTATTAGTCATCTATTTGTTGTAATCATCTATCCTTGCAGTTGTTTATTACACAAAATAAGTTATATTATCACACTTCTGGCCACATAGCGCTGATATTCACTGCACATGCCCATATTAACTTTTTCCAGCCAGGTGTTTTCCTTTTCCCATTCTTCCCTTTCTCTGAGGGGAACAAACATTATGCTGGGCAGACACTGTGCGGTTTTAGGCCCATTTTGAGACGATTTTTGAGTGATCGGACCGATTTTGGCCTTCATCGTGCGTCGTGTAGTATACGTGGGGTAACGAGAAGTGATTAACACCTCACGACCAGCTCCCGATCATCAATCGCTCGTGAGCCGCTCACACTGCTCGCGCGCAAACACGTAAACGTCGGTGAAAAAGACGGAGCAGCACGGCTGTGCAGCGTGTGATCTGGACACAAGCGATGGAGGCACAACTTGTAGAACTTTGGAAAGCTCATCCGAGCCTTTTCCATGTGGCCTCACAAAATTATCACGACCACAACAACCGTGAAAATAGTTGGATTTACATGCTGCATCAATGTTTTTCATTAGCAGTTTAGCAAAGTTGATGGTGGTGGTGTGTCTGTGTGAGTGAAAGACAGAGAGGGAGAGCGAGCGACAGATTTTCTGTTATAACCTTAATTTTATGGAGCACAGTGTGAGCACTCAGGTCGCATCAGAGCATCGGGCGGTATAGTGTGAGACCTGCATCGTGACCTACCAACTTCTAACCCCTGCGAGTCAATCGTGCAGTTTGAGCAGGAGCTGAATAACGCGACTGAAAAAATCGCACAGTGTCTGCCCAGCTTTAGGTGTACTGTCGTCCGAGACTTGCACCGCAGTGTCGGCGTTTGTTTCCCTGTTGGCCATGCTTCTTGTTGTGGTCATCTGTTGTCTTCCGGTATTTTCTCCGTAAGCGACCTTTCCTCGACCAATGAGATGAGCGGTAATCTGAATTGTCATACTCGAATTGTCATAAGTGTGCTGTCAGCTCATTGGTCACAAAGCAGGAGAGGGGCTGGGAATTATGTTTTCAAACAAAGTGTTAATTCCATTAAACATTTATAGACTACTTTTGATTCTCACTGTATTACGGGACAAAGTGCGTCCCTTATTAGCTCAATACGGGACGTGTACTTTTGTTTCGAAATACGGGACGATTCCGTATTTTAAGGGACGGTTGGCAACCCTATTTATCGCCCACTTTGCGCCAGAAAGAAGAAACCAGCGGATGTCGCGTTAAACAACAGCATCACGTTTAAGCTTGATCAGCTGTTGTTAGAACGTATTTAATATTATTTCTAGTGTCGGTTTGGATATGTGGTGAACATGAAGATGAAACCAGGAGATGTCCTTACTGAATCATCAGAGCTGAACAGGTGATGGAGAAACAGGTTTACCTTTTAGGTGACATGAATGAGTTGAAGGGAAGTTATGAACTGTTTCTGAGAGACAAATAACACCAGGATCCTTTTCTACAGCTGACAGCTGGCAACTGTGCAGGGGCGGGTCTAACAAAGCTTTGTCAGGGGGGCCAGGTAGGGCATTAACAGGGAATCTTACAACAAAAGTTTTCATCTGATGTAAAATGTATAGAAATCATACATATACTAACAAGACAGTGTACATCACTGTTACAACAGCGTTTGTTTTCATTCAAATGCTTTATGGCTTTTCCTATAATACCTGGTGCCCTGGCTGATTTTATGTTTCTTTAAGCAAGTTCTTCATGATTGAGCCAAGTGTCCTCTTTTTTGGAAATCAAAATATGGTCACCCTACTTTAGATGCCACTAAAAGCGAAAACATTTAAAGCAGGGGTCCCCAATCCCAGTCCACAAGGGCCGGTGTCCCTGCAGGTTTTAGATCTCACCCTGGGTCAACACACCTGAATCACATTGATTAGTTCATTACCAGGCGTCTGGAGAACTTCAAGAGGTCATTTAGCCATTTACATCAGCTGTGATGTATCAAGCACACATCTAAAACCTGCAGGGACACCGGCCCTTGCGGACTGGGATTGGGGACCCCGATTTAAAGTGTCGGCTTTTTAAAAATGAAACCTTAATAAAATATATGAGAGACATGGTGCCCGAACATATAGTTTGAACCTCGGTAAGCCAGTTTTCTTTATCACAATATCTTTCTGTGACATTATTGTGGAGAAATTTTGATCCACTCTTCTACACTCCACAATATTGCTTCAGTTCACCAAGGACCTGTACAGTTTGAGATGTAGACATCAGGTGTTTTGCTGTTTTTTCTGAACATTGCACCATTTGGCGTTAGGATTAATTTGCTGGGAAATCCTCTCCTGAGAGGTGTAGCATTTTGTTAACACACACCTGAGTGCTCTATGCTGACGCTCAGTCATATATCAGGCCCGGGATAAAGACAATATATGTTCTGTTTTTAATTATTAGTCTCTTCTAAGTCTAAAAAGGGAAACCCTTCTTAAACGGGAAGAGTAGTGGAGGTACCAAGGAAATATAAAATAAAGGGTTCTAAAATATAATTTATTTCACATAAAAACCGTCGAGCTGCTCAGTCCCTCCCGACATAGTCCTTAAGTCTGTGACGTACCGCCGCTGCCACCTGACGTCTCTCCCCAAAGCGTTTCTCCCCATCCACAAATCAGTGGAAGTGTGGAAGGTGTTCTAACAAAAGTTTTCTGAGACGTGACCAGAGGGAAGAAAACTATTTAGAAATTGTGGAAAAGTTTGAAGTCAGTATGTATGTATGTAGGACCCATGGCTATTGAGCGCTGAAAATCAGAAGCCTTTGTCACATAAGCAAGAATGAAAAAGAAACACTGAAAGTAGTAAGAAGGGTGAGGAACAAGTCCACTGTATGTGATCTGTTTCAGCGAGGGAGTTCATGTTAACATTTAACATGCTAACTGAGCAAGAGGAACTGACCTGAAAGATAGGATCATCGCCAACCTGGAAACTTGGACCCTCGGTAGCCGGTTACCAAGATTTATGTGAAGTAATCTTGTAGAAGTAACCACCACCCTCTGAGGGTCTACTAGAGGAGGTCAATACAGCACTACAGACAATCGAGGAATCCAGTATGGAGGCACTAATCATGGCAACACAGAAACAAGCTCTAAGGACAAGATCCACAGAGGCTGGGGTCTATCACACCAGGCAAGACCCCAGGTGCAGGCTGTGTTAAGATGCCTCTGAGACAATCCAGCACATAACAGGGGGGTGTAAGATGCTAGCAGGCAGGGCATACATGTAAAGCTATAACCAAGTGGTCAGCGTAGTACACAGGACCATCTGTGGAGTGTATGGCCTGGAAGTCCTGAGGTCAAAATGGGTGGTCAAGAATGACTGAGCTAAGATTCTGTGGGACTCCTAGATACAGACGGACAAAATGTTGGTGGCTAACCAATCGGACATAGTGGTGGTAGACAAGCGAAGAAGAGCCCAGGAACAACACCTGAGATCTCTGTCCAGAAGACTGCAGTCCTAGGAACAGCTAAGATTCTGTGCAGGACCCGTAAGCTCCTGAGCTTGAAGGATAGATCGAATATATATTTAAAACTTGCTATATAAGGCTTTGATAGATGTCTTATTGAGATGTTGGATGTCTACAAGACTGAGTCAACTGCTTTTAAAATAAAGTTGTGTTTTTACTGTATTACCTGTACTGTGTTTCTGAAATCTGGCCCCTGACATATTCCCTTCATGAAATAATAATTAATAAAAACTAAAACTAATAGAAACTGAACTAAAACGAAACATTTTCAAAAAAAAAAAAAAGAAGCTAAACTGAAATGAGAAAACTCACTCTAAAAACTAACTGAAACTAAACTCAATAAAAGCGAGTCTAGAGAAAATAAAAACAAATTTATTACAAATACAGACGTCCTGTATAAGAAGGGCCAGAGTCGACCCCACCTGCTGAGGAGACTGAGGTCCTTCGGAGTCTGCTGGACTCTGTTAAGAACATTCTATGATACTCTGGTAGCATCTGCCCTTTTCTATGCAGTGGCCTGCTGGGGGAGTGGATGCACGGACAGGGACAGGAGCAGGATTGACAAACTGGTGCGGAGGTCTAGCTCCGTGCTGGGATGTCCCCTGGAGTCTGTGGAGGTGGTTGGCGAGAGGAGGATGTTAGTAAAGCTGACATCCATCATGAACAACCCACATCACCCACTGCATGAATCTGTGAGTGTGCTGAGCAGTTCCTTTAGTGAGAGACTGAAATACCCTTGCTGCAGGAAGGAGCGCTTTCACAGATCATTCATCCCAACAGCAACTCCTCAATCACAATGTCATGAGTCACTGGACCTTGCTGACATCCACGGTCACACTTCATGCATGTGTATCATCCATATGTATATTTATTGTGTACATGTGTGTGTGCGTGTACATGTTTATACTTTTAGATATCTATTACTTACATAGTAATAGTAACAACTCTCTATCCATAATCACGTACAGTGTATGCTACTGTTGGATATAGTGTTTACTTATTTTGTATTTTTTGTACTTTTCTTCTGCCATCTGTACCTGAGCTGAGGTAACACAAATTTCCTCACCGAAGGATCATTAAAGTCTTATGTTAAGATTACAAAACTATAAGACCTAAGACCTTGAGCTTGTCATCCACAGGCCTAGTTTGAGTTTTCAATCCTATGGAGATGACACAAAGCTTTACAGCTCTTTAACCTCAGTAACAATCTTAAACTCAACTTCCTGTGTTTCTATGTTGCTAAATATGAATAAGAGTGACGTAATAGTTGTCAGCTTAATCTGGCATCTAGCACACTCACAGCTACATACCTGAGCTCTATGTCTATAACGCTGTATAGTTTTAAAAACCTCAGTATAAATAAGCATGTCAGTTCAGGTGTCAAGTTTTGTTTCACACAGTTAAAGAGACTTAGTAAAATTAACTCAAACGAAAAGAAATCTAGAGTCAGTACATACTATTGAATCTCATACACCATCTTGATTGAAAAATCCAGCAGCCACACATAGTAACATTGTGTGGTTTTTCTAAAATGTTTTGTTATATTAATTATGTTTCTCTTTCTTTGAGTTACCTGGGTTTGGGCGGTGGCTGTTTCCTGTCTGGGCAAAAGGCGTGGCTGAGGACTCTGGGGACAAAATGCCTGCTCAGCAGGACCAACCATGGGCTTACCAGGAGCAGGGGTGTTTTAGGTTTAGTTAGGTTATTCTGTGCTTAATGTGTGTTTTTGTTTTCCCCCTATTGTGTTCAAATGGTTTGGCCAAATCATTATAAAAGCTACCCTCATGTGTCTTTGTAATTAGGTCAGTTTGTGAGTTAAGTTGTGTCTCACTTTGTTGTTTAAGTTTTTGGAAATTACTTTTTGTAGAGTTATATTTAGTTGACCTGTTTTATGGGCCTGCTAAGTATGGTTTTGAATTTTGTTAATTTTGGACTTTTTGAGGGTTAAAATAAAGAAAACCCTTTTTGAAGATATTTTTTTGCTGTGTCCTCTTTGCTTTGGCATCAGGGTACACTATATCACTGCCTGTGGAAATGTGAAGAGATCCAAAAATTTTGGAGCTCTGTGTTAAAATATATCTCTCAGATCACAACTTCTCCTGTACCGCTTTGCCCTAAGTTATGCATTTTAGGCTTGTATCCAGATGACTGTACTCTGTCTTGTGAGGAAAGAAAAATGGTCGATCTTTGTTTGCTACAGGCCAAACGCTGTATCGCCTTATGCTGGAAGAATGTTGGTTGCCCCTCTTTTAACCACTGGTTAAATAACTTAACATCGAGTTTAGCTCTTGAGAAACTGACCTATATTGTTAGAAAGAAGGCTTCTGAATTTTACAACATCTGGAAGATATTTTTGGATCTACTGAGGAGTGGGGATGTGGGGGGGCGGTGAGTGAATAAGACAACTAGATAATGAATAATGTCTGACTTGCTGTTGGGAATATACTTGTAACCTATATTATGATTTTTTTTATTTAAATTGTATTTATTTGTATGGTTTAATTTATTTAACTATGCATTTATTTGGAACCTTTTAGGATTAACACTTCAATTATCGTTATTACTATTATTAGTGTTATTATTATTATTATTATTTTAATGACTGCCATACTTCATTTTATGTTGGTGTTGATAGTTGAAAAAACAAATAAACATATTTTAAAAAAAAAAACTGCATGAGTCAGCTACTTTTTTTTTTGGATAAACCAAACATTTTATTGAGAATTGTCACAACAGGAAGTATCAAGAAACACTCCTGTACAACATCCTTCTTAATCCTCCTCCTCATCGTCAGCTCCTCCAGCTCCACCCTGGCCCTTCTTGGCGTTCTTTCTCTTGACGCGGCCTGGGCGTCCACCGCCGTACGGAGACCTCAGGGAAAAGTCAATGTGCTTCTGGCTGTCCAGGCGAACCACAAAAGAGGGGATGTTCACCACCTGCTTGCGCACACTGCCAAGACAGACAATAAAGGGAGGACTTTAGAAAATGTTGATGCATCTTCCAGTTGCACTTAAGAGTTGTCTTTGCAGTTTAGAAGCTGAAAAAGCTTTCAGGGTGGAAAAAGTGTGAATCTTTAATATTTTACATGTATAATTTACTGCAGGCTTCATTGACGAGGAATTCTTGACACCACAGGAAATCTGAACTTATGACTTAAATCATCAGCCTGAGTACTTCATATCCAATGCTGTAGTGAATACTACAATTGCCCGAGGTGCAATCCCCCATACCTTACCTGACGGCCACAACACCGTGGCACTGTCTGCGCCCTCGGCGGCAGGATTGGCTCTGGGCAATGTCTACTGACAAGGTATACGGTTTTGATACCGAATTGACCTTGATGAAAATCTTAACTGTTGTCAACAGGGTGTGTTACAGGTTGGTGGTCCTCTGATGGAAGAGGAAGCATCGACAGGTTCTCATGAGTCCATCAAAAAAAACAACAAAAACAAAAAACAAAAAAAACCCCCACTGAGCCCGTTATGTGTTGCTTTGAGCTTACCGAATGTGCCTCTGGCGGATAAGGACACGAGCGTGGTGGATGCTCTTGGCAAGTCCAAGCTTGAAGACCTGTGTCTGAAGCCTCCTCTCCAAGAAATCCTCGACCTTCAGGCCCAGGATATAATCGAGCTTCATCTTACCCTCATCGAGCACACCGATTCTCACCAGACGCCTGAGCAAAGCGTTACCTGGAAAACCACACGTATACACAAAACGTCATTTAAACATACAACCACAGAGACGTGTTCAAAAATCTATGCAGAGCAGAAATATTGGCCTCATTGACGAGGAATTCGTGACACCATGGTGAAGTCTGACACTTTATATATTTAAATCATCGGCCAACACAAACCAGCTTTAACTCATCCTACCCACCTTCAAACAGACGCTTTGGGTCCTTCTCATCCAGAGTGAGCAGCTCTCTGGCAGCCTTGCGGATCTTGGCAAGGGTGAACTTGACCCTCCACACCTCACGCTTGTTCCTCAGCCCATACTCACCTTAAAGGGAGATGAAATGTCGTAATCAGTTTAGTATAGCTCATTAAAGGGTATGCCTTGAAATATATATATGGACGGAAGTTATGAAAATGAAAACATACCAATGAGTTTCAACTCCTGGTCGAGACGGGACTTCTCGAAGGGGCGGCGGGGGGTGACATATGTCTTACGACAAACCCAGCTTCTGGCAACGGGCATGATGGCTTATAAGTGCCTGCAAAACCAAGAAATTACAATGAGGGGGACGCTACATATAAGATTTATACCATTTTACACTTTTAATGGGTTATTCAAGGTTGACATGTTATTTGAATCTTGTGCACAGAAGACATTTTAAAGGCAAACATTATGCACTTTCAGCAATAACTCATGTTACAATTTACAACTAAGACAATCAAGTCAACCTCAAAAAGTAGAGTCAGTTTAATTAAGTCAAATAGGCTCTCCATCTGTCAGTCTAGTTCCGTTTTTCAAAGCGTTTACTGAATAATTAAAAAAAAGACATTAACTTTTTACCAGGCTAAAGGGACCTACAACCGTCACTATTACTTCCATGCTTCAACTGTATCGGTCAGATTTGCCACACGATCGTACGGTTTATGAAGACAAGGGTAATGTGTAAGGACCGAATTGACTAGAAACACTGATACATCGGATGCGCTTCATTAAATGTTTCTGAAACTACAATAAATCGCGTATAAACGTTTAACAGACCGGGCATCCATAAGACTAGGCCGCAGCTACACCGCACCACGTTGTTTAATGTTAGCAGCTAGCATTAGCTTAAGCGCTTTTCGTTTAAAAACGCTTTAAAAAAAACACATGCAGGTCTTCAATCGGCACAGGCATAAGTTTAGTTTCATGTCCTATGACTGTTTTTCAACGTGGAGGTCCAAATACACTCGGTTTGTATTGCTGGTAAGGATGAGGATGGTAACCGTACCTGTCTCGCTCAGGCTCGCGCAGTAAAGAGGAAGTTAAAGGAAGTCCATAATCATTTATAGGGCCTGCGAGCACACTACATATCCCATGATGCCTCTCACCGCCCAAACGGAAGTCGGGCCTGCTGGGTTTGTCGCTCTCTGTTGGTCAAAGCGAAGAGCACAACCTGAACACATGGAAGAAGTTAAGATGAAGTTTGTTTATGCGCTTGAATCACGAACAGGCCTCATGTCATTACATAGATGGTATAACACACAGCTTCAACGTGCACAGAGAGGCGGGAAAGGCCTGCTTCTTTCACTCTGCACAGAGGTTTGACTGAGTGGTCACAGATCTCCTCTTACAAAGTGAGAGTGAGGGAGGTAAGGTGGTAAACTCAGAGAGAAGGACATGGGTGACTATTTATATAACTCTGAAATGGGACCCTGACCATGTGTTTCTGTCTGTCAGGCTGCATGATCAACTGATGGACACACAGAAGCTCACTGGCTTTCTCTTTCACTGCTCTAAATCCCATCTTTTCCGGGTGTTTTGGGGGTTTCCCTTGTGTTTTCTTGCTTGACTTCATTTTCGAGGTGAAGCAAAAGTCTTAAGCGTGGTCTTTTTTTCCCACCTCCCTCACTTTCTTGGAGTTTCTGTTTCCTTCAGTTGAGATTTTTCCTCCCTTTTTAAAAAAAATTTCCAGCCTGATCGCCTGCTCTTCTGTGTGTACATCAACCCTTCCTTTCCCCCTGCTCTCCTTTTCCTCCCATTTTCCTCCGTTCCTCATCTCCTCGTGTGTCGTTTTTGGGCTATGCTCTCCTCACCCACTGTGATCCTCCAGCCTTATGGACTCCCCGTCTACCCACAGGCAACCACATGCTACCCCAGCATAGTTCAGGTAAACTTCTTGATTT
Source organism: Haplochromis burtoni (assembly GCF_018398535.1). NCBI lineage: Eukaryota > Metazoa > Chordata > Actinopteri > Cichliformes > Cichlidae > Haplochromis > Haplochromis burtoni. Next base: position 37,628 of record NW_024582441.1, read on the forward strand.
ACTCTGTGGCCAGACATTATCACATAAATACTCAGATTTTCCCCCCTAGGGAACACCCCTGAAATCATCTACTGGGGAACTATAACTTTATGCAACAAAATAATATTATTTATTATTACAATTCTTAATCTCAATGTCAGTTATTTTGCATTTCAAAATAACTCTGTTGCTTGTGAAGCTCGCACACAAGAATTTCACTCACATGTGCTGTACCAATGTACCTGCACATGTGATGTGACAATAAAAGTGATTTGATTTGATTTGATTTCTAGAGCTCTGGTTGTTATATTTATTCTTTTATTTACCCAAATACTCACATTAAGAAATATAATCAAATAATTGGACATTTAAATCAGCACCTTTGTATGATTTTGCTTAATGATTAAACTAAAAAGATCTGATTCCTATTACCAGATAAAATCCCTGTATTTTGTAAAACTTAAAACATTTTCCAGTGAGCAGAAGAAGCCAAAAGGCCCTAAGTCACAGTTTAATCCAATTCAGTCTATCGATGCATTGCTTAATATGCAACAGGATCTGTGTGAAGTGTGCTAGTTGTGAAATGTCTTATTTATTCACTAGTAAGGACATATTAGTGGTTATCTTTAGTCCACCAGCAAGTGTCCCTGACATGCCACTAATGCCACAGCTCATTTAGTATCTCTCTACCTTGTCTCTGTGCTTCACACCAGCTGTATTTTTAGCCCTCCTCTCCTGAGCAGATAATCACAGGAAGAGGGTCTGTCACCTGTCTTGTGTCCTGTAGTGAGCTGTGCTTAAGATAAATGTGTGAAACCAGCCTGTTGTGCATTTAAATGTTGAATATTAGGCTCCTCCGGGGTAACCTTGACTTATTTCATAAGATTCAGAGAGCTGTTTATGGAAAACAGATGCAGAGAGAATTGTTATTTGAAGGTGACTGGCACTGAAGTAAATAGTCTGAAGCCCCAGCTAGATCTTCCAAGATTCAAGAACTTTATTGTCAGTACAACAATATACACAGTATACAGCGTACCTAAATGCTCAAATCCTTCACTTCAATCCAGCAATTGTTCCCTTTTTAAAAGTGTCATATTTCCAAGTGCTGGGGAAATTCCTTTATGACTGATGTGGAGCATCTGTTTTAACACAACATTTGGCAGCTTGTAAAACTCCTCTCTCCTCATTATCAGCAATCTTTTCTTCTTTTTTTTTTTATCAGCAATATAAACAAAAAGCCTGTCGTGTCGCTCAATAGGAGGAACCGGGATGTGCAGAATGTGCAGATGGATGGATGAAAAAAAGGAATATTGTGTTACACTTTAATAAGCTACATGTTGCTAACATTTGTAACTCGGCCAGCACCAAAAGGCCACATCTGCAGTCAGCTTCGTCTTGTGTAAATCCCGTGGCAACTGTCCCAGCAAGCACCTGGCTCCGAGCCGTCGACCTCTGACCGCAAGCCAGCAGCTGAGGAAGGAGACGAGCGAGAGAGGGGGAACAAATGGCAATGATAATAAAAAACAAGCCCGTGAGGAGTCTCGTGTTGAGACTGTGGTGCTGAATCAGACACAGTGGCTGGTTAGTTAGTTAGTCTGTAAGGTGGGGGGAGAGTTGACAGTGATATCTAACAGATGCATTTTCTTCGCTCAACATCGCTTTTATATCTCGGAGGAGGGTCCGAGCAGCTAGATTGTCGTTTCTTCTGATAAGTAGGACAGAGTGCAGGTGCAAGTTGTGTCAACATATTTGGAAACATGTTCCAGCTCCAGTGCGAGAGTTAAGAACGGCCTCAGAGTTGGACGGCGCCTCAATACCTATCTTTCAGCTCTGGTTCAAACTTAAATATTTCTCTTGAATTACGAGTAAGAGCTGCAGATGAATCATCTCCATCAACTTTTCCTCATTCAGTAATTATCAGGGTGAAGCCTGCTTTAATGTCAAATCTGGTTTGTTGAGAGTGCACACTTTATTAAAAATCCTCCTCCAAACCAACAGAGAGTGGTCAAATGAAATCCTCCAAGCCAACAAGAGTCTGCCTGACAACCATTTCCTTGCTTATACAACCAGTTTCTCCTTCATCTCAAACCTTGCGTCAACAAATCTGAATGTTTCAAACCTCTCAGTACAACAGCCAGCAGAGCTATGCCAGCCATTATGAGCTGGCGTGGGATAGAGTTTCTTTTTAATCGTGACTCCTTTAAATCCTGAAGGCAGCTGACACACTTGTGGCATTTTGCTTGTAAGGTAACTCAGGGTATCCTCTGATCCGGTGATTAAGTGAAAGTATCAGTGCTCTAATAGAAATATTCCCAGTTACTGTGGGGGAATCCTCACAAATGTGAGGATTTTCCAGGATTGTCTTCCAGAATAAATGTTCTTAGATTTGTGAAGTCGTATCCGAAAGCCAAGACAAAATAATTTCAACTGAACATTGTGCTGCAGCATTATTGTACATCTTTAAATGAGGACTGTCCACCATCAGAATGAACATACGGGCTCTATACATTATCTTCATGATCAGCACAAACTTTCATGGGGTTGAAACATATCATGTCACATGTGTCTGAAGTATTAAGATGGAAAAGTTTAGAGTACGAACAGCTCCAATAGTAAGAATCTGCCACTCAGTGTTACTGTTGCGATGAGGTCCTTGGAAAACTTTCCCTCCTGTAAGAACTCCCTGTCTCCTGAAAGTCTGAGAAGGCCCGTCACAGATATCTCATCTGTTTATACAAGAACTGTTGTGTTAAATGCTTCAGCTGGAAGTCCTAACACAAGATATAAAGCAATAAATCAGAAAGTTTAAATACATATATAACGGTACAGAAGGCGGCATATATACAACATATATATAGACAGTCAGTGTGAAGAGGTGAGGCTGCACAGACTGTGTTTCTTAGTCTCCTGGTGTGTGACACGTGGACTCATATCTCCTGCCAGACGTTGTCAGGGAGTGCAGACTGTCATGTTGATGTGGTGGGATCTTTAACACTATTGAATCACTGATGCATCTCGGCCTTCCTGAAGCATGGCTGGGTCCAAAACGAGGCGGCGGTAGGTTTATAGTATAAAGCAAGCTCAACATCAGAAATTCAAGTGTAAGCAGTATAAGTATGCTGTAGTCTGACAGCTGGGTAAATGTGTTCACTTTGTTGTTTTTTCTGTTGTGTGGTCATGATGTAGTAAGATCAGCGAAGCACTTCACTCGCACCCAACCCAAACATTGATGTCATTATTGTGCTTGTGAAGTCCTCTGTTTCTTAAAAGGCAACTGAGCCACTCCACACAACACAAAGAGAAGTAGATGTTCATGAAAATGTCTCTGAGGTAATAAACCCGTGTCTGTCAGGGCCGATATTCTCGGAGGCGACATTTAGCACGATGCACCCTCAGCAGGAGCACGCACATTCATAAATACTTAATCCTGGGGGGGAAGCTCCGTACGCTTTCTGTGTTCATGAGTAGGTTAGAGGGGCCCTCTGGGCTCTTTGTGGGAGCAACAAGGTGACTGACAGTTACAGATGTCCACAGCTGGTGTGGAACACCTCCCCCACCCACAGCCACCCCCCACCCCCGGTCACTTTTCCTCTAGCAATCATTTGATGATTGGTGGATGGGTAGAACTTATGGTGCGGTGGGCGGGTGGTCAGCTGGCATTAAAAATGCGGCAGTTGTTAGACAATGCATCAGAGATCGAGGAATGCAGTAAGGGGGTAAGACTGCTTTTATTTCTCTGCTTTTTACCTCACTTGAATGGAAACTGCGCAGGAGTTTCCTCCAAACCACTGCTTACACTTGGTTTGGAGGAGGTCCTGTTTTCCTGTTTAATCTTGTTTTTCTCATTAAAAGTAGTTTTATGAAGCAGCGGGTTAGAAGGTCTGTTTCATACTATCAGTCCTTATATTTAGTAGAAATGTGCTCCTGACAAACATTTGTTACGCTTTAAAAAAAAAAAAAGTTTTTAAGTAAACAGTTGTTTAATTAAAATGGATATTAGAGATTCTAAAGTCTATGAGACTTAAAACATACCTGTGGCTGTTGAATCTGATGAGATTCCAATAATTTTACATGACATTGTACTACATAAAGTCAACATTTTGGACATAAATATTGTTTTCAAGTGCCAAATCTGTCATTTGTAATGGGAAAAACAGAAAGAGTTAAATTTAACAATGAGCTCCACGTTTGGCATTAAGAATGAATCAGTTATTACAATTGTGAGAAATGTCTTAATATTAGAGATGTTTTTAATTATATCTATACTTGGATGTTGCTTTGGATAAGCAAAAAGAAATGTAGTGTTTAGGACTGGTCATCAGATGTATTTTTCAAGGATAATTTACTATTTCTTTATTACCACACACAAAAAACAAACTCACAAAAGGCAGTTATTTAAAAAAGAATAGGTAAATATATAAGGTAATTTATAGTGACCTCTTCCAAACACTGCAACCTACCAGTAAGCTTATTTAGCTTTGTATTTTGTCTTACTATTACTATTAAAAACATCTTTTGCTATGGTTATTATTATCAGATTATTTAAGAGATTTCACAGCATTTTACTCCTTCTGACAGTTAAACTGATGTGTAAAATTGGGTGGAACAATCATTTATTGTGGTATTTGTGTATCTGTCATCTTCATTAAAGATCACAGTGTCACTGCAGCGTGTTTATGCAGTTTGTTTTATTGTAAAAACAGAAGATCAACAACAACATCTTGTGTTTCGTTTGTTTACATCTACGCTGTCATATTGTGGCATGAGTGGCTCATTCGTCTCCCTCTTCCTCTTTTCCTCAGGGGGCCCCCACTCAGGAGGCTGCCCCAGGCAGCGCAGACCCTGCCCTGCCTCAGGTCTATGCCCCGCCTCCCTCTTACCCCCCACCAGGTCAAGGTCCCCCAACATCCGCCAGCAGACTGGCAACTCTCGACTTTAGCTCTGCACATCCGAGCTCAGAGTACCAGGAACATCCCCAGCTCAGAGTCTATCAGGGCCCTCAGCACGATGGGGGCGACTCTCTGACATCTGGCAACACGGTAAGAGCGGTCTGTGACAAATGTTGATGTTCCAGGCCAATAAAACATGATCGTCAGTAAGTCGACAGGTAGCACTTTCACATGTTCTGCAGAGCAACAGGCCCAGATAGGGTTTCCTTCTATATTTAGAGCCCCATGTCCACCGCGGTGTCCTTGTATGGAAATGCCTGTCACCCTCTGTGGAGCAAAATGTCGAGGCAGCTGATAAGGGATTTATTGATGAAAATAAATGCCCACTTTTCCTTTCTCCCTCCCCCAGGTCTCATTTAAGTGTCAATAAAACTGATCACCTTTCCAGATCGCCGCTCGAACTTTGTGCTGATGCTTACAGTTTACAGTTTAAGCTATCTGAAGGATGTTTATAAAGTCCATGTCAGGCTTTTGTGATTTGTCTGATGAAATCATTTCTGGTACAGGATAAACAATGATTACATCTTTAAAAATGTATCAACAAATGGTTTTTGAAACTAAAGGGAATTTTTAATAGATAAATTGTGTCTTCATTCTGCTACTGCGATAAGATTATTTCAACCTGTTTACCATCAAATTTGCTTTACATATTCTTTTAAAAACCAAATTAATCTTTTATTAAATCAAGGGAAGAAACCTGCATTATAATTTTAGCCTCGGTTGAATCTAAAGTCATTGCTCTGCAGCTGTTCCTGGCTGGTTGCGTAGATAACCCTCGTGTTTATTACCTCAAATGTTTCAGTGTAATCTTGCCGGTGGTGTGGCAGCAGTGTCCTTTACTCATACTGGCAGTTACCACACTGATGAATTTCACTGACACCCTGTGGTCTCTGGTTGCTGCTGATCTCTTTCTGTGTGTGGCCTACACCACTTCAGCATCGGTGCACTGTGGAAGCGTCTTTAATTTCCATTTATATTGTAAGATAAAGACCCTACAATAACAGAGAACACATTAATGCACAAACAGGTCACACTGGCCTCAGTCTTTATGAGCTGCCTGATGTTTCCTCTTGATTTTGAATGAAATAACTTGATAAAACGATGAGGAATTGTTGTTACAACAGGCTACTAATCTTCTGGAATCTTATGGAAATTGTAATAAACTATATTATACAATTACACAGTTCAGAACTTGAGGGGCTCTCTAGAATTTCCATCTTGTGCTGCCATCAGGTTAAAATCAAAGTGATTTTTTTGTTAGCCTACTTGCAGAATAATGACCACCAGTAAGCTGTAGGCTACTTGCATTATTCCTAATTAGCAATTTGAATTCAATTTCAAGCTCATTTACAATAACAAATTCACAGTAACAGTTGCCTCAAGGGCCTTAATACTGTAAGCTAAAAACCCTGCAATATGAGAGGGAAAAAACCTTTTTAGCAGGAAGAGACAACCAGCAGAACCAGGCTTTACAGTTTGAAAGCAAAATTTACCATGCCACTCTCACTGAATTGATTAAAAAAACAGCAACACACACGAGAGAAAGTTTGTCTTTTTTAAATAATGTAATATTTTGACTCACACTGCCTGCAGAGACCTATTGTCACTTCCCAGGTCTGTAATTGAAAAAAACGTATTTATTATTTTATTTTGAAAAAACGTATCTTAACCGTGTAAAGCCTGAAATAAATATTACCCTCAAAATTAGAAGCCATCTATGTCCACTGTAAGCGACCATCTTTGAACAGGGGCGATGGTTTACGACACCATCTATAATCCAGTTTTGAGTTGCCTCCCCAGACGCCTTAGCGCCCACTCACATCCTGGGCCATCTGACCTCAGGAAATCGCATGATAAGGTGGGGCCAGGTTTCACAATGAGCTCACCCGAAACTCTGGCTGATTGGGACCCACACCCGTTTTCACACCTTGGCTCAGGCGATTAGAGGATCATCAGGGGTCCTTTTGTCCCTCTTTGGGGGGAAACTCCCACTGGGTTTAAATCTGGGACTCTCCACCATTTGACCTTAGAACTGAAGAAGCTTCTCGGATGACAGGTGAAACGTCTTCAAGCAACTTAAAGAAGTCCAGACGCTTTTCTTTGCAAGCTCCTTTGAGTACCCTTAAAATTCTATTTTCTAAAAACTGGAGTGTTTAGTAAACATCCTGACAAAATATAAAAAATATATTTTATGTTTTTAGTGCATCAGTGTTTGATTCATCGGGCTGTGATTGCAGCCATTCCCCAACTCTGTGAATGGTACTCATGACCATTGATCATTCGTCCTTGATCAGTGGTTGTTGGTCAATGACAATTTGCATATTAATGCTCAAGGAACTGACATCACAGCCCACTGTTTATTCAGTGGTGCTAGTTTCAGTCATTATACAAATGTACTGTTTATAAGGTTGGGGAAACCTGCAGTCAGCTGAGACTGAAGAAGTCACCTGGATGAGTGACGAAACGTTTCTCCCACTGAAAACGGTTCATCCAGATAAACAGAACCAACCTTTTGCGACCTTGCAGAAGTGGTTACTTGAAGATGTGATTTCACCTTGGAACAGGTTTAAATATTCTTAACGGATTAGCAGATTTTTTTTTTCTTATTCATGAAGACATGAGTTATGTGGTCAGAGATGTGTGTGACTGTTTTGTTTTTGCAGTGCAGAAGTCTCCTTCAGACATGGAAACATCTACTCTGACACATGCAGAGCCGTCTGATCTGTGTGGCAGGTCAGCTCTGTGTCCTGCTTCTCCCTTCCTCCTCTCATAAATGGTGTTTTATGGCCCCGTTTATATATTTTATCACTAGAGTCCCAGACATACTCGGGTCCGTGATGATTTTCGGGGAAAGTTGAGACGTCGCCACGGAGGGAGGGGGTCAAAAAGGGGGGGGCGGGGTGAGGCTGACCGGATGATTCCCCCCCCTTTCCCCCGTCTGAAATATCGCTCAGGTCCAGAACTCAATCCTGCATCGTGACAATGACACCACCACCCAACTCAACCCTCTGTACCTCTGTCCCCCCCCCCCCCTCCACTCTGGCCTGTATGTGCGTGTGTGTGTGCGCGTGTGTGTGGGTCTGCTGTCTACAGTTGAAGCCACATCGAGCCAGTGTAGTGTACACCAGTAGTAGCCTGTGTGCATTTATATGTCTGTATGAATGTGTTTCTGTACCTCTCTCTGTCTGTCTCCTTCTTATTAATGATGCCCCCTGACGAACGACTTTAACCTTTGGCAAAAAAGCAGCACCGTGACCCCCCACCCCACCCGTCCCCCACTGACCCTTCAGTTTTAAACTCTGTCCCCTTTCTGTGCACCTTCTTTGCCTTGTTTACTGAAGCCTTTTTCACTCCTTATCTGCCTCGTGGTACTAGACTGCTAATACTCAGGGCTTGGGAGTGTAGTCTTATTTCCATTAGAGTAGCACATCTCCCAGTAATTTTTCTTTTTCGCGTTAATTTTTGTGCTCCCTGCTCCTCCTCTTCCTTTTGTTTCTTGCTGCTGAAGCTCACTGGTTTTAGTTTGTTGCCCTTTTTTGCAGATTTTCTTTCAAATCTATATATTTTTAACCACTTTTCTTGCAATGGTTGAACAATGCTGGTTGGCCAACACACCTGCACACACATATATATATATATGCACATACATGCACACACACTAGCATCGTGGTGCATTGTGGGATAGTGAATGTTTTGGTTTTGGCACATTAGTTCTTGAATTTTTCTGCATGGGGCAGTTTATATAAGTTAATCTAGCACAGGTATGTCTTTAATACTAAGGTAAAACAAGTAGTTGTTAGAGCCACTGTGGGAAACTTTGAGTTAGAGTCTGAAAACAGCTTAAAACAACTTCTCACTCTTCACGACGGCTGGAATGAGCAGTTTTAATACCAGACATTTGGCGTTTATTGTTAGCGTCACTGTCCTAATCTCCTACAGGCATGTATTCAACGACGCCTCACTAAACTGGAGCCCCTTCCACGCCTCCTTACATTTGCTTGAGAAGGTTCACTGGTTGCTGAATGCTGGTTGAACTTGGTTTGGTTCACTTGATCTCATGAAAGTGATCTTTGAGCTTTAATGCCATGTGATGCTTACGCAACTGGAGTTTTTACCTAAACATGAAAGTCTCTGGAACATGTTGAATTTGTTTAATTTACTTTGTTGTTTGTTTGTTTTTCTCTTTTCCTTCTTTGCTTTTCTACTGATGCCCTCTCCCAATTTTTCTTCACATCTGTCCCACCTCATTCACACCCTCTCCATCTTTTGTTTTCCATCTTTTTTTGTTCTTCCCGTCCATTCTTCCTCTATCCACTTGCTTGCCTCCTCCTCTTCCTCTGCCTCCTTGTCTTGTTTCGTGCTTTCTCACTGTCAGGAGGACTCTTTGGTCCCCGTGACCTCTGACCCCCAGTCTCTCAGTGTGTCCGTGTCATCGGGGGGCGGGGCAGGAAGCGGTAGCGAGGAAGAGGGGTCAGGTAAAACCCAACCGAAACGCCTCCATGTCTCGAACATCCCCTTTCGCTTTAGAGACCCAGACCTCCGCCAGATGTTTGGGGTATGACAGTCACCTCGTTTCTGAGCTTCACACATACACAGAGCCCATGTTTTCATGTTGAATCCAACAATTTCCACTCTGTGAAAATTGCTCTGACACTTTCAGCAATTTGGCAAGATCCTCGATGTAGAGATTATCTTCAATGAGAGGGGGTCAAAGGTGAGCAGCTCAGAAATATGATCAGTGCTTTTAAACCAACGTGGGAATCATTCATCAGTAAACATATAACCGTGCAAACACACAGGGCTTTGGATTCGTCACTTTCGAGAATGCTACCGAGGCTGACAGAGCAAGAGAAAAGCTGAACGGGACAATCGTGGAAGGGAGGAAGATCGAGGTAAAGCGAGATTTCCCCATTTCTTTTTTAAAACTAGAAAACAAATGTGCAGTTTTGTTTTACCCAATATGATATACTCAATAAAACATAAAAATATGTTCAGGCACAAAAATATAATACATGGTAAACTGAAGTACTTTTCTTTTATTTCCCCCATACAACATATAATGGGGAGGGGAAACTATTAAAAGGCTCTTAAACTAGTGAAAAATTAAGGAATAATTAGAGGAAAAAATCCTTAAAAATAATAAATAACATTAATATAATATAATTTAAAAAATGGAACTGGGATCTTTTTCTTCCGGCCACCAATTTCAGGGACATGGGAGCCTCGTACAGTGAAGGCAGAGTCTCCCTGAATGAGTGACAGCAGTGGGAGAGAGAGAAAAAATGGCCACCTCACTATAAATGTATTTATGACCCTGTAACTTCCCTTGGACATTATACCTAAGTGATATTTATTGATCACGTGGCTGGAAATCACGCAGCTTTTGTGTTGTAGGTTTAACTTTCTGATTCCGTGATTATCCTTATTATTTTATCCCCAGGTTAATAATGCCACTGCACGAGTAGTTACCAAGAAACCCCAAGCGCCTCTCGTGAACGGTGAAATCTCAAGTAAGAAACTTCTCATTAATATTTGGGTCCTGACTAATCTTTGGAGCTTGTTTTTAATAGAGGCCTTGTTTTTGCAGCTTCCGGTTGGAAGATCAACCCAGTCATGGGGGCCATGTACGCACCTGAGCTCTATACAGGTAACTAAAGGTTTCCCTCTTTCATGCTGACATATTGCTCTGAAGAGATGATCAGCACTGCCATTTCACTCCTCCTGCTACTTTTTTCCCTCTCCTCTATTTTAGTTGCCAGTTTTCCGTACCCTGTAGCGACTCCTACGCTGGCCTACCGCGGTTCAGCGCTGCGTGGTCGGGGTCGAGCTGTCTACAACACAATTCGCTCCACTGCAACCACACCTGCTGCTGTCCCCACCTACCCTGGGTAAGACTCTGAGCACCGGTGTCGGCTTTATATCCAATTACTTTCATTTTGATAATGTTTTATTCTTTTTTTTCAGGGTTGTGTATCAGGATGGACTGTATGGAGCAGAAGTCTATGTACGCAGCTGAACTCTACTCATATCTTTACTTTTTTAATCAGTCAATCAGTTGCTGCTGCTTTATTGTTGCTTCATCTTTCCCATGCAGGGCGGATACCCTGCAGCATACAGAGTGGCTCAGTCAGCATCTGCTGCCACAGCGACCTACAGTGATGGGTAAACAGACAAACAATGTACACAAAGATGAATGTTCTTGCTCATTCTGATGCTGTGTTTGAGCTTCAGCAGTACCACTGAGCAGCTGTGTGCCTAATAGTATATACCGCTTTTACCTGAGCAGAAACACAAAACCTATTTGGAGCATTTCGGCTATTCCCATGAAAATGTCTTCCTACCGACACAGAGCTCACCCTTTGAACTCAAACTTGGCTTTTGTAACTTTTATCAAGATAAACACAGCTTTTGAAAATATTCTACCTTGTGCCAGGAAGTAAAGATCTGGATTTTCTCAAACAGTCAGGAATTTATCTTGTAACATTTACTGTGAGTGGACACAGTATGTAAAATAAAAAACCTCATTTTTTTGTTCCTGTGTAGCTCAAAGATCCCACCTGAGATTATGTTCTTGTTTTTATCTCAAGGATTTTATGGGCCTTGTTAAGCAGCTTTAAATTAACCAATAACACACAAACTGCTAGTAGAAGAAGAAGCTTTCAACTGCTCCCTTAGTCACAAGGGGTCGCCACAGTGGGCAGATCCACATGTTTGTTTTGGCAGATTTTTATGCCGGATGGCCTTCCAAACACAACCTCAAAGGGATGTGTGGCTCTTCCAAGGATAACAATATCACAATAACACCCAAAGTACTGTTTTTGTAAGATACTTCAGATATTATTCAGTACCAAATGTGCTTTTGATTGGTTTCCATCACATAACTTATTACAGTGCTGGATGCTCACATTAATCATGGCAGAATATTCACATAATGTAAAAAAATTCACATACATGCCTGACTTCAGTTGGCTTTCATTAATCATAAAGAATTTGCAGAATTTCATTTGCAGATAAATTAATAAGAAACAAAGTTTTATTGGAGTCGTGATATTATTATTTTTTTAAACAGATATGGACGGGTTTACGCTCCAGAGGCCTATCACCACTCAGTCGGACCAACAACATATGGGGTCGGTACAATGGTGAGCAGCTATCAGAGTAAACAAAGCTTAATCTGAGAAATACATCACGGTGGTTAACTTGCACCTTTCACCCTACTACTGTCAACAGGCCAGTTTGTACAGAGGTGGATACAACCGCTTCACCCCCTACTGAGGCCCGGTGAAGGGCGGGGTCGTCGGGCATCTCTGTTGAACTTTGGGACACTGCAGGGCAGATTACAATAATCCTTAAAAACAACCTCGGAAATGTGGCACACGTGGTGTCACCTGCTGTCTCCACCACAATCTCTCCTCGGGAGACTAAACAGACTGAAGGTTAAAATACTGTAGGACCCACTTACCATCTGCTCTGCTGGAGAATACGTAGGAGACGCTGTCGCTTGAAACCTTTTAATGCTTTGCTTTTTTTTTTTTTTTTTTTGGATAAGTGGTTAAAAAAATACTGTGAGATTCTTGTGTTTAATAATTTGGGATTTTTTTTCAGGGGTCAAACTGTGCAAAAAACATTTTGTACAATTTTAAATGATTTATTTTTGTTGGCATTTATCTACTGTGTGTGTGTGTGTGTGTGTGTGTGTGTGTGTGTGTGTGTGTGTGTGTGTGTGTGTGTGTGTGTGTGTGTGTGTGTGGGAATGTCTGTGAGTTTCAACATCAAGAGAGAGATTTGGCTGCGACACTGATATTGCAACTAAAAACAGAAATAATGTTTATCAGCTGGACTTATTTTTATTTCTAACAATCTACCTCTAAATCTACATGTTTAGCTTTTCATACAGCCGTTACATTTAATCCTTGATTGCAGTTTCTTGAGTCCTTTCCTACCTTTCTGTTCATAAATACTAACACAGTGTAGTTTCTGTTTTCTGGCTTCACTCCTCGCTACCTTGCTTGAGCTTTGATGACCGGAGGGTCACTGTCCTGTATTTTCTCCCTCTTTTCTCCTTCATTACTGCTAAATGACTTCTTTTCTTGTATCAGTTAGTTCTTCTTGGCTTTGTTTCACTCTATTCTGCTTTGTTTGATGTTTACCTCTGAATAAATCAGACTTTTTTCTCCTCTATCTCTTCTGTTCTTTATTTATTCTGCTTCTCCTCACTCCCTGGGTTTCTGGTTTTTCTTCTGTGACAACACAACATTACATCGGCAATGCTATAGAAAATAACCCCAAACAAACCCTTCTTTTATTTTCTTTGTGTGATTTCACTGCTTACTGTTTAGTTGCATCATTCTCATATTTTCCCCTCCTCCTTCTAACACTCAGTGCCAGTATTCATGCTCTACATGTATGAAAACCATCCTGGGCCTGTTTTCTATTTTCTGCACATTCTAAACTTCCAGATTATTGGCCTTTGTTTCATTTCCTTTGTAAGTTTCACCTCATGTGATAGATCAGCAATGCATTTTAATATTTTCTTATTAAGTCTTATAAGCGTTTTATGCAAAAACTTTACTCCACGTTTGTTTCCTCGTGTGAATTTCTTCTGTACCATTTCGCTGCTCTGCTTTTTTTCTTCTTAGTAGTATTTCTTTTAGCGTTTAGTCTTTTTCATTTGCCAGCTTTCTTGCTATTTTTAAACTGAACTGTCCTTTGCCATTATATGCCTTTTGCTGTTTGCATGACAAAATGATTTTTTTTTCCCTGCTGCACTTTCTACATCTTTAACCTTCCACACTAACTTTTTTCCAGCTGCTCTCAAGGATTTTTAATCTGTGTTGGTTAAAGTAAAAACTATCACCATATGAATGAACATCAAACCATCGTGCTTCGTCTGCTAGCTGATCTGCTTTATCACAGATGCCATCATTCAACATCTTCATAATAAACTGTTTGCAACCAACTCTGTGCTCCACTGAACTGCTAGATTTCAATCAACTCCAACAAAAACAAAAGACAGTATGTGCTCTATGTACTTTTTTTTTTTATTAGACGTCTTTCCAAAAGATATGTACACAATATTTACAAAATGGCAGTTTATCCTATCAGATCTATGTAGCTATGGGAATGAGGGATAGGGAGGGCGCATTGCAGATAGACCTTCAGCTTCAGTTGTTAAAGTGCTGCAACACAAACTATTAAAAGCACTGCAGACAGGATACAATACTTACTAGTGAGAGTTGCACACGGCAGTCACAAACATACCCAACATAAGAGGAAAAAAAGGGTAAGAATGACAAAAGAGAAATACTGGTTAGAGAGTCGGGGGAGAGGTTGAAACATCATGCAGGGAGGAGTGAAGAAGAGAAAGTGAGAAGATTCTACAAAAAACTAGTTAAAAAAAGAAAAAGAAATGAACAAAGGTGGAGGGAAAGAGGGAGATGGGAGTTCTTCAAGGGTCAAAAAAGCAGTTACAAAGACTGATGGAGGTATACACCAACATAGGAGCAAAATACACAAAAATTGGGAGGGGTGGGGTATTAAATGAAAATGTGTACATTAGTTATCTGGATGATTTTTCTATGTAAAGACAAACATCCTGGGCTGTTTCAGTGCTGAAAATCTGAGACATCAGATGTATAGAATACAAGCCTGCATTAAATAAAATAAAAAAATCTTACATCATTTCAGAAGAGTCACTGCTTAGCATGTGAACACAAACCTATAAATTTTATACTTGGGGAAAAAAAAGAAAAAAAAAAGAAAAAGATGTTGGTGAGTTTTAGGTCACTATGTTCTGCATGTCCAGACATATTTTATTCAATGCCAATTCAACTCTGAAGCAGCCTGCCAGTATAACAAACAAAAGCTAAAACATTTCTAATCAGTGGAGAGAAAGGAATTGAAAAAGAAAGAAAAAAAAATTCCAACCTAACTAAATATGAAAAGTCTTATCAGCAAACAACTATGCAAATGCATCTGGACACGCAGAACCCCACAGCACAAGGAAAACATGACTCGAGAGCTTTGTTTTTAAAAACTAGAACAGGTACGATGTTGCACACAAAACCATTTTAAATAAGGGCTAGCAGCAAATCCCATTAGCAGCATTTCAACATTTTCAACTTTTCATTATGCGATGCTCCCCTGTGTTTTATGAGCTGTATGGCTTCAACTCAGGCGGGTCAAACCGAGACAGTGCTCACAATTCACTCTCTCCGGCAGGCATCTGGAGGAGTTTCGCCCACTTATCCCTCCGTGTGCTCCTGCAATGCAGCAGCCTTGCAAGCTGAAGGACGAGAAGTCTGGCGGCATGTGGGAGGAGGGTTTAAGGAGTGAGGGGAGGGGGGGCAGTAAGGAGGATAGGGGAGTAAGGTAAATGAAGGGAGGGGGGGAAAGAAAGGAAACATGTTGAGATCTTTGTCATTACAAAACATATGCTGAAATCAAAAGTCAACAACGAACACATCTAAAATATATATATGATCCAGGGTCACACGTGATTTATCGACATGATTGGTCAGGAGGCAAGGTTTTAGCCACATTGGTCTGCTTTGTCACTGAATATATACGAAACCAGCAGGAACCAATCAGAGAGCACAAAACAGGAAAATGTGGCACAAAACCTAAAGGGAAAAATTTCAACAACTTATTTTTCCTTCTTTTTTGGACCAATGGAGTCTGAGCATCGAGCCAAAATTGGATTTGACAACCTGTGCAACTGTGTTCAGGCTGCACTCGGAAACAGCGCTGACATTTCTCCGATATAGCCACACTGAGATCACTGCATACAATCAAATTCTTCTTTTTTTTTTTTTTTTTTTTTAAACATTCACAAATTTGTTCAATAGTTGTATAAACAAAGAAAAAAACAAAAAAAAAAAATTCACACTTACCCATGTGTGAACAAAAACAAAAAACCCTACACTGTGTACTAAAAGGAAATCACATCAATTATCATACAGTATTTACAAAGTATACTCTGTTAATAAGTAAACGTGGAGGTTTTACATTAAGCCTGAATCCATTCCTGTTCTTATCAATCAAAACAGGATTAAATACTCAATGTCAGACTCAATGTTCCTACAGCGGTTAATACTGATATTAATTTAGAAAAAAAAAGAAAAAAAAAAAAAAAGAGGAACAATGTTGACCACCTACACGTTTTCAGCACAACTCAATTAGGACCAGATGCTTTGCTGGTGAAAAGCAACACATGGATTATTTTCCTCACACTTAGGAGCTGATCAATCGCCATTTTCAGTGTAACTGAATTTCCCCACTCATTGTCTAAAGGGTTGTTAATATACCATCAATATTACACTGGGGCCTAAAAAGCACAAAGTACAGAGAATCAACTCCACGGCCACTTAGAGAGCCTGTTTCTATCTTGTTTTGTTTTTTTAAATACTAAACTGAGGCTCCCATTTCAAACTTTTTGTTAAAAATTTCATATCTTCTGGGGGAAAAAATGGACATAAAAGCACTTGCCTGGACTCAAACTACTTTTTTTCCACTGCTGTCTGTACCACTTTAAATTCATGTTTGGATTGTAATACTCAGAGACAGCATCTTCCATCTGTGTAGTAAAAATTCTGGGATTTTAGGATATTGTTCAATTTTTTAATGACACGTGGACTGTCCAAAAATCATTATGAAGTATATAATTTAAAAAATAAAATTATGATTCCACCGCCATAATTTTTTTTTCCTTTTGCACAAGAGAATGCCAAATACTGATAAGTGATAAACCCACAAGATGTAAAACAAGTTGGGAAAAAAACAAAAAAAAACAAACAAACAAAAACTTGAGGCAACATCTCTGTTGTGCGGTCATCCACCTCCTTCCAGAAGAGTCCCTTTCTCTTACCAGCCTTGCGTGTAGTATACAAACCACTTTTTAAGCCTTCCTGAAGAAGCTGCAGGTCTTCCTTTGATGCTCCAACTCAAAAAAAAAACAACCCAACTAACTTTCAGCTACATCCAAGGTGTCAGCTGTGACGTCACCATTATTTTCTGAGGAACAGCTGGTGAGGATACAGAGGTGCACTGCTGCATTTGACAGGGTGAGCTGGACACCAGGTGCTGGTAGGAACTTCTACCTGAGGGTGATGGAAGCAGAACTGCACTCTGCCTGGGGCTACTCTGGAACATGAAGCTCAGCTTCCAGGTCATGGAACTTGATCTTGATGAGGAACACTTATCCGTTACAAAGTCAATGCGTATCCGAGACTTGTTTAAGTGCTGATCGACCAATTCATAAACATGAGCAGTGGATGAATAATACTAAATCAGGAACGGGACTTTAGACTTCAGTTTCTTTCACAGACCTTGTAGAGACAAATGGGAGGAACAGCCAGCTGTAGATTTGAGGAGGAAACTAGATGCGGGAAGGGCATACAAACCACCTCTTCTTTCAGGTAAATTGCTGGCATCTTCTCTGAGTCTGTAAGAATAAAACTAGACTTGACTTGATTTTGCAGGTCTGACTTCAGACAGTGAAGAGCTGGATGCATGACTTGAAAAGCCGTTTCCCTTTTGGTAAAAGTTGAATCTTCTGGTCTTTGAGCTGCTGACTTGGGAAGGAAAAGACATAACAACACTGTTAGCGTTGAAATCTGAAGGTGGTAACGGAACAGGAACCGTGATCTGGTTCTGTGACTTCTCAGTCACTAAGACTACTTTATCTCAGGTCTAATCTGTTCCCTCACTTATGTGGCATCATAAATGTAATGAGATGGGCTAAACTTAGAATATGTGAGTGACAGTATGTGCAGTTCTGTGCATTTTCAGAACAGTTCTTAGTGTCAGAAAAACAGATCTGCATTTTTGGCCTGATAGAGTAATACACTAGCCAGCATCTTTCTATATGGGTGTTAGTCTGCCACTGCTCTTATCTGAACTCGCTGTGGTATCTGAAGTGCAGTGCATTGAATATGTAAGGATCCATGATGGTCCCTTAGCCACTCCTTTCACTGTGCTACCCTTCCACCCCTCTCAGGAGGCAGCCAAAGAGGCTGTGCTGGTTTTGCAGTCTATTTTTTGGGGATCAGAAGGCGTGAATGTGACTCCTAGCCCGGTTAAAAAGGCCATACAGGAGTCTAAACAAGAGAAGGCTAAGGTGGACTGCACATACTGCACTGGCAAGTCGGGTCTGAACCTGTGGACAGAGAAAATAGGCAAACGGGTCAGGAAACTGGTCAGCAATGAAGCAGCTAAAATTTACAATTAGCATGTTACTGGAGCATAACTTACGTTTTGACCATGGCCCTAAGTGCTGCCTTTCTTTCACGCTCTACAAACTTGTCAATGAGATATGAAGCCATACGCGGGGCTTCCAGGTAGAGCTTAAAGAACTGGTGATAGTTTCCTAATGCCCAAGCTGCACGAAGTGAGAGGGCATGAGCCACACAATCATCTGCCCGTAGTGCTGGGGTCAAATACACCAACTCAGTGGTTAGATCTGCAGGGGGAAGATGAATGAATGGCCAGTGTCAGAAACTGAGACAGAGAAACTTGTAAATATAGTTAAAACAAAACAAAAAAATAAAAAAAAAATCCCACAATGTTCAGTGCAGTGGTGAAGACTTCCAAAAAGATCTGAGCATACCTCCAGAGTTTTTAGTAAAGATGTAATACAGCAATCTATATGCTGTAAATTCTCCAATGTTCTCTGAGGGATTGTCCTTATACAGGGCCTTCAGCTGGGTCTGGCACTGGTTGAACTCTTCATGGTCTCCCTAAAATAAATAAATAAACAAACAGATAAGCATTCAACCAGTTTAAAACAAAAACACTATTACGTTTAAGTAGTCTAATTACTGAGGAACAACAGATTCACCTTTTCTAGAGCTATCCGTGCATGACACTCGTACACTTCCACTGTGAATTCAGTACGAATTCCTTGAACCTAGGTGCAGGTAAGAGGAATAAAATCAATGAATGAACGAATAAAATAACAAAGACATAAATTAACTTTGAAAAAATAAATATTATTTCAGGACAACCAACCGTTAGGTCCTGTCGTATGGACTTCATCTGCTCACAGGCATATGTATAGTCCTGGTTTGTTTTCCAGTGGGCTTTCACAGCCTGCAAAGATTTTCTCAGCACCTAGAATGACAGTTAAACCATTTAAAGCCTGAATCTTGATGCCCTGTGATGCAGGGATTTAGGAGTATGTACATGTAGTGCACAGATTCAGTTCCCCTTCCTCTGTCCTTGGGAGATTTTCCTTCAATATTGTAAGAAAAAAAAATCCTTATTCAAGAATATATTTCAAAAGAATTCCTTGTTTTCTTGACAAAATGATTTTATAATGCAAGTGGAGATTGTATCTGAATTTAAAAGCAAAATGCACAAGTAGAATGAGATTATATAAAATAAAAAAAATAAAAAAGCTTAACACTTACATGCACTGGGCGCACAGTGGAGGGGTCAGGGGCACAGGTGAGCCTCAGGTAGTGCTTGGTGATGTCCTGACATGTTCCCACAATGGGGCAGTCCTCCCAACTAAGGCCCTCTTGTGTTCCATCAGGCAGGTCCAGGGCATTGATGGAGAGAACCAGAGGCTCTGAGCGAAGCTGTTTTTGGAAACGGGCTGCTCGGCTCTGCTTCTTAGCTTCTCTGTTGGGATCGTGGAAATCCAAACCAGCACTGCCACCTTTCCTCTTCTTTCCAACAGCTGAATCATCCATGTTTCTGGGGAGAAGGAGGTATACTAACTATCAGCACCATAAAGCAACTTAAAAAGACAAAACAAAAATGTTTTCTTTCTGCTAAACAACGATACAAGACTTTATAAATTTACCGTCTTCCTCTTCCTTTTCCACCTCTTCCTCGTCCTCTCTCACCACCTCCACGCCCTCTATCCCGATCATTGCCACGACCACGCCCTCCTTTCTGACCTCGCCTTGAAAGCTGAGGTCGGAGGTCACTGCAGATGCTGTTATCTGACTGCGAGTCAGAATCACTGGCAGGAAACAAACAGGAGAACATTTGAGCTGGGAGCATGCAGGAAAATTACAATAACCAAAGAGTGGAGGAGAAATGGTTCCATACCTGCGTCTGTGCCTTTGGTTGCTGCGGTCCCTGTGTCGGCTGTGCGAAGGTGATGGTGAGCGGGAGGAGGAATCGGATGAACTAGAAGTTGGACTCCTTTGAGAAAAGATATTCCTGTAGTTGCCCAATCTGTGTCCAATACCTCTGCCTCTTGAAGCTCCAGCCACTGTGCTTCCACCACAGCCAACTGAGGTATCTGTTGTCCTCTGAGGTGCAATGCTTTCCCAACGAGACTGCTTAACCTTTAACCTAAAAAAGGAGAAGAGAAAGACGAATACAGTTTGAATGCACAACAAAAACAAAAAACAAAAGCAGAATTCCAATGCCTAAAGTAGTTACAACCACAACCTACTACTGAACTCACTCTGGCAGTGGCTCACGGGTCCAATCAATGGTGTAAGCAGAGCCATCTTTTAAGCGGTCCTGTAGAACTTCTTTCAGCACCTTCTCCGTACGATCTTTGTCTTCCT
The DNA here is from genome assembly GCF_018398535.1 of Haplochromis burtoni. Lineage (NCBI taxonomy): Eukaryota > Metazoa > Chordata > Actinopteri > Cichliformes > Cichlidae > Haplochromis > Haplochromis burtoni. The sequence goes on from NW_024582441.1 coordinate 58,083, forward strand.
CTGTCTCACAAGCTGTGAAACAACGCTGGACATATTCCTTCATGGCTTGCGGCCAGTCCTGCGGTCTGGAGGAGAAGCATTTACATTTAAAGTCATCAAGTCATTCCCACATCAAGAATTACTGTAGACAGAGCAGTTTTCTCACCGTGCCTGAGGACCTCCAGGTGCAGCACTGGCAGTAGCAGGAGATGAAGGTGCTGGATTCAACCCCGAGGGCTGTTCGCCTGGAGGGAAAGCCTGATTGGAAACTGGGGATACCTGATAGGTCCTCTTGGGAATATTGAACTTCACAGAAGTTGTGCCAGGTGCCTCTACAAGATGTAAAAATCATAGAATTGTAACTGAAACTCACTCTCATAATAGCAATAGCAACTTATTCCTTTACATATTTTTGAATTTGGATGAACACTGCTAGACTGATCACCACAAACACTTAGTCTCCTACTCTATTTCTGCATTTAATGGCCTAACAAGTTTTTAACTTGTTTGAATATGGTGCATCTACACACTGCACTTGAATACAATGAAAAGAGGGGGATAGAATGAAAACAAAAGCAGCAACACATCCATAAACTCTGTAATAAATCAATAAAGTTAACATTAGGAATGTAAGCTTCCCAGCAAGACAATAAACCTTACGTTTCATGCGGTGCCAAAGTTGCTGTCCTTGCTTCTGGTTTTTGTTCTTGTTGGCTTCTCCTCTGCCCAGTCCAGCTGCATACTGAGCAGGCTGTTGTTGCTGCTGGGAATTATTCTGAGATGCCTGATAGGCATTCTGAGCCTGGAAGTTTTGTCCATAGTTAGGCCTTCCCTGTGAATGATTGTAGACTTGCATCTGGTTGGGGTCTCCAGGTGGGTATGTCATACTGTTGTTGGTATTGTAAGAAGTTTGTGATGGGGGAGGGGGGTACTGGGAGTTGGGTGGTGGGGGAATGGGAGGGGGTGGTGGAGGAGGGGGGTTTTCTGAGGTGGTTGGGCTCTGGGGTGGTTGAGGAGTAGCAGGGGGAGGTGGTTGAGGTTGAGTTGGGGAGGTGTAGCTGGGGGACTGATCTTCCATTCCAGGCACTGGGGGAGGCTGTAAAAAGACAGAAAAACCTGTTTCAGCACTACAGCAAAAATGAAACTTTGCAAGCATAAGCAAGCTACACATGTATCTGGAGAATAAACGCAATACTTCAAAAAAACCATATAACCTGTAACACTACTACAGCTTCAGTGATGCCTGAATATGTGCTTATTTTTCGGGTTTCTTAATCCCAGATAAGTATCATGAATCATTAATTATTTCTACATATAAATATTCTGCTTTACTAAGAAAATGTAGATTTTGTACCTGTCCATTAGACGTAGGAGTTCCTGGGTAAGGCCCTGGGGGTACACCATACTGATTTGGAGGATAGGCACCACCATACTGGAAATTCAGAAAAGGACATTTTATAATATTTCTCACTTTAAATTCAGTTTTTGTAAAAAGTGTAACTGTACAAAACTTCTCCAAATGAAAGCGGCAGCGCTCATATCTTTACTTACTGGCCCCATGGGGTAGTAGTAGTTATAGGAGTATGTATATCCAGGATAGTGCTGCTGAGTTTGCTGGTACCACGGATAGTACTGCTGCTGCTGCATAGCAGCAGAGTCAGTTGCTGCTGGTTGGAATTGGCCAGCCTGAAATAACAGACACACGCAAAATAGCTTCAGTGTTACCACCAGGAACTGAGAAAACATAGTCCAACACAGACAGCAATTATAATGCAGTGTGAACATAAAACTTCACCTTTGTGAAACCAATAAAACAGTTGATAAGACACTTTAAAAGGTTAATACCTGGGGTCTGTACTACAAGAAAGCTTCATCATACATAAGACATCTTTATGTTGTCTAGTTTTAATAAGACCATTAATCAAGTAGGATTGCGCTACTGGATGAATACTGTGGCCATTACTGTTTCTAGGGAGCAATATTTTTTATTTAATTTTGGGAATTTAACAGCCTGCATCTTTGAGAATTCTTTCTGTAAATAATTAATCCGAAGAGCAATAAAAGAAGGTACTAAAAGGAACTGGCAGCGGGAGTTGAGCCAGCTATGATTTTGTTAGTTGGTGCAGTCAAGCCCCAAGGAAAGCTGTAAAACATCTGCAGACTATGCAAATGCAGAAGCCAACAATATATTCTAATATATCATTAACAACACATAAGTCAGACTAGAACTACAATCTAGTATTGCTTATCTCATGTTTTTGCTATGTGTAGAAAGTATTTCTATATATACACACAACATAAACACAAACTCACAGTTAAATCTGATTAGGTCAGTAAGTAGGAGGTTTCAGTGCTTTAACTGCTGTGAACAATATAATTAGGTCATTATCAGTGATCACCACTGTAACCCTAAAAACCTAGGACATCCTTGCTAGTATTCAAGCTAATCCCCCATTCTTCTTCACAGAATCCCCCCCCCCTTCAATTGGCACTCTAGACTTACTTTTCATCAATCATTTTATTTACACAAGGATTGTCCTGCATATGAAAAAAAAAAAAAAAAAAAAAAACATGGAAGGTTTTGGCTTCCCCCAAATGGAGGATCAATAGGACTGACAAAAACTAAAATGGATTTTACTTTACTCATCCTTACATATATTTCTGGTTTTTGAAACAGCCACAAAATACATGATAATAGTCTCAAGTGACAAACTCGTGTTAAGTTTGAATGGTACTTGTGGCCATTGACCAATGATCATGAAACTGAACTCACAGCCTATTGTTAGGCACTAGATTTGGTCATTATGCAAATGTGCTGTTTATAAGGTGGGGGAAACCTGCATTCAGCAGAGACTGAGGAAGTCACTTGGATGAGTGACAAAACATTTGTCCTCATGAAAATGCGACAGAATCAACTTTCCAGATTTTCTTTACATGGATGACTGAGCATGCAACAAGATATAAAATAACTATTAAACACTTTGGTTTAACTAAAATAACAGCCTTGTAACTCTTTAAGAGCTGCACAACACTAAAACTGAAAAATAAAATTGTTTATTAAGTGAAATAAAGTCACAACAACAGTTGCCTCAAGGCAATTTATATTGCAAGGTGAAGACCATAAAATAATGGGTGTATGGTCCAGCTGCTAGTACATCTTCCTTCGCAGCCTGGTTGAACTCGAACTTGTGATTTTTGTCTAAAGCAATAAAACAAGTTTGTAGCTTTCAAATTCACAAGAAAAAATATCCTTGCATATTTTGCAAATATTAAGCTTGTTGGAGGATGTTCAAGTGGCTCGCTTTGTAGGTGCTAGATCACTGGAGGCTGTCATGCAGCTCAGGCTCTCAAGACGTGCCTGGAGCTTGTCTCACTGATGTTCACTAGGGAATATAACTGCATGAGATTGCTAAGGCAATATCAGAATATGAATATTCTAATATTTTTGTACCATACAGAAATTTATATAGCTATAATGGAGACTATATGATATGGTACAGGTATATTCAGGTGTAACAAACAGACTGCACAAAAAGACAAACCTCTGCAGCGGTCCTGTTAGGTTGTGTAGTCTTAGCAGAGGTCTGACTCTTGCTGATGGATGCTAATGCTTGTCTTGCCTTCTCCCATTCAGGATTTTCATGGACTTGGCCGTCTGCAGCAGCACCATAGGACCTGCCATCAACAAAAGGTTAAGTATCAAGTCTATTCTAGTGATCAGAACACATGATCAAACCCATTTAATCAGCAGAAAAACAGAAGTAAGCCCAATTACCGTCTGCAATAAGATTTATATTCGTTTAGACAACTACTCGCTTCAGATAATAGATTGAAGGCCTACTTGACGATTACTATTGTGCTCAAAATGTTGACCATTTAATCATTACCCGTTTACACAACAAGTCTACCCTCCCTCTGTTAACACCGGATATCTATCAGCTAATTAGATCATCTCAAGCTGATGATTAAATCATTACGTTTAAAGCAACAGCTAACAGCCAAAACAGCTGATGAATTAAGGCCTACCCTAAAACTTCAACTGTCGCTTGCTAACATCAACGTACAACATTAGAGTGAGGTGCAACCCTGGCGTTCAATCAAAAATATTACATGTTCACAAATAATGTATAAAAAAAACAAGCATCTTAACAAATCACCTTTCTGCTAACTACTCCAACGGCCTGCTAGTACTTGCTAACACCCTGGCCTAAGCTAACATCATCCTTCCCACGAATTTAAGATTAGGGTATAAATACCTATTTCAGTCATACATTAAAGCAAGTTAGCCTAAAATCACAATCTGTTCAAAGAGTGTTGCCTACCAGTTAGTTGTAGGGGCTGCTTGTGTCGTGTTGGCCGCCATTTCGCTATGTTTAGCGTTAGAAAGCTAACGCAGGGAAAGTTGTCTGCCAGCTAAGCTAGCAGGTTGGCTAACGGCGTTAGCTTCTCCGCTGTAGAATGTAAACAAGATGAAGTCCGAGGCGAGGGCCAACGGTCCGGTTAGAAGAAGAACAGCCGGTCGACCTCGAACAACACTGCCTAACTAAATATATCACACTTAAATATACTTCTGCAAGATGTCCCAATTAATAAAATAGCATAAATTTCATCTTATTTCGTCCCTCGTTCGTTGACGACCAACTTCATCTGACCGCACAGTGGAGATACAAAATGGCAGCTAGGCGAAACCTGCCAAGTCACGTGACACCTTGCTGTTTTGTTATTGGTTGAATTTTCCAAGAGTAACGCCTTGCAGTGCTGAGCACACGCAACGTTTTTTTCTATCCTCTATCAACTACACCAATCAAACCTTAAGCCGGATTATGGTTAGACTCTCATTTTAATTCTGTACGAAACTGTGAATTTTAGTATCGATCCGCCACCACGTAAATGCCAATAACAGATACTTTTAGCCCATAAAGGTAGCTTATGTAGGGACGAGCAGTGTGTCAAATTCTGAATACGTTTTAATAATTCACATAAGGTAGTTAATGCAGCAAAACATATATTTCATCTTTTCATGTATTTTAAAACGGTTTGTTTGGGGGGGGGGCTGAAATATAAACGGGCCTATTTTAAAGCACTTTTTATTAACTTCTATTGATTAAATGTATTAGAGGCTATAAATACAATAGATGTAAGCGTCAACACAAGAAGTTGAGACATTTTTCACAGTATCTATCCATCTCCACTCCATTTACACATCAGTCTGTCACCAGAGTCAGTAGGTTTCAGGGGTCCATTAAAGTCACTGACTTCAACAATGAGTTATACTTATTCATATAGTTTGGTAATGAAAACATGAACATCCATTTTACCAACTGGATGTTAGTGTGAGCTCAGTATAATTATTCAGTTAACAGTAGTTTAGTCCTTCTGCAACCATCATGCTGAGGGGAAGTACCCCTCGTGTCACTTTGAAACTATAAATAGGTCATTCATGAGCTTGCACGCAGGTTTTAAAGCATGAGCCTATCGAAAACTGCAAAACAAATGAAATGGAAACCTGTTGAGGACATTGTGGTGACTTCAGTGATCCCACTTTTGCAGAAAAGTCTCTCCTATTTGTCTCTGTAATCTAACAGATATTTCTGCACTACAACTGTGGCAACATTTTTCTGTGAGTGTACTACAGTCAAAGTCGGTTACCCGTCGAGTTCACATGGCCTGCTGCCACCCTGAGTGGGTGAAGTATGTGAGGGTGGTGCAGGGCATGTATGACGACAGCAGATTACATTTGCTGATTACAACAGGGATCTGCTCCGAGTCCCTTATTGTTTGCAGTGGTGATGGTCAAACCTACTGTGATGTGTGGTTTGGAGGTGGTGTCATTAACACAAAGACAGCTGGAGTTGGCAGAGTTAAAGAACAAGCACATCAGAGGGACAGCTCAGGCAAAACTGGACTTGATGTATTGGACAAAGGATGCTGAATACAGAGCTGCCAGGCAGGAGGAAAAGAGGAAGGCCACAGTGAAGACGCGTAATGAAGGAGGACATGCAGGGGGTACGTGTGACCGAGGAGGAGGCAGAGGTGGCGACCCCTAAAGGGAGCATCTGAAAGAAGAAGTCATCACTAATATCAATCAACAATTACTCCTGTGTTCACTGAGATATTCAACATCTCTTTATC
>NW_024582441.1:65725-106568 GCF_018398535.1 Haplochromis burtoni
TTCATATTTATTTCCTATCTTATTCATAGCCTTTTCCTTTTTTGTTTTCTTTAGGTCACGAGCAGTTGTCCAAGCATTTCACTACATATCGTACTGTGTATGACTGTGTACGTGACAAATAAAATTTGAATTTGAATTTGATTTGAATTTGATTTATACAGAGCCCCCAAATTAATCCTATTATCAGCACCAGTGTCAGTTTTTATTCACGACATTCAACAAGTTTCACCACAGTTGACCATGTCTGGCAATGAGAAATGAGGGCAGCTCTTATTTTAATCAATGATGGGCAACAGTAGCTATTTTTTTTTTACAGTTCTCATGATCCATTTTCCCCTTTGACTTCCCGTGAAGCACACACAGCTGCAGGATGTGTGTTTGTGCTAGTGTGAGTACTACTGAGGGGAGGCGAGTCATTTCCTGCCTTAGTCGTTTCCAGAAATCCCCCCACCACTACACACACACACACATTTTTCAGAAATGTTCATTCAAGAGAGTCTTTAGAAGACTCTCTTGAATGAACATCTCTGAAAATCATCATACATGTCAGCATACAATGAAGTCGTGATGTGTGTTAAAGGAGAAATCATGGGGTTAATCTTGGGGGCATGATGCTATCAAACATTAAACTCTGATAAGAAAAGAAAGACATGCTGCTGCGTTGCTTTTATTGTTGACACATTAATTAAAAAAAACAGAAGTGCTCCTTTTCATCTTAAATGTAAAGTAAAAAGTAGGCCTTCAACGAGTAATCTCATTTTAAGGGTGCAGCTTTTGAAAACAAATACCTCACTTCTCATTTCTCACGGTGAAGGAAAACGTGCCTAAGGCTGAGTGAGCAGCTCGTTGGCTACATCATCACCAAACTATGTTTGGCATTTGTGACGAGAAATCACTCACAATGACTCAGTAACCGGTCCTATTGTATGAATACCTTGCTGTGTTAATGTTTCTGTTTGCTTTTACCCAGGGGAGGAAGTCTGATACTATCCTAAAAAGCATCTCTGCTCTACTCCCGTTGTCGGCCCAAAGTCAGGGTTTGTCTGGCCTTTTTTTTTATTTTAAAAAGATGAATCCTGACTTAGTGCACATGTAAATGATGTGGTTAGCTATGCGAAGTAATTATAAGGTGGAAACCCTTCAAAAATATGAGTGTGTCAACCGGCCTGTGTGACTGCATTCCTTTGAAAACATAATTGCAGGTATTCTGTCCACCCTACATCATTCAGCATGACATCAAAATTGTTTGCTGCTTGTGTAGCTCAACTGAGTTAAAACAGTGTGCAAGATGTCAACACAGCACAGAGAAGGTAAAACTGAGGTGCTGTTTGTCTAGGAATTGAAGCATTTTAGCGATCTTGGACAAGTTTTTTTTGATAAAGTTGTACAATTTTTAATTGGTCAACAGAGCACTACAGCAGCATATGTCACACTTACATTGATAAATAAGAGCTTTTAATCTTAAATCAGGGAATATGAAGACAGCTCTGTCTATTAATTGGATTGTGTTGTGTTCATGAGTAATTTCTGATTTCTCTAGAAAGAACTGCCACATTTTTTATTAATCCTCATCTTAAAATGAAGCCAAACAAGTGCACTACTTAGATGATGCTTTGTTTCTCTGCTTATCAAACCCAATTAATCCCAAATAGCTAGGAGAAATGAAAAATGGAAACAACAAATAAGAGCTGGAGTCTGGTGAGGTTGAGATGGTTGGGGTTGAGTGGTAAAGGTTGGAAAGTTGGACAGTAGAGAGTAAGATGAGAAAAGACTTAAGATGTGCCCAAAGTTGGGAAAATACTGTGCTATAACAGCCAAAAATAAAACACAATCCATAACCCAAGAACTGAAATCAGTAAATACAGAGCTAAATTAGAAAAAATTCAATATGACGAAAAGAATCTCAATAAGGGGAAAAAAATAATAAACTGTTAAAAAATAATAAAGAAATAAATAAAACAAATGACCTTAATCAAATAGAAAAAGTGATATAAAACAAAATAAACAAGCTAATAACTAAAGACCTTTTGTATACAGTGTATATAGTCTTATATAGCACAAAACACAATAAATGTAAAAAAAAAAAAAGATAAAACGATTATTTCGTTCATATTTTTTATTTTATACATTTCTATTTTATTTTAATAGTAAATAAAGCTACAGAAGCAATTTGCTAGCTATTAAAAAGTTAGGTGGTCCTTCAAGTAAAATGAGAAGAAACGAACCCCAATGTGTGGTTAGTGAGCAGGACTCTGTTTTGTTTTTTTTCTTTAGCAGTATTTACATTTTGGCAACATTCCCTTAAAAAGATCAAACACACGCACACCTCGTGACAGGAGCCATTCGTTACATTTGTAACTAAACTCACTCATTCACAGAAACTCTGAATCAGTTTAACTGTGAACACAAACCGGGCAGCAGACAGGTCACGTTCGTGGGTCTGGTTTATATTTAACACTGTGCGATAGAGTCGTCAGCACTTTGATCCAGCTCGCTCCAATAACTGGCGCGTCACTTCCTCAGCCCGTGCCCATCCCTTTGGAGGAAAAAAAAAGAGAAAGAAAACTCACACAGGCGGACGACGGCGAGAAAAAAGAGCGAGGGAAAAGTTGAGAGGGAAGCGAAAGCGAAAAGCCAGATGAAAAAGCTGGAGAGTGGAGAGGGAGCCAACCAAAGACCAGAGTTCACGCTTTAAAGTAAGTTTTTTTCTAAATACTTTACATGTTTTGGTGGCGCCCACACTCAGTTGATAAGCTGAGTTTTACATTGATCCACACGCTTCTCTGATTGGTTTATCAATAGCCGCATCTCCCATTACCAATACTTCTTAGAGCTGTATATTTATCTAAAGAACATTTACTTTGAATTGTTATTGGAAAACTTTGAGGGTTGGGCTTACAGGCCTGCAGCCCCCCTCCCCTGCTAAACCCATAACTGCAGCCAAACGTGGAGACTGGCTTCAGTCAGAGTGTATAACATGTTATAAAGGTGACTCGAGAGATTAACAAATATAATGTGCAGTAATGGCTAGCGCTTATTCCATTAATTAGCCCTTCTTTTTAATTAAATAATGTTATAATGAGCTCAGCAGGAGCAGGGTTTAATCTAATGTCCACCGGTTGTTTTTAACTTAGAGATCTACTTTTGTAGAAACTGTTTAACCGTGGTTTTGTCTACAAACACCCCTGAGGGCAAAGAAAAGTATGTGCTAACTTTGCATAGTGTTCTTCAAGTACAAGTCTCAGCATGGCCTTCACAGCTGCACCAGTGCCAAAACGCTCACTAGTTTCCCACAATATTGCACAACATGGTGGATTTTCAGACTGGCCTGTCCTATCACTGGAGCCCTCCATTGTACACGTGCTTTTTTGAACTTTTTGTTCATTCACTAGTTGTTGTTCTTTTTGTGTCTTCATTCAGGAAGTGCTGTCATAACAAAACAATTGAATAATTCATCCTTCCTTTTAATTTTTGCCTTCTTCCTTCCTTTACCTGCCTTTCTTCACAGTCATGCCACTCCACAAATCATCCCGGGCCTCTCGCCTGGACCCTACCATGATCTCAGCCCCGCTGGGTGATTTTCGTCACACGATGCACATCGGCAGGGGAGGAGACGCCTTTGGCGATACCTCTTTCCTGTCCACTCTTGGCCCGAGTTCACCCAAACCTGACCCGGCGAGTCCTGGGATTGTTTCTTCTTCCTACCACAGTGATCTTAATGCAGATGCACCAGAAAGCCCGCAGAACAATGAGCTTCGGCACTCTGACTCAGTGTCTTCATTAAACCTGGACCTAGACCTGGACCTGGGTCCATCTATGCTTGGAGATGTACTAGGCGTAATGGATGGTTTGGGGCTCCACTCTAATCAGGAGGTAGTGGAAACAAAGCAGGGGAAAGGGGCTGCGGCGATGTCTGTGAACAGGCAGAGAGAGCTGAATGGGAAGAACTTGGCAGAGCATGACGGAATCCAGGTGGAAGACAGCAGGATACCAGATGTGAACGGGATGAAGCTAAAGGGGTTACGACCAAAGGTGAGATTCAGCGATAAACGGGAGGAGATCATTCGTCAGGCATCGGAAGAGGAAGAAAGTCAAGGGTTTGACTTCCAGGAAGAGGATCAGGATCTGGAAGCATGTAATAGCCCAGTGAGGAGTGAGAGCGAGAAAGGCAAAAGTCCAGCTGATGGAGGTGAAATTGAGTTCACCAATCACAATGCAGATTTGCCGCCCAGTCCTGCCTCGTCAGAAAGCTCCGAGTATGAAGGGGTCACCCCATTGGACAGGAGGAGGGTTGGCAGCTGCCATTCAGAGACTGATTCAGAGGAGGAGGAGGAGGTGGATGAAGAAGGACGAGGCTACACATTTGAAGATGAGTTTGATGATGAAATCGGTTTATAGGGGATAAACTACACCAACAAATCTTTGCTGTCAAGTAAATCAAATATACTGTATTTTCCTTATTTCATCATTCCTCCACCAAGGACATACCATGTGTGACCAAAGATGTTGATTTGGCCGTGAACCAGATTACGCAAAAAATACAAAGCTGAATGTTATTGAACTTTGCGGAGAGTTGGAACACGAGCAAAGGACATACCAAATGTGGATCCAGATGACCTCGTTTCAAATTACAGAACAGGATGCTGGCCTTGGTGGAGGACTGCGTTCTCAGAGTACCTTTCTTTTTCGGTAGCTTTTGAATGGGAGGTTTAAATACGATATATCTGACTTCAAACTGGATTTTTCAGAACTTAATGAGACGATGTTGCTCAACTGGAAAAGACATTGTTTTTATCTACCAGGGTAACAGATTTGCAGAAGACTTGATATTTGATCAGAAGAAAAAAAAAAAAAAAAAATCAGTGAGCCGTTTTGGTAATGAAAGTGAAAAGTTTGCGACACTTTGATTTCTTTTCATTCTTGGACGTTTTTGCTTTAGAAATCAAAGCTCAGCGGAAAGTTTGATTGAAGCTAAATTAAACTGCATCGTTAATTAATTTCTTTTGTCTTTGATGTCTTTAAAGGGAGCTATACACTTACATTATTGTACCCTGTGATATACGAGTGTCTTACTACATATTCATCATATTGCATGTTTATTAAAGTCTTTGAAAAGGTCTTCAAAGGGTTGCGAGAGACGGCGTCTATAAATAATTACTGTGAATGTGTCACATTCCAAATCTTACAACGGCTCAGACCAAATGCGACTTGATATCAAAGTGCAGTTATTAGCACAGCTGTTCCTTTAAGGCCGTGGGGCTGGGTTAACACTAAAATGCAAAGACAATCATGTGATTTTAAATCAGGAGCAGCAGTGGACTTGCTATTTTTTTGCTTTTTTTTTTGTTGTTGTGTTACTTCATAATGCTGTAAAAGGGAAATACCATTCAACTCATGCTGAAAATGCTGGTTAACACATTCGTTAGCCTGTGGTTTCACAAAGATTACAGTGAAAAGAATAAAGCGACTTCAAAAAGATAGAAACCAGCCTCGGCTTTTGTTTCAAGGAAAGTTGCTGAAAAGCTAAATGCCTGAGATCCAACTATACCAGGTAGCTGCTGGTGAGAGTGAAATTTCACACTCATTAATACTGAAATAAAAGTGTTTCATTTTATCGTTTTCATTATGATTCCATTTATATTAAAGGTTAGAGATGTTTGACAGGAAACTAATTTTTTCCTTTAGCAATTCAAAAACTGACAGAGCAGTCAAGTTATCAAAAATTTATTTTAAGCATGCAGGTGATGCCTTAAAAAGTTCAAAAGTCTGTAAACATACAGGCTGAAAGTTAAACGGGACCATAATGTGGTGCCTTTGTTGGAAAATAAATGTCAAAGAGCTGAATTATTACATACACAGCTTATTTATATACATTACAAGCTTCTTAGTGCTTGTTACACATGTATCAGTCATGTAAATGCAAAACTATCCATTTGTCTCTAAAACGCACAAACGCTACACGGATATCGTCCTGAACACGTTGAATCCCGACAGAGCCGTGGAGACCATCATGCCCGGCATCTGCGGGTGCCAGTGGATCTCCTTGATCTCAGACTGACCCTGGTGCAGGAACAGCAGCTGAGGGGGAAGGTCCCTGACCGCCTCCACCCTGGCGCCCACGTCGCACGACTCCACAGACAGATCCCACTGGCTGACGATGTCGTCGGCGCCCGAGGCGGCAAACACGCTCGAGTCCACGGGGTTCCACTCCACCGAGGTGATGGGAGCGCTGTGTTGCTTGAAGTTGGCCACGGGACGCCCAGTCTACAGGAACAGGAGAGCAGTGAGGTGTGACAGCTGTTCATACAGTTTCAGCTCAGTGGGGTTTCACTCTGAAAACATACTAGGAGCAACCACTGAACAGAGCAGTTACTGTCATGCTTCAGGCCTGCTTGAAGAACAAAAGGACTGGGTGTGCATCAGAAGGGTGATCTGTGCTCATGTTTTTACCGATGTACACAGAGGTGTCTAAACTCGTCATTATGGGGGAAAGGGTTAAATATGTCGCTCATACGGTGCAACTAGGACTTTGTGTGCTGTGAAAGTCTCATTCAGCTCTCTGTAATAAATCATGCAAATGTTTTTTCACCAAATATATTAAAATAGTTTCCTGATTTAGAAGGGAGGCAACAGCTAAAGCTATTATTGTTACACAACTGTACAACTAATGTTAGGTGGGGCCGGAACACTAAGAGGTGAGACAATCTGACAGCACAAGCCTAAAGATTGTTTTCCATTTAACACTAATCGTGGGTCACAGTGACATGTTGGCACACTGATAATAGCTCTGTTATTGTGAGTGCAATGTGTGTTTAATTAGAATTACATAATTATCTTTAGATGTATTGCCTCCATTTATTCTTTTGTACCTTAAACTGTCGCAGATCCCACACTTTCAGGAGTCCATCGTCCCCTCCTGACAGGAGGAATGGTTCGCTCCTGTTCCAGCTGATTACATTGATGTCCGATGAGTGAGCTTCATTGGCTGAGAGCATTGAATTGGGCGGGGCGCGGATGTCCCAGATCCGAATAGACTGATCCACTGAACAAGATGCAAAAACCTGGTGAAAGAGAGTCCAGTTACTTTAAAAGTTTACTTTACAATAACTATTAACACAATAAGATCCAACAGCCTTCACAAACAAGGAACTATTTCCTCTTAAGAATTTACTAGGGGAGGGCTCTGGTGGGCTTTGCATGCTTAATGATCCTTACTGCAGCAAGAAATTTTAGACAAGACTGTACAAGTTGAAAAGCCCTGAGAATCCAAAATAAATAAATAAAGAATACTTTCATAAATGCAAACACCCAGTCTTATAGGGCGAACATCGACATGTCACAAACTGGTTTGGTGACTAACTGCTGCGCTAAGACTCGCGTAATTTACATAGTTTGGGCTGTAATTTGTTATGTCACAACTCTGTGGTGCCACACAGCAAGTGTTACCATATTCTATTTTTACCAGGTGCCATTTAACAGCAAGTTTCCATAATTCTGCTCCGTGACCGCACCCAATTTTTTCAACGAATTACCCACACATCACCAGGGACTTAACCTTAGTGGAAGATACCTAGAAATGTATAGACATCACAATTCTTAAGATTCAGAACAGACACTCCTACTAATGTTACCGCTGCGGTTAAGGGTGCAACAAGCCAGCGAGCACAATCTGCCAAAGTTTGTGCCACTACGTCACCGTTGGTGTACAAACATACTGTAGCTTCTGTAGGCGACCACTGCAGATCTTCCACAGACTTTGTGTGGGAGCTGAAAGGTCGCTGGTCAATCTGCCAGGAAGTCCCCCCCTCCCGCGGCTCCCACACGTGGATGTTTTTCTTGCAGTCCCCGCTGACAAGCCGACCTGCCAACAAAACACAAAACAATTAACGTTTTAATCTTTGACAGACATTTATTCAATTCTTTATCTCAGTCAATCGCAGCTTTCAAAGACATTCAAATACATGCAAATAAAAACAACCCGTTTACATGTTTAAGAGGAATTTGTGTTCTTCTTTGTCGGCACTTTAAGGTGGATTTCCTTCCAGCGTTATTCTTATAAAAGCCCACACTGGCATCTTTTCACTAAAACTACTGCACGTTTTTAATTGTAGCTGATCCCTCTCTGATGTATACACCGGTGTCAGCCCTGCAGTGGACAATACTTTTCTGATTCCCGATGACAGGTTTGCACGGGCAGACACAGTTAAGAACATGGGAACAAAAATATCTTGCACAAGGTGGAGACTGTTTTTATCATGTCAATCAGATAACGAAGTAGTCCAGGTGCAATCAGGGACCTGGCTGCTTGCACAAAACAATGTTGCCACACAGGGTGAGCTGTTTTGCTTTTCTTTTGTTTTTTCACATCTGTATAGCAGTCTTACAGGATAAGCCTCACATACCAGGTACTTTAGGCGACCAGTCAATTGCAAAGCCTTCCGTCATGTGCCCTGAGAAACTGAAGAGCGCTGCTGCCTCCTTCTGCTGTTTGATGAACGCAGCCATAGCAGCAGAACTGTGGACGGCCTCCAGCTGGGAACGGAGGTCAAAGATTTCCACCTGTCCCTTGTCTGACCACACAGCGGCTAATGACTGCTCTCCAACCTGAGTCACCTGGACGCCAAGAAGCAAAATTAGTCGACTCATCAGAGAATTAAGAAAAACTGATGCACAAGATACTGATTTTATTTACTTATAAACGTCTACATACCCTGACTCTGTTAATCCCCCCATAGTGGGGCATCATGGCCAGTTCCATCTGTGGTTTCTTTTCTTCATCCTCCTCCTCTTCATCACTTTCCTCATCGCTGCTCTCTTCCTCCTCTTTGTCCTTCTCTGTTCCATGAAGGTTATACATGCGCATGACCAAAAGTCTGCCAAAAAACAAAAAACAATTAATTAACAATTAATTTATTAGCATTGATTTCTGGGACATACCCCAGTCCAAAAAGAAAAATCAAACTATCCTGCGTCAATGTGCTTCATCTTTGAGTGCTTGAGATTTTCCAATAACCTTTAATTGACCACTGAAGTCTCCACCGAAAGGAGACCTTTCAGGGGAACAGTACGAGAGCTGACATCAGAACAAAACTGAAACTGTGCATCACAGGAAAATCCAAACAACAAACATATAAAAACAACATTGTGGTGTGGTCTATAGTGAAGAGAGTCAATGCTTTAATGTTAGCATCCAAAAGAATCTTCCCTTAGACATTAAAGAGTTTGCTTTCCTCTGCTATAAACAACACATTTGGTAATAATAACAATAAACATGTACAACAGGGAAAATAAGGGGAATTTAACATTACTACACATGGAAACCTAACAATAATGCGATGATTTTGGATGAAAGGACACCTCCTGGGGACACCTGCACAAAGCAGCTTTTTAAATAAGGAATGAAGTTGTTGGAGGTCTTAAATTTAAAGAAATTAAAATCATTTTCAAGGTTTAGTCTTGCCCACTACTCCTGCAATACTGGTCTAATGTAAAAACATCCATCCTCTAATCTAATTAGAGGTCTTGAACCTGAACGAATGTGTTTCTCCTCCTGGCATCCAAGCAGGGATCTTTCACAGGTATTACTTATTGTTACTTATTAAGGTTAATTATGGTTATTTTTGTCTTCTTTCAGCTGCTCCCTTTAGGGGTCGCCACAGCACATCTGCCTCCATCTCACTCCATCTCTGGCTTCCTCCTCTGTCTCATTAGCCGTCTGCATGTCCTCCTTCACTACATCCGTGAACCTTTTTCTGTGGTCTTCCTCTTTTCCTCCTGCCTGGCAGTTTAGCACCCTCGCTTGTACCTTTCCTTCTTTTTCATTGCCTTCAAGCAGACCTTCCTTACTACTCCTCCTTTTTCTTTGCCCAGCAGTAGCACAATTTCCTCCAGCTGCCTGTCATTAACCCGGACCTTGACCGGGCCAGTACATAAAAAGCTCTCGTGATAATCTGCATATTTGATTTGCCAAATGCCGTTCCTGATGCAACCCTTAGCCTTTTTATTCGAGCTTGGGATCAGCACTTGCAGTAACCTGGCTTGTGGCCCACCGTGTCTGGCATTGGTATTCTTTTATTGTTGTATGAATGAGAAAGTGTGAGTGAACAGAGTTTCTACAACATCTACACGTTTGTTTTTATCTCACACTGTGATCAAACTATAGTCAGACTATAGATGACCAACTTAATCTGCTACATAAACTCATTGTCTTAGGACAACTTTGCCATGAATTAGGATAAAAATGCAACTACAAATACCTGTGTTCAGCTCTACTGCTCGGCACATGGCTGCAGCAGAGCTGAGCTGCTGTCGCTTCTAAATGTGGTGAAGCTTAATGCCTGCTTTCAGCTTTTTGAACTCTTTAACTCTCCCTACTCAATACTCCAGAGTAAACAGACCAAGTGCTCACTTTGTGCTACTGATTAGCTGCGTTACAGTGATGTGACTTTTAAAATTAGAGTAAGCCAGCCTTTATTCTGTGAACTGTCCTAGTAATAATAGGGAGGAAAATGGAATATTAATTGTGGCCTCACGGCTAGAAGGTTCAGGGATTTGAACTTCCAACAGACTGGGTGGCGCCGCTCTGTGTTTTCTTTTAGCTCACTTTCTCCTTCAGTCGAGCGGCTTACAGTTAACTGGTGACTTAAAGCTGGGTGTGAATATGAGCATGAATAGGTGTCTGTCTCTGTAGCTTACACAGCTAAAAAAACAAAACCACGGAAGTGCCAAAAACTACAGGTGCTCAAACAGTCGCTTCAGGCTAGCCAAAGCATTAAAATGCCCAAATCCAGCCATGAAGCTACCGTGGTTACATCCTGGTCTCTGCAGCCAATCTCTCCCATTATAACAGCTGTACAGGAGTGTGTGTTAATTTAATAACTCACCGACTTGGATTTCATTTGGATGTTTTTCATAACTCTGACTCCCAGCTGTGCCAGGATCAAGCAGCTGCAGCCAGCTGCTGTGTGCCAAACTTGTTCGTGCCCTTTGGCATATTTTTAATAGAACAATCCGCTGTGTGGTATTGAGTGTCCAACAACTGTATGCTTCATTTTTAGGGAGAAAAATTCTAGTATTTGGAACAAATTAGTAGTAAACACATTTAAACCCGCAGGTCTCACAATTCCCCAGCTTGGATAAACTGGAAAGTTACCTCAGGACATCCGGGCTAAAAGCTATACCAAATCAGCATGCATACTCAGACCCCTTGGGAAAAAGGGAGCGGCTCAAAGTACCCAATTAGTAATAATATGGAATTATATTTGTCTGGGAAGTTTGCACACAAATGGATGCAGCTTCCTAACCAAGCTTTTTAGAATTAGTGGAAAACAGTCCAGTCCAACCTCTCACGCAAAAATGAACACGTCCCACTGCAAAAGTGCTTCCCTCTGCTTATGGTTTTTGTACTTGCTCTTGTTAAATTTCAAAAATATCCTTTTGTAATCACTTTACTTAATTAGTCTTGCTCTTAAATAATATTTGCAAGCCATTATTTTATCCTCTGGTGCTGTGTTTGCTCATTTTAACTTTGCCTAAATGTTGTTATGCAACTGCCATCTGAATGCTGCTACGAATAAATATGTATTTAAAAACTGGGGGGATGGGGGGAGTTTATGGGTTTAACTTGCCTCTTGCACTATGTCAGCTGGATAAAATTACTCCAGGCCAAACATGACAGATCACTCTAAAATATATTTGTGAAACTAACCACTGACACCAGTTTAAACGACCAAAATAAACACACGGAGGTGCAGGACATCCGGCGTTATTGAGCAGGACCTTTAAAAATGGTGCTTTCGGATTAAATGCTGAGTGCCGACAGTAATGAAGGTGTGGGTTAAAGGTCAGTGGTCCTGTACCTGTTCTTCAGAGCCGTGTCCGCCTGCGTGCCCGCACAGAGCAGCATGGACAGGGGAAACTGCTCCCTGCTGTCTCCATCTCCATCCCTTAAGATGTCGAAGCTCAGGCATGGAGCACCTGAACATAAACAACAAGGTAACTTAAGCCCAGAGATCCCACATGCTGGAAGCGTGAACTTCATTGGGAGTAATGATGACTTTAACTTGCCTGTCTGGCACTCGTGATACATGCGGTACGCGGAGCGGTCCATCTCCAGCTCCTCCCCGGGCTCAAGCGGCTCGATCCCGGGCACGTACACTTTCTTCTGCTCCTCTCCCTCTCCCTCTGCCCCTTCCTCTTCCATTTCCACCCCTTCGTCCTCATCGCTGCCTGCTTCGTCCATCTCCTCCATCTCGTTTTCCTCCACGGCGTGCTCACCGGGCGCAGACATCTTGGCAGAGGCACGGTGTGGCGTACTTCCGGTGCAGGCAGCGGCCACGTGGTTTAAACGCCGCTCACCCTCCTCACCAGCGGCGCCCCTCTCTCCCTGTTTACGGGAATTCAGCTGACCTCTTTGGCAAAAGAGCCCCTGTTGCCAGGAAAGACCAGGCTTGCAATTGTTTGTCTCACACTGTAAGCCCTGAGGATCACGTGAACATTATTAGCGTGGACACTGTTAGCGTTAGCTACATGGCAAATGTTCTGTCTCCTCCCTGGAAGATAATTAGCCTTTTGCTTAAGAACATTTGGGATCGTGTCCATGCACCGATCAGTAAAGAGTCTTCACCTCTGAGTCATGATTGTGTGATTTAATGAGATTTATTTGAATGTGCTGTACTACATCTTACGCAGCACAGCCTGGTACTGGCAGGGGGCTCAGCAGTCCCTGCACCACTAATGGGAAGTCAGGCTTTGACTCACAGCTACTCACTGGCAATAATTTATAGATAGTTTTGCACTGACTCTATCAGGGTGTTGGGAAACTGCCATAAAAGCTGCTATGCTAAATTCATAAGAATACTTGGGCAATTTCTCTTATACACGTTTGTCTAAGCATGTGTTTCTTTCTTTTACATTTGTGTTTGAATTTCATTATTAAAATTGTGCCAGAGATTCTCTTGAAACCTTCTCTGCTCTTTTAACAAACACTCACATTTAAGAGATTGTGAAACTACTCGGGGGGTTCTGTCAGGACGAAGGTGTTTCTTTCACGTGTAGCTGAGTACAAGTAGAGACAAGTGCTCTTTTATTACTCATCGAGGTCTTTGACAAGAGCCTTAACATCCCGGGCTGTTCTACCACACATTCCTCTGTCATCTGCAACTGATCTCTTAGACTTTTTAGTTATTTAATTTTTTTTTAAAACTAAAGCTGCAGAATATATTTGAAGAGTTTCCACACAAAGGCTGCCTCTTTACAAGAGAATCTACGGTTGAGTTCACACGAATGCAGACTCTTGCAGTTGGAATGCAAGATTAAACACAAAACGTAATCTCTTAAAAGCAGCAGGGAGAAAACTGTAAACATATAACTCCGACTGATTAAATACTTTGCTGCTGCAAATAGCAGCACCACACTGCAAAGTTACAAATGCAAATTGGGCAAGAATTGCACCTGTGACTGCTCTGCAACTGTAGTTTTATTAATGTCATAAGTTAGTACTGATCATAGGCTACAGTATCATTATGCAGGCATTACAGCTGTAATTGGCAGTGCACTGATTTGAACAACTTCATAAACTGTTGAGTTTTTCCGTGTGCCACAGTGCATAATCATTTTTTACAAATGTGGAGAGAAATGACAGTATTTACCTCTAAAATGTGGCGTAAAAGTGTATTTAAATGAAAAAAAAAAGTAAATATGTATATCCCAACACTTAAGCACATTTACTTAAGCAGCCTAACTGTAAATGTACATTCAAAATACTGTAATAAATATAACACAGACTTTGGATACTGGCAAGTTACACCAAAAGCTAACGATGCATATATCTAAATGTCTTTAATTTATTTTTCTGTACAAAAGTAAATACATATACATCCATTTGTAAACAGTGGCAGGCAATGCCCATTAGCAAGAAGAACATAAACCATAGATAGCTTGCTCTAAATAGTGATGCTATTGGATTACATCTGCGATATCACCTCTTACAGAGCACTGTTGGACGGCGAGACTGGTGGTTTGCTCTAATTTTGTGCATCAGATGTAACACTTGAGTTTCACAAAGCTTACCACACCGAAACACAAAGACAAAAACTTAAGAAAACAGTCATCAGTGCCTATAAAGATATATATAAGACCCTTTTTGACAACTATGGTAGCAAACACCAGTAGAGTCTTAATAATAAGGAGCTCCAAACAAATGCAGAATATGATGGGGGAACCCCACTGGACAGTGGCGGTGTGTCTATAATCCTGCCAGATTTCATATTGTCTACCGCTCTAGTGGTTAAAAGTCTGGCCCTTGATGGGCTGTAGTCCTTCCTTTCAACAGACGGTGGCAAGTTGGGCAGGGTGCATGTTTCAATTGAAGGTGGGCACCCAATTTGAATCCACCGGCTAAAAAGTTCTGATGTTAACTTTAGGAGTTCTTCTGGAGAGGAAGACACCAAGGAGAACTGGGATAAGTCTGTCTCCTCCCGAAACATCTGCAGCAAGGAAACAAGGAAGAGAGATCAGTATTATCAAGACAACAAATCTGACTAACAAAGTCATGTTTGAAACAGCTACTTGATACTGAAGCGAGCAATGTCACGACAAGAAAAAGAGAATACGTACTTCCATGTTTCTGTTCTTGCTAATAATTTTATCCAGTGTCCGTGTAAGTTCCACAACAAGAGAGTGATTTAAGTGTTCCTCCCAGAGGTTTGTCAGGAGCACTTGCCAAGAATCATGGAGGACATACGCAGCAGGGAACACGCAACACTGCGAGGAAAAACAGAGCAACACAACAACCCCAAAATTAGGACTAGCATGTAAAACACATGACAAATCACCGCAAGAACCACACAAGTAACCGTGTTACGAGAGAGGCTGGAGGCCACTTGGGACAACAGACTGTTATTAAACAGAGCATGTGACTTGTTATAGTGGAAGACGACCAAAGAAAAAAAGCAAGTAATTATTCTCTTTAAAAAAAAACCCAAGTGGGCTTCAGGAGAAGGTTAAAATGAACAGGATATATAAGATCTATATGAGCACTTCCTATATAAACAACTCACCGGATCGGTGTCACAGAGCATGTGTCTTGTATATCGATGCACCACATAGTAATCCTTAGGAAACACTGTGCGCTGAAGGAGGGAGAAAAGAGGCAAAGATGAGAAGCCAGATACCCAGAAGGACCACACAGGTCTATATGGACATAGAAGTAAATATTTAGAAACGAAGTAAAGAGAGTTTCACTTACAAAGCCTGCTGAACTCGAATCGATGGTCCCTTTGATATTTTTCACACCTTCCAGGTCAAACTCACATCCACCACATGGGGCAGTTAGTAATGACAGCAACAGTAGAACTGTTGGAGACATGATAAGAGCGAAAGCCACAGAAAACAAGTCACATAATTGCTGGAAACTTTCTGTGGTTTGTAGCTTGTTCAAAGTGCATAGCTACTAAAAAGAACATGACATCATTTCCTGTGTAAATTAGCCATTTCTTTCTTTTTTTTAAAAAAGAAAACAGCAGGAGACACTGGGCTACGATTGCAACATCTCTAATTTAATTAGGGCACCAGAAATGGCTGTGATGTTTCAAAGTGGCGCAAAAAAACCAACTTTGATTCACCATTTAAATCTCACTATGCATTAACCAGGACTGCTGTTTCACTATAATCTCACAGGCATTTAAAAAGGGTGAAAAACAGACAAAAATTTAACATGAAAATAATAGTTTCTCACCTCGCAGTGTCATCGTTTTATCTTGACTGCATGTCCATTTCTCTTGTTGACAGCAGTGACTCTGCAGGCAAGCTTCACTGTCACTCTGTAAAAGGCGAAGCTTCCTCCTGTGGTTTTTTTACAGGTCTTTGAAAGAGCAGGCTTCTGTCTCTTCTTCTTCACTGCTTGATATTTAGTCTTCCTGTTCACATCCCTCAGATCATCCCCTTCTCTTTACTTAGGGTCCTTTGGTACTTTCCATGCACATGCCCCACTTGTCACCTCACATCGACATGCTCTCTCACTTTGGGTTTTCCCACTTGAAGCCAGGGTGGCTGCAGCCTTTCACTTTGAAAGCCTTGTTTTTCTATTTTCCTTTCTAAATCTTTTCTCCTTTCCCTTTCTCACTACTGACCTAGAATTTTCCTGGCCACTCTGTCTCTGTCCCTTAAAAGTGGTTAATGAATAAAGTGCCAGAGCTGACCTCTTCCCCTGGATTTCTCCCTATCCCTCTGTATCCTACTCAGACACAGGCACAGCTCAAAGTGAAAGTGCTCCGCTCAATTCTCCCTTTATGCGTCGGCCACTCCCACAGGCACACGTTTTACCTCACTATTGACTGACCCGTCTCCCTCCCTTCTGCTTCCCACATTCCCCAACACCCCCCCACCCCCATCCTCCCGCTCCCACCCCCATCCTCCCGCTCCCAACCAGGGCCGAAGAGGCTTAGTTATGCAGTCAGAGCATATGTTTTTCATTTGGATTCTTCCCCACACCTCTCTGCCTGTTGATTCTATCAGTCTCTGTCCCGTAAGTCAGTGCGCAGTATCATCCCATTAAGTCATCCATTAACAGTCAGTTTCTTTTAGAAATAAGGATCACATTCATTACATTCCTCGAAGAGCTAACGAGAAAGATTGCAACACTGAATTGCCAGAAGATGCAAGTCATCCCAACACGACTGCTTTCTTTAGTCATTAATGTTAAAATTGGCTTTACAGAGTTGTATGGTATGATTGTGATGATAGCTGTGCACAGCTGTCATCATCCTGTCTGTAAAGTGTTGTTTTGTGGCCCCAGGTTACGCAAAGCATCACGTTGGTTTGGGATATCAGTCAGATGTCAACAGAGGAGTTGATTAATGATGAAAGGAAGGAAGTCGTTATTCTTCATGTTTGTTGGATCATAAGCCAAAGGACAGAGGAAAATTTCTCAGAGAGGCATCTCTACTGACAGGAAAAGGAAACCAGACAGCCGCAGCAAGCGAGGGCTCCATATTCCCCAAGGCATGACTAAATCAAAACCTCTTTACTTATGCTACGTTTATAATGATCGACATAAATATCTAGTCAGAGTGCCGTCTTCCTGGTTCATACTGCATTTAAAATTCAGAGGGAAGTAAATACGCAGAAAATTTGTGAAGCTGCTGCAGATGAAGTCCACACATGTCAGAGCCTAACTCAACAAATGAAATCCAGATTTAATAAAAACAAAAGAAGTGCATTCCTTTAAATAGGAAAAAAAACCCTAGTCACTCCAATATATGCAAACTCACTTTTTCCTTCATAATTAGGACTAAAACACAAGTTTGAAACTTAAAATTTTGGGGTCATGAAATTTTTTTTCAAAAACATCCTCCAACTTAAATAAAGCCACATTTTACTGAGTAAAGTCTGCGAGCTTCAGCACATCAACAGGCTCATATAACTGGCATGGAAAAAACAAAAAAGCAGATCAGAGTGACTGGTTCATTAAAAACCCCAAATCCTGCCGATGTGGTCATCTGTCCCAGGTCCTTGTTAGGCAACACTTTTTGTATGTTTCAGGACTTGGGGGGAAAAATTTTTTTTAAAGTGCTGTCTTACACCACTTAAAGCTTGCTCGCAGGAAGACCTTCAAACGAGTGGGAGGTGATGGAGAAACAAAAGGTCTCCACCTCCGCTTCACTTTCCCTCCCATTTTCTTTCTATTCACCACAAGGTGGAGCCAACCATGGGTCGAGAAAGGATGTCAGGCTCAAAGTTGGTTTTATTTTATTTTAAAACATCAGCAGGAGTAAACAAAGTGCAAAGTCTTTTTTTGTAATAAGCTAAGCTTTACATATCTGTATAAAAAGGTCTCCTATAAGAGTTCCCTTTGACAAATAAAAGCCCTCATGCATTATCCAAACTGATTCTACTTGTTTAGTGAGCAAGATAATCATCATCGTTAGATACACAACAGTTACTGAAAACAACCATAATTGACGAGCGAAACCCTTTGTGTCATCCGTTCACAGTCCTGTCATTAAATGACAAGAATGTGGGTAAGAAAAAACCCCCAAAACTAAACAAATTAATAAAAGAAAACAAAACAAAACAAGGGGAACGTCAAAGAAATGGCATTCCCCCTCATTTCAGCTCCCCTTTCTTTATCCTAATCTCCTCCTCCTCCTCTTCTTTGTCACTGGCTGGGGCTCCTCTCCCCTCCTCGGACAGCTGTCATTAAATGGCTCTTGTATGTTTTGCTAAGTCCAGTCATCCAGTACTTGAGCAGCCTGACGTTGTCCTCTTCTCCGGGCCCCGTAGCACCGAGGAGTGCCAGAACCTTCTGCGTGTCCTCTCTTCCTCGACCGTCCACTTTGGAGAACTTGAACAGCACTTTGACTTTACTGAAAAAACAAATAGATCACACTTAAGACTAATTATGCCTTCCTGAAGAAGACAGAATTCGGAAACACCAAGTTTCCGGTGGGAATCTTTGTGTGGAACGCCCTCTCAATAAGACTTCCCACTTGGAAATATCCTAAGTTAGCAATCCAAGATGGCAGTACTGAATGTAAACAACAGTAAAATTATAAACTTTTAATCTGTACTGCAAGTGTTGTGTGTTTTTGACTCATTAAATAGTGAGCAGTGATCGAGCTCTATCCATTAATGTGTTTTTCCCTGTTTCTCCCTGAATGGCTCTACCTTAATGAGAACCTAAACAAATTCTGTT
The DNA here is from genome assembly GCF_018398535.1 of Haplochromis burtoni. NCBI lineage: Eukaryota > Metazoa > Chordata > Actinopteri > Cichliformes > Cichlidae > Haplochromis > Haplochromis burtoni. Next base: position 84,420 of record NW_024582441.1, read on the forward strand.
TTTGCTGGCTTTTTGTAAAATGCGCTGTTCCGACATCCGAGTTCTGAAGTATCTGGAACGTGGCATAAAGGAGCTTTACTCACTTCATCCACTCCTCCTTCAAACACAGCAGGCAGTGAGACACAACATCCACCGACAGGTTCTCATTGCACAGAGCGACCTCCAGCTTGTTCAGTAATGCTGGACCTGGAGAAAGAGGACAAAGATTTAGTCAGTGGAAGAACCATGTGGGAAAGTTGAGGAGAAAAAAAAAAAAAAAAAGAGTCAAGCAAAAAAAAAAATTAAAAACTCTTAGTAGGTGATTGGTTGAACTATTTGTGTATAACCGTCTGCTGTGAGAAAACATCAACAAATCAGACTGATGAACCACAGGATGCAGAGAGCGCGAAAAGGAAAAACAGGCCGCGGTCTGAGTAGCTTTATGAGCTTGCAAGCAGTCGCTGCAACCAGCTACGCAGCAAATGTTTTGCTGTTTACTCGAACGGTTACTCATTCTCATGTTTTAGGTTTCTGTAGCTTTGAAGTTTGTAATTTGGATTTAGTTTTTGACCCTTTCTCAGGTATGCTGGTATGTTTGTTGCTTTTGTGTATTCTGCTGTGTGTGTGTGTGTGTGTGTGTTCCTATATAGTCAGAACCCTTTAAAGGAGGGGTGTCAAACTCGTTTCACGATGCGGGCGACATACAGCCTACTTTGATCTTAAACTCCCCTCTCTGTCAGCGCGAAGAAGTTTAACTTCACGTTTAATCCTGGTATATGTTGGTATAAGTTTTATGACATGATCAAGTAATGGGGCCCTATTTTTGTAAAGGAATCTAGTGTTAAGAAAAAAAGGCTAGAAATTTCTATAATAGATAGTGATTAATGGGAACTTTTTTCATTTATGTTTTACTGAATTAATAGGAATTTATTAGTAGGAATTGCTGTAAAAAACGATGTTCGGTGCACCTGTAAAACCTTAAAACACACCTGTAGCCGTGACTTTCTGACTCTAAGTTCATCATCAGCTCTGATTTGCCCAGAACCAGTTTGGTTTGTCTGCTGGCACAAAGTCTGAAGACGTGTGAGATGGATTCTCTTATATATTCATTCTGTGGAAACAACTAGTTTCTGTTTTCGATGCAAATTCTTCATTTTTTTTAATGGATTCCTTAATGCTCTTGCTGTTTGAGCATTTTTCTACTTTCACTTTAACAGCTGCTCTGACTTAAACAAGGGTTAATGAATCAGGAGGGGGAAAAAAAAATCTGTCCTTTTCACTGATACAGAGTCAGATGATGATAAATGTAAATTTGTAATCTCTATAAATAGATTCTACATATAAAGACGTCTATTTGTAATCTGCTTTTAGTCCAAATGGTATCGACCAATTAGGCTAGAGCAGGCTGGGGTTACATGGCTGTAAGCTTTCTGTGTGAAGAGCAAAGGAAGGATGGCATTTGTCAAGATGGAAACCTGAAAACATCGGCTGCCGTAGAAAATGAAGCTTTTTATTATCGGTCTTTTAATTTACCTGACTTTTTGTAACGAATGAGCAAAAAGCACAGAAAGAAAGCAACGAACAGAAAAACGCCGACTACACAGGAAGCCGTGAAAAAAACCTTTGGCCTCAGAGGATTAATCAGCAGTCAAGCCGATGGGTTCCCAGACTGTAAATTGTGTAACGCTAACAGAGGCAACAAACATGCAGCAAATTAAATCAAGACCGATGTACTCACCCCTGTCTATAGGTTGTGTGTTGGCACTGGTGATGGTGAACTGATAAAGCGAGCTGATGTCGTCTTCTCTTACAGCTGGGATGTGACAGCTTCTCTCTGAGGTGACGTCCACGAGCACTGTAAACTCTGAAGAGCAAATCGAAGCAAAATTATTACAGTTTAATCTGCAAATACACATCTACAGTTTTTGACAGAGAATCTCACACAGCGATCTACAAATCTCAAAGAGCTTCTTGCACCTGAGGAGCTGACGTGAGCTGGAATAGGCACATCGGGGCAGAGACCCAGAAAGTTGCACTTGTAGGCCTCCTCGTACTGAGAGCTGTATGGCACGGAGCGCACACAGCCTACCGGGAGCAAAGACTAATGGGAAAATAGAGAAGTGAGTTAATGGCCGTGATGATACACTGTTTGATCTGGCTAACATTCACACAGCCTCGCTGTCTCTGCTTACTCATTAATGCTATAAGTGATGCTTTTCTGACAACTACTAAAGAAGTGTGGTAAAGTAACACAAACATTACAGTATGAACTTGTCTTAAAATTATATACTGATAACATTAAAAATTTATCTTTCAAGTATTCAAATGAAAAATAACCACAAAGAAAACCCCAGGAGAGCATGTAGTCGCAAAAGAAAAGGTCAAAACTGTGCAATAACAACAGCATTACACCCTCACACAAATAGTAGGTGCGCTCCCCTGCCCCAAAAGTTCATGTTTACCCATATTATAATACAACGCTCTATCTACAAAGGCCACACCACTGGAGCAGAGTACCTTTAGCACTGTAAAAGCTGACTGGATGAGAACTGGATCTGCACCTCTCCATATGACCTGATTTCCCATGAGCACGTGCCAGGCTAGCTGTCGAAAGTCAGGAGCCCCGAGGACCTGCCGAACGAACCACAATGTTTACCAAGCAACAGCTCACAGACATAGTGTATGAGCTATTTTTTAAACCAATATGCATCACTTTACCATATAAATGATTGTAAAAACACGTATTTTTCTTTATTCAATCTCAGTTTTCTATCGCTGTTCATGATTAAGTTGGGTATACATTAGCAAACTACAAATGTGCTTAAGTTCACCTGTCTCAAATGCCTCAGTGACCTAAATTTTGGACCAGGTAATTCATCCAGTTTTGTATCATCGCTCAGGAAGTTGTGGGCCAGCTCGGTCTCTGACAGGTGCCTCTGCGTCTTTGAAGCACCTCCTTCTGCTCCCTCCCAGCAGCTCATTTCCTCCTCTTGCTCTTTAAAACACATGACATTAAAAAACAGAAAAAGCAAATGCTTTCAAGCAAAGGTTCATTACAAATGTGGGGAATTTCCGTAGGAAACTGTGATAAACGGCGGTTCATACACCACACGAGTCATACCTACACAACTATCATCATAGTGCACACATGAGGATAGCTACCCACTGTTTCCAAAACAAAAAAACCAGACTCTGTTAGTAACACCTATGACCTGCACTGCATAGCGACCACATTACTAAGTACAGTGTTTCAACTACTTGGTAACACAAATATCCGGCCAACTCACATGATAGCAACCCTGTTCATTTATTCATGTAGTCATGGTCAACATGACCTGCTGACGTTTAAAGTGATCATCATAATGGGGAAGAAAGGTGATTTATGAGACTTTCAATGTTGCATGGTGGGCTGTGGCCTGATCTTAGCAGTTCAGAAACTGCTGATGTTCCCACACAACCACACAGAGTTTACAGAGAATGGAAAAAAAGAAAGAAGAAAATACCCAGTAAATAAAAAAGAAAAGAAAATATACAGTAAGGAGCAGTTCTCTAGGTGAAAATGCCTTGTTGACATCAGAGGAGAATCACCAAAACTGGACAACTTCCAATTGGAAACTTGGAAAAATACTGCCTACTGATGAGTCTCACTTTCCGCTGCAATATTCAGATAGTAGGGTCAGAATAAATAACATGAATCCATCCTGTCTTTCATCAACAGTTCAGGCAGCTGCTTGTGGTTTGGCCCACATTTTTTGGACTTCTTAGTACCAATAAAGAACCATTTAATTGCCACAGCTAAGATTGGTATTGTTTACTTATTGTTATAAATGCATTGTCATAAATCTGAAGATACTGTGTGATGTTGTCATGTCATTATGAACCAAAATCTCTGAGGAATGATTCCAGCACCTTGATGAATCTTTGTCACAAATAATTAAAGCACTTCTAAAGGTAAAACAGGACTCAACCATCTCCTAGCAAAGTCTATGTAATGAGTGTCCATTTGGTGTATAAATGAACAGATTCTTGGTCAAATGACCCAGAATAGGATTTAAAATTACAGAGCTAATACTGTCAGAGAAAGTTTCACTGTAAATGTTGGGTTTCTTTTTTTGTACATGATATTACTGAATACTGACTGGAATTGTGTAAACTCTCTGGAAAGTTGGGATGCTTTAGTGAATCACCGTTTTTCTGGCGTCTCTCCACAGACTCGTCTGGTGAGTCACACTTTCACCAGAGCTTTCTCAGTCAGATGATAACAACCATAAGCATGTTGTTCAAACTAATGACATGCTGTCATGAGTTTAGGTTAATTTAGGAACAAAATGAACCTAACCACATCTAAAAGAAGTGGTTTTTAAACTTTTTCACACACGTTCCACTTCAGAAGCTGAGTCAAGGTGACACTGCACATTTTTTTAAACCAGTCATCAACAAGAAAAAAAGATGCACGTTGAATTTTGTTTAAAAGCTTCAGCAATTTACATCAGAAATCTCCTTTTCGCCTATTTTCCTTTTAAATGCATTTTTTTCAACTTCATATTTTTCATCTGGTTGTCTGAGCCCCACCTGTGGGACCTCCAAGCGCCACCAGTGGGACATATAATTCACTCAGAGAACCACAAGAATTTGCTGGTTAGATTATCCTTCTGCACTGGAACACAGTTCATGTTCCAGGGTAGAATAATTGCACAGCCAACATCTTTAATGACTTTAAAAAATAAGAATTGGGTGCACCAGTTTGGCTATAACTGGTGCACCCAATTCTTATTTGGCTATTCACTGTTGCGCTGAAGGTTCTACAAAGTCTTTACTTGCCAAGCCCTATTAATTTTCTCTCGTTGCCAGCATAAAGAGATTTGTTTGACAGCACTCATTGGATGAACCACTACTCAGAACAATGGGAAAGTCAAAGGAACTCAGGGAAGATCTAAGAAGAAGAACTGCAGATTTACACAAGCTGGGACGGTCTCTTGGATCCATTCTAACCAACAGATCAGAAAATACACAGATTCGAAGGTTATCAGTTAAAACCATTGTACGCAAGTACAAATTATTCAGATATGTCACCACTTTACCAGGTTCTGTAAGAAGTCACCGTCAGTTGATACTGGAAGACTTGAGCCAGGAAGCACCAAGGCTCAAGTCTGCCTTGAAATGTCAAGCATTGTGCTGTAAGACCTTTTGACTGACAGTCAAATAATAAGTTGTACAAAGTGGATAGGATAATGAAGAAGGATGACTAACTCCACACAGTTGGTATTCCCACAGGATAATGATCCTAAACACATCAAACCTGGTTTTGGAAGGGATAAAGCAGGCTAACACTAAGCATCTGAAATGACCTTCCCAAAGCCCTGACCTCACTCAGAAAATCTGTGGACTATGCTTATAAGCTGAGCTGATTCAACGAACCAACAAATCTAAATGAACTCTGCCAAGAAGATGGGTCAACTACCCAGCCCCCAAAATATGCCAGATACTTATTGAGCAATTAAGGTGCAACTTCCTAAGGAACATTAAACCAAATTTTAGAAGGAGTGTATGTATATATTTGAGTCTGTATGTATACTTTTGACACTGTGTGGATTCGAGAAAATCCCAAATAAATTCAATCTTGTACATTCAGTTCTTGCTTTTTAAAGTCATTAAAGATGTATGCTGTACAGTCATTCCACTGTGGAAAAAATAACAGTTCAAACGAATCATTTAAAGCCCAAAATTACTATGAGATTCATGTTCATGATGAGTGTATGCAAACTTCTGATCACAACTGTATATGCATAAATAAATATCACGCCTCTTAATCGAGGTCAATGCATCTACCCGTTTGTCTCTCTATGAGCACCAGAGTGTCCTCGGTGGGGGCTCCTTCCAGGAGCTTCTCCGTCAGACGGCTACCACAAGCTTTAAGTAACCTGGAAGTGAGGTGAGACCACTCATTAGCCGGGTGAGAGACTGACTGGAAAAAGAAGAACAGTTTCTTTGAACCTAATGACTCACCAGCTAAAGGAGGAGTGCAGGCTGGCCCAGAGGTTAGGATGCTGGGTGAGCGAAGTCAGCGATCGGGCTGCATTGCCGCTCCTTTGGTGTGGAAAAACTGCAGGTGAAAATGCACTGTTCATCCTCACAGCTCGCTGGGGACAAACTCCCTGTTCATTGTCAAACACCTAATGGAAAGGACAGTCCAAAGACATCAGAAGCACTAATAAGTCTGCTGAGTTTATTATGTTTATATATGTGCTCTACCTTTAGAGCTGTGCTCTGCAGACTCTGTATAGTAAGCTTGAGGTGACGCAGCAGGAAAGGCCAGGAGTTTATAAGGTAGATTCTGTCCATGGCTACCATAACAATACTGTACCAACGCTGGAAGCCTCTAGCGAGACTGTCTTTGATAAAGAAGGTGTGTGAGAACACAAATCCATGTTGCTCGTCTCCAAAAAAAATGGGCCCTTCACGTCCGGGACACACCTGACACCAAAACAAACAGAAAACATAACGAAGTATATCAGTAATCAGCTGATTGAAGCCCACAGACAACACCCACATAAACATGTCACTAATTACCTCACAGCTGAGACTGCGTACGCAAGCCTGTCGGACCACGCTGAAAAGCTGGGGCTGTCTGGGGTGCTGGTGGCTCAGGAAGCGGATGCCTGTTTCATCATCAATGCTAACAAAGCCCGGGTGAGATGCAGGCAAGGATCGGCAACCCTACGAGACAAAGAAAAAAGGAAATCAGTACTTTAAGGCTGAAAATTAATGAAGGAACAAATGAAGCGAGGGATCCAAGCATCTGATAAAGTCACAGTTAGGCCCCTTCTACTCACCTCACACATTTCTTTCTGTGTGGCTGAGCTGTTGGCCTTCATGGTTAGACCTTCACCATCACGGTCACCATCTCGGTCCCCTGGCATTTGGGCACCTACCTGGGATGAAGGGGATGGGGAAGGCGGGTGTAGTGCCTCAGTGCAGAACAGGGTTCGAGGGCCATGGAGCTCACAGAAGTGACAGAGAGCCACCAGAGCATTCATCTGAAAGAACAAGACAAGTTTTCATATGTTTACTGTGCTAAAGATGTCTGATTTAGATCAGGACACCTACATCTAGTTCTGGTTAATCACTGACGTTACCAGATTACACTGGGGTTAAAATACGGGTACAAGTGGCAGTATGAGACGGTCTTACCTTCAGTGCAGAACCACGTTCAACAAATGACTGGTGACACTTCACAAAGAGGTATTCATTGGACGTAGTGTTCAAAAAGCCGTGCCGTTAAAAAAAATAACAGCGCCGTGAAACAAAATCAAATCTTCATCGAGCCTGTATTTTAAAAAGCCATCGTTCCTAACATTTTAATTGAGGCTTTCTACACTTTTTTGTCCTCTGTGTAGCTGCCAGCAGGCAACAAAAACAGATCTCGTCACATGATGCAGAGTCACGCGCTCGGGAACAAGTGACGCGTGGCTGCCAACTGCTGCTCATTTTCTCAGTTTTATCCGTCGAATCAAAAACATCTTTAATGCTTTACCAGTGACGCGAAAGCACGCGAACATATTTAAGAGTTTTTCGACTTTTCTGTGTTCCAATATCAGGCTTTATGTACGACAAACGAGCCATTCCTCGGCAAACGAAAAAGTAGAACTACATTACCCATAACCCAATCTGGTATAACAAACAAGGGGTTAAAGGGCAATAAAAAGAAAAAGTCGGAACTGTTTTCATTGAAGGTTTGTGTACTAAAAGGTATGTTCCGGTTGATTTATAAGCGTATATATGGTTTGAATATGCTATCTTAGCAGACTAGCTGGTTTATTAGCTTTTCTTTTAACACTGTACAACGTTAATCCGTCACTTCCGCATTAAAACATGAAGTTTTTATAGGTGTGTCACTCTTAAGTGGTCAACAAAGAGATAACTTGCACACAGTGACACGGCAGATTTTTCTGACTTTTAAATCTCAGATCTTAGGATGACTTCAGGTGGATCAGGAGTTCCCCCCACCGACCCGACTGACACACCGAGTCCACAGGCAGGGGTCCCCGCTGACTCTCAGAGTGGCAAAGACACCCCAAAAGCCAAAGGAGGTAAATCAGTTTCGCACATTTACTATATGTAATCTAAAGTGAGTCTGTGAAAGCTTCTAAGGTGGTTTGAAACATATCTTGTTATTAGACATGTACAGTAAAACCCTGCTGGTTGACTCATATGATTACACCAGCTTATTATTTTCCTAGTAATCCACTTATAAATCATATTGTTCAGCCTGTGGTGTGAGTTCTGGCCAGGTCTTAGTTTTGTAATCGCGTGGCCGGATCCTCTTATCATCAGAAGGGGGGCTGAAGGATGGAGTCCAGTACTGTATTGAACTGTTTCCTACATTTTTCACGTCCTGCTGGGCCACTCTGCTTAGCTGGAAATATTTCAGGATTGACTGACTCTGATCTGCCCGCTTCTGCTCCCACTCGGAACTCAGCGGACTAATCTGTGGATTAACTTTATGTATACTAAAGAATTTCAAAGTTGTAATGTTTAATTTTATGCTTAGACATTTACTTATAGGCATTCAATTTAAGAGAGTTGAAAACTCTCCCAAAACTTGTGGCTGATCCAGACAACCATCTCCCTTTCTAATAAATAACTCAGAGCTAATAAGTAAAGTATTTGTGTCATGAGTCACGTCCATTTCTCCTGTCTCTAAATAGTATTGCAGGATGCGTGTTATTTGGGTGTAAAGGCAACTTCGTCATGTACAGCATACTTGGCTGACATTTGAGTCCTCTGAGTTGAGTCACTGTCACCTGTCATATGATAATACTCAGTGGAAGTGGACTGGAGATGGACTGTACACATCATTTTCTCCATGCCTCTTTCTCACTCATTTATTTATGACACAGCATAGTAACGGGAATGATAAGAGGGTTTTCTAATAAATTAACAGACGATAAGGAATCCTTTTTCCAGATGTCTGTGTGAGTGACACAGATTGATGCGGAAGCTCATATAAGGCATCAGCCAAAATGTAAACACACGCAGAAGCAAACGGTGAAAATCTACATGAACAAAAATCAGAAAGAAAAGTACTGCACAGCTCTCATGGCTGATCTGACAGGTGCTCATCGGTGGTAGCAGTAGGAAAAAACAAAATCCAAGAGAACTTGCTCAGTATTATGTGGTGCAAGGATAATCATATACAGTAAAAGCCCTGTGGTACTTCATCAGGATCTCAGATTTTTTTCTTCCACTTTACTTTAAGAATGAACTTAAAACTTGTAATTTTACCAGAGGCCAAAGTGGCTCATTTGTTTTCTATGGTTACAATTACACCACATAATTTTACAAATTTTTCATGGATTTTGTTCTAAGTAGAAACATACTACATCTTCTGAAAGTATGGTATAAGTAGCACATGTGTGATCTGATATTGTTCATTTATCATTCATATCGCTTTGCTGAACACTTTAACAGCCACTACAGTCTGATAGATGAAGATAGTTTCACTGATAGTGAAAAAAAACTACTATAAACTAACAGGGTGTAAATTTCCAATGTTTTACAGCTGGAATCAATGTGAAGAAATACAATCTTAGAACTCGCAGTTTTTGGAAGTTGGACTTTTTGTAGGATTCAGCGTAGCCCATGACCCAGTCACACAGGGTCAGCAAGGAAGTACATTTGGGTAGTGATGTTGTTTCTTATGAAACTCACATGTTTTAACATTAAAACACCATCACCTCTGTGGATCGGTTAAATGTGAAGTAAAACCCTGGCTTGTTTTGCAAAGAGAAAGCACAACTGAATCAGGAAGAAGCTAAAATGAAAGGTGTCTGTCTAAATTTGGCAGAATTCTTGTGAACTTGCAGACTGACACCAGCCACACTGTCTCTTTTTAGAGATCTAAAGAGGGGCACAGCATTTTTACAGCTACAATTTAAAAAAAAAAAAAAAAAAAGATTCATAATATAAATCTAAGTCAGTTATGCTAATAAATTATGCAGCAATCTTAGCAGAAGATTACAAGTTTCTCACATTGACTTTTTTGGCCTGTGAAAATGAACAAGGGGCCTGGGTAAAAGTCAGCTCTACGGTTCTAGTGGTCCAATGGCGAAAAACATTATTTTGAGTACTGCCTTATTGTAGCAAAGACGGGTACCTAAAATTACGAGTGACCATATAAGATGTAACATGCCTTGGGACTGCTTTAAACAAAACCTGTTGATCTCTTCTGCCATTACATTGTTTTTTTCTGACATAGTTTGAATGCAGAAGAAAGGGTGAAATGCTGCATGAATTCTGTTCAGTGTTATTAAACGTTGGCTCTTTTTATTTTTAACCTTTTGTTCTGTCTCTCCCTCTGGTGCCCTGTCTTTCAGAGTCAGCAGAATGTTGCAAGGATGGAGCCAAAGTGTGCCAGTTTTTCCGGATAGGAAAATGTCATTTTGGCCTCAGATGCCGTTTAGCTCACAGGTTTGCTCTCCTTACTTTATCCAGAAAAGTCATCAGAAGTATAAATGAGGATTTATAGTTTTTTCCAGATCATTTCTTGGCATCTTGTGGATTTATTTTCAAAATTAACACAAAAGACTTTGGAAATTATTGAAGAATAGCTGCTGTTTATCTTCAGATCACAGATGTTAGAAGCTTGGTTTGGAGACAGAGAGACATGGATGTAAATATCTTTGGAATGACCTTTTGTCTGCATTTTTTTTTTATCTGCAGGACAGTTGGCTAGATATGATGAATACTCTCACTGATGAAATTTCTGTCTCAATCTCCTTGTCTCTGCATTTTTTCCACTGCTGCTCTCTTTCTTAGTGACCCATTACAGGATGATTCAGGGGCTCTGTGTCCTGGTGTGGATGAAAAACAGGAAGAAGAAAAACACAAGAACAAGAAGGGCAGTGTGAATAAAGTGCCAAAGCCAAAACACAACGAGAGAAGAGGTGACTCTGCATTTATGTAACTTTCTGTGAGATCATACTTCCATGAGACCAATTACGCTTTATACTCTTGGAACTTGTCCGTTCACTTTTTTTTAACTGTTTCTCTTCAGCAGAGGTGAACAAAAAGCCTCGTATGCGCACAGCAGATGAAGTGATCTCCCGGATCCTGTGGGACCCATCGGTGGACGCATCAGAATTTGTAGTGGGCTATGTGGATCGATTCCTCGGCGTGCTGGAGCGCCCCTTCTGTGACTTCAACTGGGAGACCAACCCGTGTGACTGTGATTACACTGTTGAGCTGGCCCTGCCCAGACACAGGATCCAGTACTTTACTTACAGAGGGCACCGTGTCTGGGACCGCCACACCAGGACTGACCGAGTTTTCGGTTCCACAGGTCAATCTCTGGCTCCCCCCTTTGGAGGGGAAGAGGAAGTAAGAGGTAGGACAAGCAGCTTTGGTGCTGCCAGACCTTACATGTGACCACATGCATTCTGCAAGATGACTGAATGTTACGTTTTGTTTTAGAAGAAAATACAGCAGCGCTTGAAACAACTAACGAGCAGCCACCTGCAGAGGAAGAGAAGCCGAATGAGACAAATATTCACACCCCTGAGTCTGCACCACCACCACCACCACCACCACCAGAGTGTACAGGAAACACTTCTCAGGAACAACAGGAGTCACGAGGACCATGTGTTGTGGAGGAGGCTGCAGATAGGTCTGGTGTTCGTGTTGCTCGTTTAAATATAACTCAGAACAGATCTTAAGTAAAAGAACCCCCACCCCCCCCAAAATCATTGTTAGCATCTACACATTGTTTTCCCAAATCACTTTGTACAAAATGTTAAAACACTTAAAATGCTTAAGATGCTTGAGGATCTTCAGCATCAGTGATTTGAGGCAGAATATAAGGGTGGGGGTATATTATAGTAAGAGATTTAAATCAGACCGTTTCTGATTGGAGCATTCAAATGGCATGTTACTATCTAGAGGTCTGAGGACCTCCACCCACATCTCTTTCACTCACACCTCTGCATCAGGAAGACGAGAATAAGAGAAAAGCTGTGTGTGTGTGTATGTGTTAGTCCCCATAGGGAAATAGTTCCTCTGCATTTAACCCATTCACCCAGTGAAGCAGTGGGCAGCCACCAATGCAGCGCCCGGGGAGCAGTGTGTAGGGACGGTACCTTGCTCAGGGGTACCTCAGGGTAGCCGTTCAGTGGAGCCGAACCCCTGACCTTCCGATCATGGGGCCACCACTCTACCTACTGAGCTATCCCTGCTGAGAAATGCACTCCAGTTATAGCTTGCCTTCCTCAAATAACAACCTCATTCAGGCTTTTGTGACACATGTTAGGTATGTAACAAGCTGTAAGAGAATGAAAAGAACTTGCAATTAGAAGTTTGAATGGATTTTTCAAAATGTGTGTTTACAGCTGGCTCTTTATTGATTTTGCTCACCTGCTTTGATTTCAGACATCAGGTTTCAGCTGATCAGAGTTCCTCAACCGAAGAGGAGGCACTGGGTGTAAAAGAGGAGGGTGAGGGGGAGATTCTGCCAGAATGGGAGGAAAGCTGGGAAGGCCATGAAGACTGTATAGTGAGTACAGCACGTCTTGCCGTGAAATCTTGCTTTTACACTGTATGTTATGTTATTTGAATGTTCCCTTTCTACTACAGAGTTATCCTGCAGCCCAACAAGTTAGCAAGAATCCATCTGTACCTCTGGAGCAGAGAGAAGAGAAGCGTGGTGGTCGCCCCCCTAAGAAGAGACCCACACACTTCATCACCTTCCGGGCCAACACTCCTGCCATCCTCTCCTGTTTCCAGCAGTTGCAGAAGGAGCTCACCTCCCTCATACCTTCCTCTGCTCCTCACTGGCAAACCGCCTCCAGCCTTCACGTCACCCTGTGCCTCCTGGTGCTGCACAGCCCCGCTGAGGTGGCGGCTGCTGGGGAGATCCTCCAACGGTTTGCACAACTGGACCGAAACCCGCCGGTAGCTGTGACCTTTCCTGTGAAGCTGAAACATTTCAATGGGAAGGTGCTGTACGTGAGTCCTCAGCCTCAGCTCCACCTACAGCAGCTCAACAGCGGTCTGCAGGAGGCCTACAGGAAAGAGGGTTTTCTTCACAGGGACTCCTACAACCCACGCTACCACCTCAGTCTGGCCAGGGTACTGGACAGGGAGGCCGAGAGGATATTTGAAGGTGTGGGGGACCTGAGGGTGGGGAAGGGCTTAAACTTTGGGCGTCTGCCAGTTAACACCTTACACCTTTGTGCCATGGGCGGCTCTAAAGTAGACGGTTTTTATGAGAGGGTGTGCACGGTAACACTTCGATGATAAAGAAGTCTGATTTGCAGACATTACTGGGTGCAATAAGCCACGCCTTTAAGGTGTCGCGGATAAATACAACAAAATAAAACTAGTACCGGTACCGAAAAAAGCAGATTTATTCATCACACACGTGATAAGACCTGAAAACCGAGTTAACGATAAAAACGATAACAAAATAACGCTGAAAACCGATAAAAACCCTGAAAGCCATACATTTCACACCTGAGCCTCAACTCTCGCGGCCCGGTACCAAACAACTCACGGACCGGTACCAGTCCGAGGCCCGGGGGTTGGGGACCGCTGTGTTAAGGTACTAAATCTCATGTTTCATATTTCTAGATGAGATATAGAGGAAAGAAAAGGGCGGGGATGAGCTGTAAACATCACTAAAGCTTAAAACAACATCCTGGCTACAATACAACATATAAATAATTAATCCACAATTTTAAAAAAACTGCTTAAGGTGCTGAAGTTTTTAGAGCAGCAGTCCATTTTAAAAATGTTAGCTCTGGTTCTTTTAGCCATGGATCTTTACTGCACAGTTTTCATGTTATAGTGAATATGCTTAAATTCTGGTTCACTGGTGAATTCAGTGGTTGTGATGTTTTATTTGCTACAGCTAATCATATTTGGGAAAATCCAGAAACGAATCCATAATTGTTTAATAATCAATAAGCCAAATAATGTTTTGCTTGGAGAGCCTTTTTTATGTAGAGACAGTAAAAACCATGAAGAACTGTTTGTGCAAACATGAGCTGGTGCTCAATAATATTTATGTCTAATTGACTCGGGACCATGAGTTTGATAATATCAATATTGTTTTTATTTCTATGAAGAACTTTAAGAATGTTTTAATTGGTCATCTGTTTTTCTTGGTGCAGAAATGCTTGTTATACTTTATATCTGATGGGCCTAATGATTGGGGTTAACTTTGACCTGTAAGCATGCTTAATTTACACTGTTTTACTACTGCACAGACAATAAATTTGAAGCTGATTATGGACATAAAGTGTTCTTTTTATAGGCCTGAATAATTGCTGTTCATAATTCAGGGACTTGTACAATGGGTTTTATATGAATGTTGCATGGACTGCGCTCCAACAGAATGATCCCTTTGTACTCTTTTTACAAATGATTATGACCACTAGATTATCATGTGGATTAAATATTGAATTTGTTATTTTAAAGTCGTGTGAGTGGTGATGTGCCAGCGCCGTTATAAATGCCTTCATTGTGGTGCCGAGGATGTGGAAACGCTCCCTGAGCTGAAATCTTACATGCATCCCTTTCTGCTCCCCCTTCTTCTTCCTCCCAGATACATAAACACTATACATAGAGTATATGAGTCAGTGAGTATGCTCTCTGGCTCTCAATCGTGTCTGCACTCCCTCCCTTGCATTATCTCCCTTCCCCCACTCTTTTTCAGTGACACAGAAAAACTAACGCCGCCCCCTCCCTCTTTGCTCGCCTGCTTCTGCCCCCCTTACTCCAGTGGCAGACAACACCGTACTCTCTTTTTTTTTTTTTTTTTTTTTTTTTAAACTCGTTCTCGCTGCAACATTATGTCGTCAATTTGCATTTTCTCAGTCCAATCCCCCCCACCCGCGACCCAACTGAACATCTCCATCCGTGCACTCCCATCACTTGTGTCACGTTGTTGCACATTCTCCGCTGCCTCCCAGTCTCTGAATCACTGTTGATGTTGTCCTGCAGCCTCCGCTGAAAACTGGTTTTGCCTACAAATCCATTGCATGCTGCTTTGCCCCTCTCTGTTCATTGTTCACTCCATCTCTGGCTCCCTCCCTCTTTCTCTCAGCATCACTCCCTGGGAACCCACTTTTTTTTTCTCTTCTACTCAGTATTTCATGTTGCCTTTCTCTGCATCTCCCACTCCCCGTTTTCTTCTCAGTGTGCCTCTCTTCCCCCATTTTTCTGTGCATCTCTTCCTCTCATTAGCCCTCATCAGACTGAGAGAGGAGTTCACTATTGTGTATCCAGCGTGTGAGTGGATTTCTAAAAATCTCTTTTTCCTGATTTGTTTAGTGCACACAGTTGGCCGGCAGCTTTGCATTTTTACTCTTTCTCTTGTTAATCTGGTCAGGGTTCAGTCTGGTGCTCTGGAGAGAGATTGGTCAGGTTGATGTTGGTGGGGGTCGGCATTAGAAGTGCGCCCCAGCTATGAAGTCAGCGAGGGGTTAGACTCCGCTAATCCGCGTTAACAGATTAATTATCTTTGGGTAATATCGTGTCACTGCGGTGTTGTGAAGTCACTCGGGTGTTAGGCTATGAAGGGCTACAGTGCAACGATAAAGAGTCCCTTAGGGGTGTCTCCTCAATCTTAATCCCCCTTTCTCTCTCTCCCTCTCTCTCTCTCTCTCCCTCTCTCCATCTATCTCACTCTCTCCCACTCTCACTCACTCGCGCTCACTCAGAGATCCTCTCCCATCCATCAACACAAGCACCTCTCTACTGTCATCAGACGACCAGACACTTATCGGCCATTTAATATTTAAATAACTACCAGAATTGCCGTCTTCATTTTTGTGCTTTTTGTCATACTTTTGGCATGTCTCCAAGCCATTTTTTCAGGATGATGTTTTCTCAAGAGCATCAGGCGGTGATGGCTGGCAGTATACCTCTCTGAGTGGTTAAATATTTCACGGACGCCGGCAAAGAGAAGAGACAGAAGGAGAGAGAAACCTCCCAACACAACCGACAGAGGTAAGAGACTGACCCCTCTCTTTGCCGATTACTGGCTTAATTGCTGATGTACATGCAGAGATTGGCCAATTAAAAATGTACATTACGCCAAATCACAGTGTTTTCCCAATTTGGGCTCACGCTTATCTTGGCAAATATGATTAATGGATGATCATGACACCATTAGACTGTGTTGCCAAAGGAGATCCATGCTTATCTTTTCCAACCATGACACTTAATATGGGTCTGCTGCCTATCAGAGTAATGTGAAAATGCTGTAATGAGTTTTATTGCAGTTTCTCAGGGAAATCCAATGTTTTTTCCACCTAATTGGAGTTTCATATGACTTGGAGCTTATCTTTTTTCATGATTTTCACCATCTGCAGGATGATTTACTGTCATCAGTGGGAACAAACTGTCTCACCCTCAACTTCATGCCATGCTGGACCCCTCGCACACATCACAGCTTTGATTTGCACTGACTTTCTGAGTACGAGCTGCACTCGCTTACCTTCGGTCAGCTGACTTTGAAGGTTCATTGTTGCAGCTGAACATTAATTTTGAACATAGATGTGAGGTAGAAATTTATTTTGAGGTTTGACTGTCCCTCGGCTTTTACATGGGCGAGAGATTCAACTATACAGAGATGTTACTGAATTTCTTCTGGCTGATGAAGTGTCAAGAGGTTTTTTTTTTTAATGTTGTCTCATAAATTCTGGTTATCAAGGTTGGTTTTAAGAAGCTCCACGCACAGGCTGTTATGTGAACGATAACAGGTTTTATGAGCCCAGACTGCAAACGAGCATAGTTCCAGCAGCAAGCCAACAGCATTATTTATATCTTGTGATTCAAAGAGATGTAGCCTCATAAAAAAAAGAAAAGGTGCAGAATGATTTTCCTCGTGCTAAAGATGATCCTAAATTCAGCTGACAGAAGATGCTTCAGCCTTATTCCCATTAGCTGCCTCACAAAATGGCCCTTTTTAAAAAAAATTCAGACATCATGGAGTCTCGTATAAACCAACTGACTACATCATCTGTGTTTTCTGAGCTCTGCACAGACAGAAGACAACACATTTGTTCTCCTGCTTTGTTTTCTTTTTATTTATTTATTTAGTTAGTTAGTTAGTTATCTCTCAGAGCTCAGAGCCATGGTGAGAATCTGTGGTTTTCCTCCATCTCTTTCATTGTCTCTCGTGTTCTTTCCTTCTCCTTTTTTCATCTTTTCTCTCCACCAACTGTGCCTAAAATCACATTTATTTGCCTTCAGTTACGCAATGGTAGCTGGCATAATAACAAGCTGGCAGGAAACATCATGTCAACTTGAGGGTTTTTATCTATGACAACTGCTGAGTAACTGGAGCTCCTCCTGGACTGTAACCACCCCCCACCCCCTCCCGTTAAACTTCCATCAGCGCCTCGTTAGGTGTTCCTCTACTTTTTGGGTTGCAGCAGAATCCTACCTGAACTTTGACCAGACATCTGTCATAACTGTGCATTTCCTCTTTCTCTCACCCTGACCGGCTTAATTTTGTGCATGAATTGATCCAGATAGCTGCGCTCTCAGGCTATTGACTCATATCTCTTTACCATTAACTATTCAGCAATGGCATTTATGTGAGGTTTTCTGCTTCTGTTACCACTGATGGGTCTCACAGTGACATTCACTGCATTGTTGTTCGTCAAAGGAAGTGCTTTTCCACGCTGACCCACTTTTCATCAGGTTCTCCTTTGATGTTGAATTAGTCCTTTACTTGTTATGGATCTCAAAGAGCTTTTACCCTCAAAGTCTGATAAATGCATCTCATAGACATGCTTCAATATAGATAACCTAATAAACACACTTAAGATAAATGGTACAGTAGGAAACGTAATACTGGATGACTTACTACAGAAGTCTGTTTACACTGCTGATTTGTGTTGGATGGATGTAGTTCTCACAGTGTGTGAACCATTATGTTCAGCACAGTTTTAATAAGGGAAATGGAGTGTTGGCTGTGATTTGATTTGTGACAGTTGGGCTGCTGGAACCATTAAGGTGAACAGGCTTATTGTAATGGGCTTAGAGAAGCCCTGTCTGCCCCGTGGGTGAGCCGTTAACTCGTTCTGGGCCGCAAAAATCTGAATGGCCAAACTGTTCGGGCTTTGAATGTGACATGTGACAAAATCCAAACTTTTATCACGCACAGTATTTAGTACAGTTATGTGCAGTGGCTTGTAAGAACCAGAGCCACTGTGTGGGTGACTCAATAGGGAGAGTGAAAAAAGTCTCTCTTAAGTAGAACAGCTACTGGACAAATCACAGTGGCTTTAAAACATAGAAATCCAACACAGGCCATCAGTTCAGGGTCTCTTTTGTTATTGAATAGTGATTAGAGGCAGAGTTGTATCGGTCTGTGATATCAGCATTGAGCTGCTCTGTATAGCCTCTATATTTAAGTGACAGTGCTGTTGTTGTGAATGGTTGTCTCTCCTGCCGCCTAAAAATGCTCCTTTGTCGAACAGTAAAGCTCTGACGGTCTCTTAATCTGGGCAGCCGGTATCAGAAGCCTACCAGACTCTGTCTTGCCCTCTGTTCCATCTCTGCTCCTTTATTGTAATGAGTATTCCAGTGTGTGTTTTAGCTAACCGGATTTGCCCTTTGTATTTACCCTACTTTCACCCCCTCCCCTTGACCAGCTTTAGTAAGATGCGCTGAACAGTGGGGGAGATGGTCAAGAATTGTGCAGCCTTTTCTCTTTCATAGCCTTCACTGTACCTTGTTTGCGGTTTTTCTTTACTTTGTACTCCAGAAAACACACTTTAGAGACCCCGAACTATACGTTCCCTGCATGCAGAGGCTTGTCACTTACTACTATTCATTATATTAGAGAAAGGAATGGCATAAATAACAATGTTATCTATGTTTCTTTAAGTCAGTGCATTTAAATCTAATTGTATTTGCTTTTTGATCGTATTTTATACTTTATTCAATATTACAAGTGGAGAGAGACAAAATAAATGTGAGGAAAGAGAGTCAGTATGCATGAAAGTCTAGTCTGCCAGATATTGAACCGGGGAGTCAGCGCTGACCGAATTTATGCCCATGTGGTCTGTGGCTAACCAAACAACTGCCAGTTGGCCCTATGAAAGATCTCTTTCTTTGCAACTAGGCAAAAAAATTAAGAAAATTTGATTTCATCTCTAAATATTTTTGTCACAAAACTCCACATATTTTAAGTTTTTTTTTTCTTAATTTATTTCGATCATGTAAACAATATTCAAAGTGTATTTAGCAAAGAAAAGAAGAGAAAAAAAATGCTATACATATTAAAGCTAATGCATTTCAATATTGCTTCAACTGTTACAGATCAAAAAACTAGTGGGAGGAAGTACACATTTATTTAATCCCACCCAGAAACACAGAAAGATCTCCTGATCATGTATTAATGGAATTATTTAACATTTAATTTGATCAATAGACCAGTGAAACTAACAAAACAATGTTTTAAACTTAAAGATAAAAGGTAAAAAAGGGAAAGTTGCCAACAAAATAGTAACATTTTAAAAATCTTTAGCAAAGCTTAAAAACTAATCAACAAAATTATAAAAGTGTAATAAAACTGCAACAATTAAAAACCAATAAGAGCAATGGTTAGGAGGTAATTAAGAGCAACACAAACGATGAGGCACCTTAAGCAAAAGCAACACCAGAAACATACGTTTCTTTAAAAAAAGTAGAATATCTCGGATGCTGAGACTGATTGTGTCACAGCTTGGAATCACAGCTGCTTTGGACTGATCGAGTTTTCTACTCATCTCAGGCAATTGTTTGTCATGAAGTCTAGTTATCACCTGCAAATGATGCTTGAAGACATTAATAGTAACCTCTCTTTCCTCTCAGCTTCACCTTGTGCTCAGGAAGACCTTCATCCCTCCTGAACCTCTTTGCTCTCTTCCATTCTTCACATCCTGGTTATTCTGACCCCTCTTTCTTGCCTCCCATAGGGTGGAGGAGGGGACTGGTGGCAGCAGAAAATGGCTACCATGACTACGGTACCCAGCTATAACCCTTCGCTGTGGGTGAGAATGTGTCACGCCCTGCCCCGGCTGGACTTCTCCATGCAGATGAGGGACAACGTCTTTGTCCCTGTCAGCTGGGAGTACCAGCAGGTAACCGACACCTGCCACTCGTGCCACACTGTAACCACATGCTGTGCTGTGGCTGTCCAGTCTGAGGTGCCAGATCGCATAATAATTACAGCCCTGTTACTCAATTTGCAGTTGCAGATACAATTGATATTTTACTACAACTTGTGGCACATTGGGCTATAAATTGTTCCACAAATTTCTACATGTCAGAGCAACCTGTAGCAATATGATAATGGCATTTACAGGCCTTTAAAAGCATAATTATTGGTGCAGTATGTCAGATCTTGTCATTCCTCATTTCTATACCTTGATTTTGATGCGTTAATCCTCCTTTTGAACCATACCGATTGGAGCTATTTTATGCAATTTGGTATCAGGTAGTGCAAGATATTCAACATGGCGGGAAGTCGCTGGAAGGTTTCCACAGCTGCTATTGTGCTCATGGTCCTGTTTGTGCTGTAAAATGCAAGGTTCATCCCTCTCTTCCAGCAAGCGCTCATGCAAGCGCTCCAGCTAGCCATGTCTCACAGTGTTTGTGACTTCTCTGCGGTACAAAGAGGAGGTGGAGGGGGGGACTCAAATTATCCTGCAGAACAGAAAGACAAAAGAAACTGAAAGTGCTCAGAGAGAGGGAATGAGTAATGCAAGGAGGTTTTCCAAAGAGAAAGCCGGGCAGAGAGAGAGCGAGAGAGACAGAGAGAGGGAAGGCAAAGTGAGTGAGTGAGAGTGGGAACGAGAGAGACTGGCAGTGAATGTATTTAAGTAGGTCACAGATTATTAATAGAGATTCAGTGGTGTGGATAGAAAGAAAGAGAGGGGGGAGAGAAAGAGAGTGGGAACGAGTGAGAACGTGGGGAAAGAGGGATTGGGGGAGTGGAGCGAAGGGGACGGGCTTCAGAGGACATGAGGTGAGAATGGAGGGAAGGTGGAGGAATGGGGCAGATGGATGGAGGATAATACTGTAGATATGTGGCTGATATGTGGCTTCAGCTGTGTTGATTTCATGACGTGAAGCCTGATGAAAAGCAAAAGGCTGAAATGGCTCAGTGACATTAGAATCCAGCAAGGTGCACAGACTGATGGGCATTCAGGGGTAAAAATCTTTGAAACAAGTTGCATTAATCCTGTGGGGTATGCATTATATGTGTCTGTATCCTTGATTTATATCCTCACACCTTTTTTATAACCATCTCCTGCTGTTAGTGGAGGCAGGACAATCTGACAAGCACTGAAATTTAACAGGATTAGTCAGTATTCTTGTAAAAATGGAATCAAAGTGCCATTTTTCTTTTCTTTTTTTTATATTCACTGACTCATCCTCTGATATTTTCCCCCTCCTCTTCCTTTTTTCAGACTTTGCTGGTTTTGTCCAGTTTATCAGCCATCGCTCTTGTTATCTCCCTATTGGTGGTTCTCTCCTTCCTCATACACTACTGCTGCTGTCACCGTGGTGACCGGAACGAAGGATCAGAAGAAGAGGAGGAGGATGAGGATGGCAGCACGGGTCACGGTTACAGTGGGAAGAAGGGGCGGGGAATCTGCTGTGTCACGTGGGTGGCGGTGGCGGCTGTCACGCTCTGCTGGTGAGAAAGAGTTTTTAGACGTCACTGTACTTCCTGGCAAATGTACACACGACGCCTTTTGGCAGTAGTTGAAGAAGTATTCAGATGTTTTTCTCAAACAGAACCAATCACACTCATTTCTGGCTCATTATTTTTTATCTATAGACTCCTCTAGAGTCAGTTTGCATCATTCACAGCTCAAACCAATATCTATCAAAAACTGGGCCTTGGTGCAGCCCTCCAGTTCATCCTCTCATTGAAAAAGTAATTTTATCTCAGGGCACCTTCCCTTTAGGTCTCTACCTCCTGAATGCTTCAGAGTAACCCTTGACGCTCTTTTTGAACTAAACAGTTTCTGTCAGAGTGAGGGTCGTCTCTGCCTTTGCAGCTACCTTTGAAAAACCCAGAAACTATTTTAATGGATATCAGACCACATCTTTATTGATATGGGTTAGTCATCATCCATGCCCCTGTCTGCCTATCCCTCTTCTTTC
>NW_024582441.1:106588-108381 GCF_018398535.1 Haplochromis burtoni
CCATCCATCCATCCATCCATCCATCCATCCATCCATCCATCCATCCATCCATCCATCCATCCAATATGTAATTTACATCAAATAATTGCACAGAGCCAAGTTGCATACCTACATAGTCATTCATTCATTTTTGATGCATCATAATTTTTCATTAACTACATTTTAGAGAGAAATAATTCACAACAGTTAACTCTACTTTTTAATTATAATTGGAGATAAAAACACATAACTGCTTTGTACGTTTCATCGATACGTTTATGGAGTCTAAAACATGTTTTTCAACCATCTAAAAATACAGCAGGATGGAAATTATACTTGAAGTTAAATCTGTGTTGACAGTATATAGATCAGCACACTTGGGTCAAACCAGAATTAATCTGTAATATTTCTTTTGGTTTTTAAACCATAATGTTTTAACCATCATGAACCCAAAGCTTTTTAAGACTAAAGAATGCAAAAAACAATTTCACAGCTATTTAATTATAAACACACACTAGGATATCCTATCAGCCACTCCAACAGTAAACCACTCTCTGATTCATTGTCTATTTAACTGTGAATTTGACCATAATTTGTAATCATGCTCTATTAAAGAAGACTTGAAAATATCTATTGAGACCATAAAGTTGTCAGGAAAGTTCCTGAGGTGTTAAACTAATTTAGAATTAGGGTAATATTCTCACAGTCTTAAATAATATTGGGCTGCTGCCACGTAGATCGCCTCCTGCAGGCCATCAGAAACAATGCAGATTTATAGTGCTTGTGCATTGGCCTCAATTTTTAGGGAAAACATCCACTTCTATGCAGTATATCAAATTGCCTCAAATATGATAAAATAAACTAGAAAACTGCAATGAAGCTCCCCGTGGAATTAAACTTATTGTATTAAATGTACTTTGCTTTCCAACAGCAGTGAAGCTGTGAATCACAAGCTGTCACCTCCATCATCTCCATCGTCATGTGTTCTTTCCGTCTCTCACTCAGTCACTGATGTGTTTATAATAAAGACTGGCCCAGACAGCAGCTGACAGTCATGTGACGTTGCTGTTTCCCAACCACAGGGCAACAATTGCACTGTTAGCTGTGTGTGTTTTGGCATTAAAGTGTGTTTGTGGATGATCTCAGCTCTCCCACCTACGGTACAGCAGTCATTTACCCACCGGTGTTCCCTGCAGCTCCGGTGACCATGCAGTCATCAAGTCAGTACATTGTGTTCACTGTATATTGCACAAAATTGCTGCCTGACATCTGTCCAAAGCACTGCAGTTTAACGGAAGTGTGAGTCACTCAGAGTAAGCTCTGCTCCCCATCAGACATTTTAAGTCTGAAGCTCCATCCCAGCTGCATAAGAAAATTATAGTGCCATTTAAAGCTTCAGCAGCACTTGTTATTATATTCCAGTCCATTGCCTGCCTAGTTATATACACTGAGACTACATCACAGGAAATAATGTGCTGCCGATTTGATTTCGGCTGCTTTAATGATTTCAGCACATGCAGACTGTAGGTGTTTGAGTTGGTTCGTGTCTCCCCCTTATGGAGCATAATGTGATGTCATAGTCATCGTCTCCTCTGATGCTCAATAAGGCTCTCTGTGCTGGACTGAATGAAGAAATTGTGCTGCGGTTTACTGTTAACAAATATTTATTGTCCTCCTGTTTTCTCCAGATGGTAACCTTTAGCCTCCAGTATGAAACAAGCGTGTGTCATTTTTAAAATGCAGCTGCATTAGACAGCATTTAGGTTTGACAGTTTGAAATGCAAAGCACACACAGACACAGGCGCACATTCCTT
>NW_024582441.1:108401-116053 GCF_018398535.1 Haplochromis burtoni
CCCCGCTTTCTAATCTGGGTCACATACTTTGTGGGAGATTGGGTCATACCATTCCTCTTGGGTTTGAGGGGATTTGATGAACATCTGGCCTGGGCCTTAATCTGAATATTTGAATAACAGAGAAATGTGTAAACACGTCGCTATGTTTTACATTTTGAATATTTTCCTTGCCGATGCTGTGAGTCATCTTTTTTCTCCCATCAACTGTTTATTCCTTCCCTTGCTCACCACTGATGGTATGCTCACCCAGAGCGCACATATGACATCCTCACCAGCTCTATCTCCTCCTGTCACATTCATTTAAAATGTACATCCATGCTGAATTAAACATTACATTTATGCCTCTGCTATCTGTTCTCCTGTCCCCCTCTTTCTCTCTCCCTGTCACCCTCCCACAATGTTTTCATGTTTCCTCCCCCCGCCCTCTCCCTCTCTCACGCAGTGTTGCCATAGGCATCGGTTTCTATGGGAACAGTGAAGCTAATGATGGGATGTATCAGTTGACCTCGTCTCTTCTCACAGCCAATTATACGCTAGCTTCCATCGATCTGCTGGTGAGTGGTGCTCTCTGCAAGTAAAATGTCATGCAAAGTATCTACCCTGTATGACTGTGTGTGTGAGAGGGAGAGAGACAGAGTGTGAGAGAGAGGAAGACAGATGGGCTGAATTTGTTCATCAGGTCTGCAGAGAGGGAAAGAAAATCAGATACAAACTTCTGTTTCATTGATCTCTGCGGTCAGACAGTGGTTTATGTGTCAAACTACTAAATGGCACAGGCCAGCAAATCTGTGCATATTACACATGAATTAGAGAAGATATACTCTATTCATTGTAAATATTGGCTCAATTGAAAGCCTATAACAAAATTACTTTAATAAGTACATTAAATTGCATTTTATAGTTCAATACAACACAGCATGGCTAACTGCATAAAAGAAAGAAACTCAACAAAGCTGAAAAAATAGAAATATAATGCAAACTATTCCTACAGTTGCCTCAACCTTTGCACAAAGACTTTTAGGGATAAACTATGTTGATGTGATGTTTCATTCTTTATTAGGGCAGTACTGTACTGCAGGAAGTAGTGCTTTTGTAAAGTAAGGCTGGGGCATCAGTTCACCCTACAGCAAGATGACGTCCCAAAAACATTAGGTAAGGATAAGGATGATGAAAGAGCAGCACGGTCTCCAAATTAAACTCCAACTTCTGCAGCGTATCACTGCTAACGGGATGAAAACCACAACCGTCCTGAAAAGACCTTAAAATATGGAGACAGAGACATAAAGATAGCAAACACATATGAGAAGTAGTGAAGTATTCAGAAGTTTGATAAGTGTAAATTTGCATTATAGACTATGAGAGCCATTCTGAGGCGCCGAGGATGTCCAACATCTTTAGCTCTCTGTTTCCTACACCAGGATTTTATGACCCTATGAGCAACATCAAGCTCACTTTGTGGTTTCAGTCCTACTTTACTCCCCTCACATTCCTCCTTCCTCCCTCAAGATTTCAGACACAATTACTGGACTTCAGCTGTCTATCTCTGGACCACTGGCCTCGATGGAGGAGTTATTTACTGGCAGCAAACCCTTCCTGGTTTCGACGCGGAACTGCCGGAGGTTATCTGAGAACGTCATCAACCTCCTCTCCTCCATCTCCCTGGCTCGGTCCAGCATTGACACTGGGCTGGGGAATGACAGCGGTATCAGCGGGGCGTCCATCACGCCTCTGACCCCGGTACCGCCCTCTGTGGCGCCTACAGTGGTGCCTAACAGCGGCTTAATGGCCAGCCCCTTCTCACCTGGCTGGGCGGCCAACACACTGATGGTTAATGAGGACTACAGGTAAGGCTGGACAGTTCAGGATAATATAAATTAATAATACAGTTTATCAGTTTGAATGACTGATCTATTATTCATGCAGCATTTTCACGGGGTGAAAAGAAGCAGTTCTTACACCAGTTCAAATACCAAACTAGTGCTTTTACAGCCTGAGATAATGTGACAATGTGAGCTTTTGTTTTTTTTTTTACTTGTTTATGAGAGAATTATTTGTTACAGTTAGAAAAGCCCATGAGATTTATACCCAGTGCTTTAAAAATAGAAATTAACAGCTACCTTTCAGGTTACCTTGTCAGGGTCGGAAGGTGTTTATGTATTTCTGCAAAAACCTCTTTGCCTTACAAACTTCCACATGTACAAGCTGTCTGCAAACACAGCCACACTCTTACTCCTACGATGCTGTGAGAGGCTGCCAGACGTCCTGCCCCAGCCCCTCATAAATGTTGCATGTTTATTAAGATGTGCTTGTTGATGTAATGCCATTTTCCCCCCAGTTATGTTATGTTGACAGGCTGCTTTTATATTCCATATTGGAAACATTTCAGTTGATAAATAAAAGCTAACAAGTATACCTAGCTTAGATAAATAGTGTCAGTCAAGTAATAATAATGTCCTCATAAACAAAGCAGATTGTTCCCTTGTTGCAGGGAGAGGGGAAGGAAAGTTCAAGCTCCTCCTGACTCATTTTACACAGGCAGCAGTTTTGATTCTGGGAACAATTGCTGGTGACTGAATGTTTATCCAAGATCAGGCGGAAGAATCAAAATGTGATCAGATCTGCCCGTTGGTGATTTGGGGAAAAGACACATACATTGGTTAAATTATTATATTTTATTTTTCAAAGAGCATTTTTCTTTCGCCCTCAAAAATTGGTCAAATAAAAGTGAAAATCACTTTTATTTATTTCTTGATCATCTTATAATTCATGTCCCCAGTAAAACCAGGACTTTTAAATTAAAAACTAGATATTAAATGCAACTAGCTCCATCGCAAGTAAACAAGTTCATAAAGCATAATTACTTTACCAGGAAGATAAAAAAACATTTCCACATGGTTTTTTTCTAGTTGTAAACACTATTGTAAACACTGCTGCCGCATTTATCCCCCCCATTGTTGAGGCAAAATCATCATGGCCAGAGGATTCAAAATCCATAAAAACATTGCAATTGCTACTAAAAAAAATCTAAGAAAACAGAAATTTGCTTTCAGAAACTGTGGGATTAATGGGCACAACATAGCAGTTGTGCTATGATAGTAAGATGTGATGTTTTCTATTAAGTAGCTTGTATGCAAGTATGGATTGATGATAAATGGTGATGGATATGTACTTACACAGACATGTAGAAAGGTATATAGATGGATAGAAAATACATGGGTGGATCATGGGTAGATAGGTAGGGTGTGAATCTATGGATGGATGGATGGAAAGATGATAGATTGATATATAAATAGACAGATGTAGGTACATGAATGTATAAATGGGTAGATATGGGTGGATGGATAGATGGATATCCCATATTAGAAAAATGTTGATTGGACTTTAAGTAAAATTTTGGTCAAGTTGCTGTTAAGCAAGGATTGATATTGTAATTAACACACAGTAATATGTGTGTGTGTTGTAGGTGGCTGTCTTATGTGTTGCTGCTGCTCCTTGACCTCATAGTTTGTCTGTTCATCCTGCTGGGACTCGCCAAACAAGCCCGTTGGCTGCTCATCCTGTGAGTACACACACATTTGTATCTTTAGACACATACCACACAAAAACTGGATTGATGGCAATGGGTGTCCTCTTGGTTGAAGAGTTTCTGTCCCCTCCCCCATCCACAGGATGACAGTGCTGGCTTGGCTGGCCCTCTTCCTAAGCTGGGGCTCCCTGGGTTTGGAGACAGCCACTGTGGTGGTGAGTAGACTCAGTAAAACTGCGATACAGGCTGGCTATAGCGGAGAGAAGAGAGCTTTAGGAGGCCGACCCCTGATGGCAAGCCAAAGTAATGTGCATATATGTGCTTATGTGTGAATTCTGTGCCTATTGTGCTAAACTGTGAAAAGACCTGCCTCCTAGGGAACGCTGCAGTCATTGCAGAGGACCAAGGAGGCAGGAAAATGGGGCAGAGATTAAAGATTCAATGTGCGTGTGCACGAGTGCGTTTGCGAACAAAGTGTGTTTATGCAGCAAAGTGTGTGTTTTACATGCAAGTGTGTTTGCAAGTGTGTGGGTTGTTGTCTTCAAGAAGTAGTAGATAGAGAAGTGCTTTCAACAAGAGTGAGGAGGGGAGAGGAGGAGCAGGAGAGTGCATCTTGAGATCACTTTTAGAGCGAGAGCAAGCCGAAGTAAGTGATAGAGAGAGACAGAGAGTGGGGAAACCGTCAACTTGCGAAGGCATTTGGCTCCACAAGTCTTTACAGTGAGCATACAAAAAAATTTGTACTGTAAAATAAAGTTTTAAATGGACAGTGTTTGCCTGAAGGTCTACTTTCCACTTGTATAGAAAATGCATCAATGTGCCATTTGTTATCATCAGCAGTCGAGCCACAGTTTTAGATGGTGACATTTACCAGCAACAAAGAGCATAAAGAGCATTTTTATGTCCAAAACAGAGGGCTGTCCATATGAACTATTTCTCTTTTAAAAGCGCCCATTCTCTTTGAAGAGGAGACTTTGTTGGTGTGCGTGTGAAAAAAGAGTAAAGGGTGGGTGTTTTTCTGCATGGCTGCTCAGTTTAAGAGTCTCAGTGTCATGTGGGGCTGCCGGGAGATGTCCCAAGGCCTGTGGGTCCACACAGGGCTGCTCTGTCCCTGGTCACTGACAGGGAAACAATAGGCCAGCTGTGGGCCTCTCAACCTTATTCTGGCCAACGTCGTCGCTTTCTCATTCCGTCAGCAGACTCCCTGTGTGGCTCTTGCACCCTCTTCTGGTCGGGCGATCTCAGGCTGAGAGAGTTTGTGGGAGTACACTCTCTGAACCGAAGTGCGCCAACCTCAAAAACACAGATGATATTAAAAAAGAAGCTAAATGAAAGAGTGATCTAACAGCAGAAGAGGAGAGCGTGGGAGGAGGAGGGGGGTGTCGATATTTGCTGCTGTGTTTTCCGATGCTGTCAGTTATCTGTAGAGACAAGTATGTCAGTTGGTCACTGTGTCTACAAATGTTTTCCTATCTGATCATTTCTCTTCCACCTCACCTCTTCCTCACTCTCGCTATCCTCCTGTCATCCTCTCTCACTCTCCCCGTCACTCTCGCCAGGCTCTCAGTGACTTCTGCTCAGATCCAAACGCGTTTGTCCTTAACTCCACCCACTTCAACAGTGGGACCAGCTCAGGTACAGATTCCCTCTCTGAGCAACACTTTCTGGAAAATCTAGTTGTTTTCCATGCCTGCCATGCACTTGATTTACCCCCTGCCCCAAATGTGCTTTTGCTAGCAGAATCCAATATAATGACAGATGACTGTTTCCACATTTTTTCCTATTGTGCATTGATCTTTTGTACACTGCTGTTTTGTTGGCCACCCAGACGTGTTGGATTATTACCTGACCTGCAACAGGCGCATGAACAGTCCATTCCAGCAGGTAATGCCACCTCTGCCAGTCAGCGTATTACATTTGCAGGCATTTGCTGATTCTCTTACCCAGAGTGATTCAAAGGGAGTGAGCAGATAGTATGTCAAAGTTTCTGAAGGGCAGTTGGAGGGGAAAAATAAAACTGAGGACAGGATGCACAGCTGTTGCTACGTGTCCTGTCCTTAAATTATTTAGTCCCTCGACAAGTAGCTACACTCTCAGCACATTAATGTTATGTTTGAGAAACAATGCCAAATAAAACCTCTGATTTCCACTGACTATATTGACTTGTTGGCTTTAGCTGCTGACCCAGTCACAGAGGGCACTCTCAAACATTCACACACATCTCTCCAGTCTGGACAGAAATGCTCTCACACAGTTCCCCAAAGCTGAGGTATGTGCACTACTTACTTTTATGAAATACTACATTTTCTGCACGTGGACCGCCTCCTCGGTGGTTTTCTCACATTCTGGAATTTCTATGTTGTTGCAGAAATCACTCAGGGATGTTCAACAGATACTCAACTCAACAGAGGGCAACTTTCATCAGCTGGTGGCACTACTGAACTGCCGGGGTCTGAATAAGGTGATCAGAAGAACTCGGCACTGCTCGCTACTGTGCTGCTCTGTTCTCATTTATTCATTTCTGTATTTTTCTGCCATTTTATTTTAGGACTACATTGACTCACTGAAAGGCCTGTGCTATGATGGGATGGAGGGATTGCTCTACCTCTCCCTTTACTCTTTTCTCTCTGCTCTGGCCTTCACTGCCATCCTCTGCTCTCTACCTGGTGCCTGGAGGAGCTTCCCCAGGTGAGAAAAAAAAACAGTAAAGTGGACGTCTCCAGTGTAACGCAATAGAAATGTGGGGTATAAATACTGACACTGAGAGCACAAGTAAAAGTAGGACATTGTTGTTATGTCTTTAAGAACTGGTCTTTAGTAGAAGTTATTTACATTTGTCTGATTCACAGTGTTGTCATTCAGTTTTGCCTATTTTGCCTAGTAATGCATTTCCTCTAGAAGTGTTTCTCTGTAGCAGATATGGCTGTTTGATATTTGAAGCATGAAACATCTTGCAGTTTATTCTCCTGCTAAATAAAACCTGATTTTTATTTATTTACTTTTGTGCAGATAGGTTCAGTTTAGTATTTTTGTGCTTAGCAAGCCTACAGGAGCAGGGGTGGGTGGATGGTGGAAGTGGTAGCTGGTTTTCTCTAAATACTTGAAATCCATTTGGAGCATTACCTATTACAATTCCATTAAGTTCAGTTTTATTTATAAAGCACCGAATTACAGCATCAGTTGCCTCGAGGTGCTTTATAATGTAAGGTAAAGAACAATGATACAGAGAAAACCCCAGCAGTCACACAACCCCCTGTTAGAAAGGACTTGGCGACAGTGGGAAGGAAAAACTCCCTTTTAAGAACCATCTGTCATGACCAGTTACAGTGTAACAAACGGGTTCTTAAAAGTAGACCGGGTCTGTCTCCTGAATCCCAACTGGGAGCTGGTTCCACAGAACAGGGGCCTGAATGCTGAAGGCTCTGCCTCCCATTGAACTTTTAAATACTCCAGGAACCACAAGTAAACCTGCATGCTGAAAGCAAAGTGCTCTAATAGAGTGACACGGTACTATGAAGTCTTTAAGATGAGATGGGGCCTGATTATTCAAGATCTTGTATGTGAGAGAAATATTTTAAATTCCTTTCTAGATTTAACAGAGAGTCAATGAGGAGAAGCCAATATGGGAGAAATATGCTCTCTCTTTCTAGTCCCTGTCAGTACTGTCGCTGCAGCATTTTTTGATCAACTAAAGGTTTTTCAGGGAGTTTGTAGGACATCCTGCTAATAACGAATCACAGTACTCCAGCCTAGAAGACATAAATGCTTCTAAAGTTCTTCAGGATTGCAAGATGAGAGAATTCGATGTCTTTTTAAATTCAAAACAGAATCCAGTAGCTTGGTATCGTCATATTTTTGCTCTTTTTCTCTCTTTCATGGTCGCCGACAGTGAATCAGAGGAGTACGAAGACTCAGACAGCGAGAGTGAGGATCCCTTCACTTCCCATCAGGCACGTAGACAGACGTCCTCGGGGTCTCAGCGAGGGGCCATGGCCCCCTTCTATAATTACCCAGGGGCAGGGTGGACACCCCCCTTTTCTAGCGCGCCGCCCCTCCCGTGAGTAACACAGACACACAGACACACAGACAGACAGACAGAGAGAACACACACACACACACACACACA
>NW_024582441.1:116073-296093 GCF_018398535.1 Haplochromis burtoni
CACACACACACACACACACACACACACACACACACACACACACACACACACCCTAAAATTATTATTTTTTAAATACAAGAGGAGGAAGTTGCTGAAACAGATGTTTCTGTTTCAACATCTGGATCCATGAAAAGCTTTTTACACTGGTGTCTCCCACCGAGCCCCAGACTGTAAAAGTCCAAGAAAATATAAAACAAAAGAGTAAATTCAGAGACTGGCGGAGCACTGTTTTTGTTTTTGTGCAGACACATAGTCTTTTTGCTGAAGTGTGAAATCCTTCAGAACATTATTACAGCACAGTTATAGCTATACTGATGAGTGCAGGACAGTCAGCCAGGTTCAAACTCTCCTGCCTTACACACATGCACACATAGGATTAGGCTGAATCCACAGAGCTGTCAGGTTAAGCACATGCATTGCAGACAGACACACAGACAGGTCATTATGGACTACAGCGTAGGCAGAGAAACAGACACAACTCCAGAGGTCTGTCTGTCTGTGTGTCTGTCTATTCGTCTGTCGAGTGTTTCGGGACAGACGACGTAGGCCACTCGGTCATTTCACAGATCTCGTCTCAAATGGCGTCCTGTCTCCTAAACAGCAGTGCGCTGCTGCTGTGTTGGGTGGGGGGCAGGGTGTCATTGACGAGGATGCGCTCGTAAAAACTCCGGCGGTGTGAGGCTCAGGTTGACTATAGGTAACCCCTCCCACACACACCCTCCTGCATCACTCTCATCTCTCACCTCATTGTGGTGTCCAAACCCCTCAGATTATTATCTCTCTCTCTCTGTCCTGCTCCTTTTTTTTCTTCATAATTCCTCCTGCTTCCCGATTAGTTCTCTCTATATGGAGGACCAAAGCAGCCAAAATAAAATAAGCGTAAAGAAGTAAATAAACTACTCGGAAAATCAATGATTATACAAAAGGAATATTTAAGAGAAATGTAGGCATGAACAAATGTATAAATGCAAGAGAAATTCATGTTTTTTTTAAATTGGTTAAATAAATGAAAAGTACATAATAGAAATATGAACATCAATTTGTGTCGCATTTTGTAAATTAAGCGGTGTCTACATTTCTTTTTCTTTTTTTTTATTATTATACTCATATATTTACTTCCTTATTTATATTTGTTTTTGGCTGTTTCAGTCCTCTGCATACCTTCAATTTTCTCATCTTACTTTGTTTTGACCCCCCTCCCTTTACTCCTTTATGCAAAAATCAAAGTATAGTTAGTGCTACTAATTTTACTTACTATCCTAATGCAGTGGATCGTCTTGACTCCATATGTGATATTAACGCACAAATACAAAGATACATAGAAACTCAGCTAAATACAGTCCACTCCTCTTAAATGGAAGCTCAGGACTGCTTTAAAAGCTTTCTGGGTTTTATCGTGCAGATAAACAAATTCATTAGCAAAGCAACATAACGGCTGAAATGCAGCTGGCGATTCATACCCAGTCCTAAATGCCTGTAATTGCAGATTATTGTGCAAATCCTGTTGTGCATCAGTCATCAGGAGTGGACTGTACAGCTGCTGCTGGTGCTCACAGTGTCCTGCCTGAGTGCCAGTAGTACTAATAGCTCTGCTGAGTGCTGTGTTGTCTGCACTATTTCTCTAATCGTTCTTTCTCCTTTTTTCCTTTTACCTGTCCGTGGGTCTCGTCATCCTGCGGTCCTCTCCCCACCCCCTTCTGTCTTTCTCAATGTGTCTCACCCCTTCTTTCCCTCTCTTCTTTATCCTCTATTCGTCTTCTCCCGCTCTCTTCTGTCCTTGTCTCTTTCTATCTCTATACAGGACTCCAAACGTTTCCTCCAATGGCAACCCTGGCTATGAGAGCCTACCCTTGACTGACAGGCAGTCCCCACCCCCCTCTGTGAGTTCCTCTGTACCTGTGACACCATCGCACTCTGTGCCATTTTTTTCATTGCTGTTAGTGCTCACGCTCGCTTTGATAACGAGTAGCAAACGGACTAATGTGGTTCACTTTTACTTCAACAGTTTAAAACCTTTAAAAAGTGCAAAGCATATCAGGAAGAACATTTGTCCATTTTGACAACAAAAACTATCAACGCTGGGAAAGGAAATGAACTAAAACCAATTTACAAGTTTTTTCTGGTTATTTTAAAGCACATAGGAAGGTTTCAGGTTATGATACTGTCAGAGACACTGCATGACTTTAATAGCGTCTCCCCCTCATATGTGACCTCCTGAACACCTTTATCTGTCAAGGAAGACCAGGAGATGCAGATCAAGGTGCCACAAAAATCTACTAAGTGACCTTGATCACGACAAGTTAGTCATGCTCAGCAGTTTTACAATGTTTTAACAAGGTTTCAGCTTAAGTTATAGAGCGCACAGAGTACAGACTTGCAATCTCTACCATCATATAACCTTGCTCTAACAGGTGAACAGACTTTCAATTTTATGACAGCAAAAGTAATTCTTTGAAAATTCAAATCAGACTCCATCTTCCTGGCAAAAGCTGTAAGATAGGGTTGAAAGTCCAGGTGGCATGATACGGGCTTATTTTGCAGCTACAGGACCTGGACACCTTCCAAGCACAGAGTCAACCATTGAACTCTGTGTAACAATGTACTCCAGAGTCAAATGTGAGGCCATCTGTCAGGCAGCTAAAGCTTGGCCCAAATTCTGTCATGCAACAGGACAATGATCCCAAGCACAGCAGCACATCTGAATGAACAGAAAAAAACGAAAGAATCTGGGTGGTGCATGGTCAAAATCCAGACCTAGGCCTGACTGAAATTATGTGGTGGGACCTTAAGAGAGCTTTGGATAAACGAATACCTGCAAACCTCAATGAACTGAAACAACGCTGTGAAGAAGAGTGGGGCAAAATGGCTCCATAATGATGTGAGGGAACAATAAAGTCATGCAGAAAGAGCTGTTAAAAGTGCTTCTACAAGCTGCTTTATCATGGGAGGTACTTGAACGCTTTTCCTTTGTACATGACTGTATGACTCTATTTCAACAAGTGAGCAAGCTTTCACTTTCATAATGACAGCTTGAGCAATTCTTTGATGTTTCGGCAGACTTTAGCTTCTGAGAAATGCTGTAAAATGCACCGGGAACAATGCCAGTCAAGATTTTGCTAAATAAAAAAGAACATATTTGGATTTATAGTCTAGTTTGCTTCTGAGGAAAGAATGAAGTAAAACAGCAACATTTACTTTAGACCATCAGTTTGAGGGCCAGCCAATCTGCCACACATATATATATATATATACCAGAGAAAGGACAAAATCAGCTGCCTAAAGGCTAAAAGAGCTGAAAATAAAACGGTGATGCTTTAAATGAGCGTAATAGGTGCCATGTTCTGCTTTGGATGAGCCAATGTTCACATGAATGAATAACAAACGTCTTTTTTTTTTTCTCTTTTACTTTCTCTCCCTGAAACTTCGGACCATCTTGACCTCTCGTCTGTTGAACCCCGTCCTGTTCTCTGGAAGCGCAGTACTCTCCCAGCATGCTGACTGGTTACGGGGGAAGTCAATCACACCCCAACCCCGCCCATTCGAGGAACCTGTATTCACGTTGATTATTATTATTTTTTGTTAGGAAATGTATAGAAAAAAAATGTTTAGTTTTCTTATGAATGGACACTTTAATGAAATGAAAAAGAAACTAATCTAAATAAAATGAATGCTAGGTGTCAAAGTGCGTAACGTCAGTACCACTGAGTATTATCATTATTACTAGTATTATTATTATTAAAAGCAAAAGATACAACCGACAGTGATTCTGCTGCTTGGTTATGCTTTAAACCAAGTGTGCTTGGCCTAAATTCCTCCCTCCCTTTTGTCCAAACTGTGTAAACTGTGGTGAGCCAAGTCAGAATGGTATTGACGTTACTACGTTGTAGTTTTATATTCTTAAATGTATCTGTACCACCACTTTATTTTCGAGTTTTTATATAAATATTGTTGTAGAAAAGCACTGGCACGTAGCAACAAGACACATTTTTTTCTGTGAATGGTTATGCAGTTCCTTCACTTGGTATGATTTTTTTTTTTAAATTACTTTTTATAGGTGGCGATTCTGTATTTTCCTCGTATTACCTTATGGTACTCTGTATATCTCTCACTGTCTGTAATATCTGAATAATCATGAATCTTTGCTCTTTAAAAAAACAAAAAACAAACAAACAAAAAAAACTTGAGGGCTGCCGTGACTCTGTTTTAATGACGGAACGGAGAACCGCCACTCAATCGCTGAGGGTGGAGAACTAGAAATCCCATGCCATGACAGCAGGTACATAGCAATATGATTCTTGCTACTGGTGCTGCAGTAGCCCTACCATAACTAGCAATAATAACTATGTATAGCGTTGGATTTCTGAGATCTCTCCAAGAAGTTTTTGTGTATATATGGTACCGGTGTGAGATTTCATCGAATCCCTCCCTCTCTGACCCCGTTAACCCTTGAATTGAGTTTGTATGGTTATCAATGCTCCTTTTGAATGGCATCCTTTTACACTCGAGAGTCTAATATAAATAAAAATAACTTCAATAACCCGACACTGGTCCTCATCTTCATGTCAACACAATGCCAAGAAAACACACACACACAGACTTGTACTTAAAACAAAAGGTCAATGTTTAATATAAATTTAAATATTATTCACCTCTGAGCTTAGGTTTATGTGTAAGTTATTCACTAGTGTGTATCAGAGACAGCGCTCCTATTCTTTCAGATATGCATAGATCACTAGGGGAGACAACACACAAGTGTAGCGCCTACATACAGTCATGTGTCCAGTGTTTTTGCATGTTTTCAAGATTAGTGAACTTAACACTGCTCTGTACCCCAAACCTGGATTCACTCGCTAACTCTTCGTGATATCAGCTACTTTACTCTTCGCATCATCTCCCTGGGTCCTGTGGCTTCCTCACAAAGTCCAAAAACATGCATAGGGTTAAGTTATTTGACTCTAAATTTACTGTCAGTGTAAATGGTCGTGTTTCTCTGTCTTGGCCATGCGACATACTGGCAACATGGCCAAGGTGTACCCTGCCTCTCACCCTGTGACAGTTGGGATTGGCTCCAGCCCCCGCCCCCCCCGACCACCCCAACTACCCCAACCTTGAACTGGATAAACAGAAGAAAAATGGACTGATGGAGCTTCTTCAGCGTGTGGCTTGTACAACTTTACCACACAACTATAACACAGCTGTGGTCAGAGGTTTACATCAACTAATGGAAAGGCCTTCCCAAAACCTACTGAAAATTTATGGACTATGCTTAAACACCGTCTCTGTGCCTGATTTAAATTAACTCCATATCTGCCAGGATGAGTAGTCAACTATTCAGCCAGAAGCTTCCAAAAGAGTCTGGCTGAGGTGCAAAATGCCAGGAGAAATTTAACCAAATATTAGTGTGGGTGTATGCAGATATTTAACCCTGTGTGGTTTAGAGAAAATCCAGTTTCAAACCTGCACAGCCAATTCTTGTTTTTATAAAAAGTCATTAAAGACGTATGCTGTACAATCATTCCACCCTGGAAAAAAAATGTTCAAAGAAAGCATTAAAAGCCCCAAATTATCATAACATTCGTGCCCACGAAGAGTGTGTGTAAACTTCTGATCACAACTGTGTAACTAGACTAAAAAGAACGCAAGAAGTCAAGTAAATGGATGAACACATGCAAAGACACTGGCGCAGTCTTCTGGTGCCTCTTTAAGGTGATGCATTCAAGGCTCCTGTGCCTGCATGAGTGCTAACAAAGACAAACAGTGCAAATAACTCAAATGCTGCAGTGCATAGAAGGTTAATAACAAGGGTGAAGGAAGAGATGGTGCTCCTTCACAATCAACGCATTCTGGCATAACCATAACGCACGAAGGACATAACAAACTGGATCTAAGACAACAGTATCCTAAGTGGCGAATTCATCCTGATAGCATTTCAAGTAATCAAATTTTTCCAGTTACCAAAAACACTAACATTTCACAATCAGGTCACAACAAAAGTGTCATAAACTAGCACACGTTTGCCTCTAACCTGCAACTCTGTCAACTCAAAGAGTTAAAACAAAAAGTACAAGAGTATAGTTGACGTTGCAGATACAGTGGGGCAAAAAAGTATTTAGTCAGCCACCGATTGTGCAAGTTCCCCCACCTAAAATGATGACAGAGGCCACTCCAGGACTTTCAAATGCTTCTTACGGAGCCACTCCTTTGTTGCCCGGGCGGTGTGTTTTGGATCATTGTCATGTTGGAAGACCCAGCCTCGTTTCATCTTCAAAGTTCTCACTGATGGAAGGAGGTTTTGGCTCAAAATCTCACGATACATGGCCCCATTCATTCTGTCCTTAACACGGATCAGTCGTCCTGTCCCCTTGGCAGAAAAACAGCCCCATAGCATGATGTTTCCACCCCCATGCTTCACAGTAGGTATGGTGTTCTTGGGATGCAACTCAGTATTCTTCTTCCTCCAAACACGACGAGTTGAGTTTATACCAAAAAGTTCTACTTTGGTTTCATCTGACCACATGACATTCTCCCAATCCTCTGCTGTATCATCCATGTGCTCTCTGGCAAACTTCAGACGGGCCTGGACATGCACTGGCTTCAGCAGCGGAACACGTCTGGCACTGCGGGATTTGATTCCCTGCCGTTGTAGTGTGTTACTGATGGTGACCTTTGTTACTTTGGTCCCAGCTCTCTGCAGGTCATTCACCAGGTCCCCCCGTGTGGTTCTGGGATCTTTGCTCACCGTTCTCATGATCATTTTGACCCCACGGATGAGATCTTGCGTGGAGCCCCAGATCGAGGGAGATTATCAGTGGTCTTGTATGTCTTCCATTTTCTGATGATTGCTCCCACAGTTGATTTTTTCACACCAAGCTGCTTGCCTATTGTAGATTCACTCTTCCCAGTCTGGTGCAGGTCTACAATACTTTTCCTGGTGTCCTTCGAAAGCTCTTTGGTCTTGGCCATGGCGGAGTTTGGAGTCTGACTGTTTGAGGCTGTGGACAGGTGTCTTTTATACAGATGATGAGTTCAAACAGGTGCCATTCATACAGGTAACGAGTGGGGGACAGAAAAGCTTCTTACAGAAGACGTTACAGGTCTGTGAGAGCCAGAGATTTTCCTTGTTTGAGGTGACCAAATACTTATTTTCCACCCTGATTTACGAATAAATTCTTTACAAATCCTACCATGTGGATTCATGGATTTTTTTTTCACATTCTGTCTCTCACAGTTGAAGTGTACCTCTGGTGCAAATTACTGACCTCTGTCATCATTT
This sequence comes from Haplochromis burtoni, assembly GCF_018398535.1. Taxonomy (NCBI): domain Eukaryota; kingdom Metazoa; phylum Chordata; class Actinopteri; order Cichliformes; family Cichlidae; genus Haplochromis; species Haplochromis burtoni. Next base: position 123,347 of record NW_024582441.1, read on the forward strand.
TAAGTGGGGGAACTTGCACAATCGGTGGCTGACTAAATACTTTTTTGCCCCACTGTAGATGGGTCATACCAGAGCAATGGTTTTCTTTTTTAAGCCGTTACAATCAAGCAGTTCTTCATTTCAGGATTAAATGCCCACCTATACTTCTCTTTGGAATTTGTGTGTTTGTGTAGATATTAAATGTATTTTAGTGCATTCCCTGAAGATATTTTTTTAACGAGGTGTTTGCTTCTCTCTTTCAAAATGTCTGTCATTTTCCCAGAGGAGGGTTTTTTCCCCCCCCCACGCTTTGCAAAGTTATATTCTGTCCCAAGGCATCACTTCTTGCTGTCAGCGTTCAGCCACGAGCCGTCCTCCTCCACCTCCCGTCGGACAACGAGCAGCATCTCTGCCACGTCCTGAGAAAGCTGTTCAGTGAGAAATGTGCTGAAACAGAAGCGAAGAGAGAGAAGGTTAGAAGAACAGACAGTGGGGATTTTAATAGAGCACAGTGTCCTAACACAAAACAAACAATGAGCTAACCCCCACTCCCATGTGACCAGTCACATGGTATGACTCACTCAATGAGTTCAAACAGCACACAAAAGCCAAGTTTAGATCGAAGTCAAAGCAGAATCACTCACACAGAGATTACATCTCTGCTCCTGAGAGTCCGGGAAACATTGGACGTATACGTGCGCAATTCTTACCACAGCTCTGCTTCTCCGCCGATGCAGACCGGACTCTTCAGCTTAGAGTCCAGGTTGTAGTACTGTCCGCTAACTTGCCGAACTGCGAGCCAATGCCGCCGCCGGAGCGGGAGGGACACAATCCCCAAAGATACTCGTGATGGGACATTCAGAATAAAGCCTTGGACCTTTGACATACAGAGGTTCTCAACTTCCCTGCAGTTTGAAAGAGGGGAGAAAGAAATCACTAAATCAGCCACTTTGAGATAGTCTTACTTAACCAGTTATTACGCGCAGTGCATCTCAGGGCATTTTTCATTATGAATGACCTCGACCCGGATAGCCTACTTCTGAAGCACTTACTGAGTCTGTAAATCTATCAAAGCACAAAATTCATTTTCACATGTAGCTGCGGTTTGGTAAGACTGCCAATATGCTTTTTATGTGTAATCCAACAACGCCTCAGGGTTACATCATAAGTGGTTTAAAATTAAGATGTTGTTTTAAGGGGGAAAAAAAAAACAAACACCATCTGTGTCTGAAAATAGTCTCAAGAATTCCCTTTTATTACAACAGCCTGGCACTAAGAGCTGATCTCAATATTCTGGATCCCCTTGCAGTATACAGTCCCAGCCACTTTATTAGGTACACCTTGCTAAAACTGGGTTGGTTGGTTGTAATCTCAGTTCCCTGTGTGGCCCCCGGTCTAGTCTTCTGATACTGTATCCCATCTGCTTCAAGGTTTGACATGTTGCACATTCAGAAATGGTGTTCTGCCCTGGAGATGGTTTCTTGGGAAAATCCCAGAAGATCAGCAGTTTCGGAAATAAACAGACCCGTCCATCTGGCACCAACAACCGTGCTACGTTCAAAATCACTTTAAATCATCTTTCTTCCCCATTCTGATGCCCAGTTTAAACTTTAGCAGGTCATCCTGACTGTGTTTTGATGCCTAAATTCCTAAACGAACTGAGTTGCTTCCATGTAATTGTCTAATTGGATATTTTTATTAACAACCAGCTGTATAGGTATGGCTTAAAAAAAAGCGACTGTGAGATTAAGTGAAGGAGAAAGGTAGAACAAACAGCCCGGAGACATAGTGTAAATGAAAAAGTAAATTTCAAATTTAACACCAACATTATGAGCACAGAGGCGGGACCTCTACACAAAATGACTTTCTCATTTCACAGACTTCAGTGTGACTCACTTACCTGCGTTTGTCCCACCACACCGCAGCCAACTCCCGGCTCTGTAGTGCCGCCATGATGACGTTGACATCATAGTTTCCCGTCCCTAACACCGACCGATGTGGGTTCACAACACACTGTGGAGCCAGCCTGCCACGAGAGAAAAAAGGCAGAGAAATCCAGTTTTAAAAAACCAAATGTTATACTGCATCTTCTTTACAAAACTGTTTAGATTTGTTTTACTTTCTTGCATATAAATATCATCACAATGCATAACTGTTGTCCCAAAACAACCACACCGATATGAAAAAGCTGTGTTTTTGTGGGGTTGGGGTTGAGCTGCTCTGCATTCAAATAAATGTTGTTTGTCAAAAGCCACAGAGATCATGACTCATCTGGCCTCATGTTCAATTAAGCTAATGGCTGCTGACATACATGCCAGCCTCACTGAAAAACAATGGTTTCTGCTACACGGACAGCACCCACTGCTCTTTCCCCACAAAAACTTAATGTTAAATTTTCCTAACAGTTTATGTAAAAACAACAACAAACACCCACACACTTCTGATCAAATTAAAGCTTTTGTTAAGAATAAATGTTTGGCATTTTTCACTTTTAGGTGGAAGACATGATGGCTGAATGAGGGAATTCAGTAATTTCTGCTTGAGTCTTGGAGTTCTCAGTAAAAGCCTTGCTCGGCACTGCCAAAACTTAAGCTAAACATGAAAACCTGTCATGTTCAGCATCTCACACACGCCTTAGAAGATAAAAGCAGCTGCTGCATTGCAGAAAAATGGTAGTCTGTTCACAGGGTAAACAAATGATGGAGTATTGTCTGGAATGTTGAGGTTATAAACTGGTCAGATCATTGGTGAGTTTAGCAGATGGATCGTTTGAATGCTGTCGCTGGTTTGTGTACAGATTTCCGTACACCGTCACGTCACCCAGAGGCTACCCTACCTTTTGCATATATCGTCGGCTGTCTCTTTGGTAAACACCCGCTCCTGGAGCACGTTGTTGAGTGCGTGAATTGCGCACAGCTCCAATCGTTGCTTCTCATGAAACACCTCTCCTTCGCTCATACTAAAGCTTCACAGACAAACGAGAAGTCTCGTTAATTAACTGTCATGTTACATCTGCTAGCTAGCAGTTTGTAGCCCATTCAGGCTAGCGGCTGCTCGCTGTAAAAGAAGCTGAAAAATCTGAGTATACACTGTGTTTATGACCGCTGGCAGTTTGGAAAAACATCGCCCCGATAAACTATTATTAATCAACAATAGCTAAACGAAGCTACAAACCTGCTGATAAAGCGATGCCCCGTTTAAATGATGGTGGCGCCTGACAGCTACATCCAGAAACCGGAAGCTGAGCCTTTGTTGTTAAGGTGATGTTGGGTTTTTTTTTGTCGTCCGTATGCGTCCCTAACAGCAGGGCTGGAAACCCCGCCAGTTTAACAGTTTAATTATGCTGAATAGAGGAAAGTAATAATAATGTCAGGATTAACTCATCTTCAACGGTGTCACACACACACACGCTTCTTCCCCGCGTCTAATCACTGAGCTGATGCTGCAGCGCCCCCCAGTGACGAGCCTTATTACTGCTGACTGCGGTGATACAGACCGAAGTTGATGAAGTGAGCTAAGCCTCGAATAAAAATAAAAAACGATATTCTAGGAAAAATATAACTAAACTAAATGAAATTAAGTTGTACAACCACCAAACTGAAATAAACGAAATAAATAAATAAATAAAAATATGTAGGAAATAAGATAAGATAAGATAAGATAAGATAAGATAAGATAAGATAAGATAAGATAAGATAAGATAAGATAAGATAAAACTTTATTAATCCCTCGGGTGGGTTCCTCTGGGAAATTCGGTTTCCAAAAGCACAGCACTGACAGAAGTTACAGTTACAGAATATTATATACACACACACACACACACACACACACACACACACACACACACACACACACACACACACACACACACACACACACACACACATATAAATACAGAGACATATATAAATAAAATATACGAAGGGGATAAATAGAATAAATAGGAATAAAAATAAAAATACAAGTGAATTGCACATTTCAAGTATTGAGGTCTATTGCACCATTGACTATTAACAAAAGTATTGCACAAAAGGTATTGTACAGTGAGGTGAAGAGGCACTACAGCTTAGTTGTTCCCCCCTCCTTTGTCCTCCTGTTTCCCCTCCCTCTCCCCTCCAGAGAGGAGTTAAACATTTTCAAAGCCTGCCCGACTAAGACTTTGATGCATTGTTTGGTGAGACTTGAGATTTCTACATGACTGCCTTATTCTATTCTGAAATAGTGGACAATGATGTTTGCAGACGACATTGTGATTTGTATTAAAAACCAGGAGTAGGGCGAAGAGCTGAAGAAAGTCAGTAGAAGCATGACTAAACTAGACTAGACTAGACAGGTGAAAAGGTAAAGTTTCAAGGAGCAGAGGTTGCAACGTTGGATGAGTTTAAATACCTGGAGTCACATCCCCTCATGACCACGGTGTGCATATTTTTTGATGGCTGCTTCCAACAGGATAATACACCATGTCACAAACCTCAAATCATCTCAAACTGGTGTCTTGAACAAGAAAATTAGTTCACTGTCCTCAAATGGCCCCCACAGCCAGTTTACCTCAGTCTAATAGAGCACCATTTGGGCTGTGGTGGAAAGCCATATTCACATCATGGATGTGCAGCCAACAAATCTGCTTCTACTGTGTGATGCTATCGTGTCAATCTGAACCAAAATTTCTGAGGAATGTTTCCAGCACCTTGTTGAATGTCATAAAGAATTAAAATAGTTCTGAAACCAAAAACGGCTCCAGAGCAGTACTAACAAGGCGTAGGTCACCTAAAAGAGGGTCTGATGAATAAATGTTAATTGTGTTGTTATTTTTGGTGGTGTGTTGCTCAGGCACGTTTCTGTACTACACGAATACGAAAAAAACTGTGAGTGTAATTTAATCCAGTTATTGTTATTGCCAATTAGAGTGAATTTAATTAACCAACATTAAAAGAAATCTATCATACAACGTAACAAAAGTGACCCCGCTTATCAAGTTAAGTATTTATCTATTTAATAAATTAGGCTGGCTGGTTTAAACAGTGGGCGTTTCTTAATTTTGGTGTTCAATGTAGCTGGCGCTGATCTTTCAGTATCGATTAGATTTGTGAGTTTTTCAAATGGACCTATCGCTGGCGTGTATCAGATGTACTTTTCACTCTATGTGGCTGATAGGGCTTTTTGATGTGACGCAGCTCTATCGATGCATTTCGATTGGTCTGTCTCTTCTGACGTTTCACACCACTGTGCCGGTCATTGGTCTGTGCTTTAAGGTTCAATTGAGGATCGTATTTTTGTTCCTGTGTCAACGTAGAGAAGAAAAGAAGAACGGCGATCATCAGCCAGTCGGCTAAGTTTTCATCGAATATAGTTTTTCACTCCTCTAGGCTCTATTAGAAACGGTTCTTTATATCTGACACCAGCCAGACACCCACCACCCAAGCAGAGCTCCTTTTTGAAGATGGTAAGATCAACCTCTTAGCTAACAGCTAATGGGAGACACTGCTAGCTCTAACCGATTTTAGCTGTCGATTTTTTTTTAATTTTTCGATTTTTATGGGCGGTTGTGTCTATTTGTTGAAAGTTAATGCGTTTATTAAAGTCTTCAGATGTATATTGGTGTAATTAATAAGTACCTTTATACACAATAGAAACTATTGCCACTAAACCAAAAGCTTCTTTAACACGAAATCTAATCGAGGCATTTGCTAGGCTAGGTATGCTAACGGTAACATAAAGTTAACATTGCCCGTCGACTGTTTAACTGGTATTAATTATCTACTGCTGTGCCTTTAAAACATACTTCAAGTTGATCAAGTTATAACTCATCTGACTTCTCTGAGGATGCTTAACGTGGTGCGGGGACCGCTGGCTCGATGATGAAACCGTAGCTCCCCCAGAGGAGCTCCAGCTCATGTTCATTACGTAAATACGTGTTAAAATTAGGAAGATAATGACTGGAAAGCGCAGATTACAGAGAAAAGCTTGTGTAAAATGACAGCAGATCCGCAGCGGAAAATGTAGATGGTCTCAGGTGGTGCCGATGATAGATTTTTTTTTTTCTTCTGCCATATGGCCGATCGACACATTATTAAAATGTGTGGAACGAAATCATCAAAGCCATACAAAAAATTATGTTTTAGTGTGTAATGAGTCGATACCTACCTACATAATAAACATTTTGATAATATGTTAAATTTACTTCACTCACACTCGCTGTATATTAAAGAAAAGGTGTCCAGTGTGCTAACAGACCAACATGTTGAGGCAGTGTCATATTTATTTGTTAGTCCAAGTTTAGGAAAGTAAACACGTGGTTGTAAAATGTGTACATCTACAGAGACAAAGGTTTTTGCAGTAAGCCAAAAACGAAGTGTGAAATAAATATTTGAGTAGACTGAAATACAAAAAAAAGTGAAAATCAGAATGTAGAGGAAATAGCCTTAGCTTTAGCCACTTTGGTTGTCAACATAAACTGCCTAATGCTGAAACTAAATATTTTCAAAGATTAAAAATGAACTAAAATGAGCGAACCCATTCTGGAAATTAAATGAATGCTTAGAAATAAAAAGTCAAAACATGTGAAAAATATAAACTAGTGGGCTTCTTTTTTAAAGTCCCAAAGTCAGCTGAAATAACACTGAATAATATGGGACAGTTGTTGCTATAGAAAAGGAAAATAAATTTACATTGTACAAACTATCACATAACAAATGGGGGGGGGGGGGGTGTGTGTAATGAAATGTGCTTCATTTTTTTCTGGACTTCTTGATGTCAAAACTGCATAATTTGTTTAAGTCTAGTTCTCAGCATTAGTAACACGTCCCAGTGTCCTACACGAAGATATTCTTTTCTTTTTTTCTGAATCTGGTGATCCCATGTTTATTTATTTATTTATTTATTTATTTATTTTCTCCTTTTTCAGCTGCTTTGGCTTACATGCTTTAAATGTAAAACTTTATCTTAACAGTACCTGAGGTGAAGTTACAGCCTTCATTTTTCCTCATTCTTAGTAAGAGTACAGCTTGGTCATTGCTGTTAGCGCTGTGGCTAAACTATTGTTATGTCTCTCCAGAACTCCAATGTGGAGAATTTGCCCCCTCATGTTCTTCGCTTGGTCTACAAAGAAGTTTCAGCTTTAGCAGCAGATCCACCCGAGGGCATTAAGATTTATCCCAGCGAAGAAGACATAACAGAGCTTCACACAGCAATAGAGGGACCAGGTAAGGATTATGATATAGTGTCATCACTTCACACTTAGAGCAGGACCGACACAACTCTTGGGAGTAAACTCACCAAGTGAGTATTTGCAGTATGGTCTTTTCATAATTTAGGGCTTTAGATTTGCAAAATTTTATTTTCTTTAAGATCTCTAGTTTGAACCAGATTTGTTGAGTTTGTCCTGACTCAAAATATTTTATCATAAAAGATCAGTACAGAGCATTTCGTATTTCATTAAATAGACAAATTGTCAGAGACTGATGAGTAAAATAAACTTAATGAAATCCATACTAATTGTATTACTTCTGTCCTTGAATAACTAATGTGGAAATTTATTTTCAAAACCAGCGATAAAATTACCTAGTTTAGTCACCTTGCAGCTTGTATTTTCAAGGGTTTTTTTGTGTATTCTTAAATATATTATCTCTCAGGGTTTTTCCTGCATGCAAACATTTCTAGGTTTCTAACAAAAATATTTTAGTCCATTTTCTTTTTAGGCTGTATTTTATTTCCTTCAACATTACATGCATTCTTGTTTTTGAAAATGTCCAGAAATAAATTCAGATTTCTGTTAAGTAAGGTGACAGACACTCGCCGCCTTCACTGTGTGCCAGTCAGTTGTGCTAGTGTGTTATAGTCATTAATCAAAGGGTCACCAGTGTCCAGGAAAAACCCCGAGTTCTGCGTCATGTTCGCAGCAAACTGTGCATTTAGTGTGTTAGTTACTTCACCACTTCACATCCAGAAAAACGGCTTCAAACAATAATATTTAAAGGCTGAGAGTTTCTTATTGATAGCCAACTTTGTATTATCAGCTCAAGGTAATAACATGACTGGTGATGGCTGAGCTGAGTCAGCCGTCTGCTCCATGATTTTTAGGTATTATTGAAGCTTAAATGGAAGCCATCAGCTTTGATGGAATCTTTTACTATCTGTACATAATTTAGTTTTTGTGCTGTTAATTTGTAGAATAATAAATCCTCAAGGCCTGTTTTACATTTCTATTCCCCCCTTCGTGGAGCTTTCAAAATTTATGCTGTTGTGTAATCACTTAAATTATGGGTTTTGTGGGTGTTGTTAATATCATGTGAGACACATAAGTCACTTTAAACTATCATGATATCTTGCCACTATGCACTCATTGCTTCAGACGTTATTTTTAAGTAGGTCTTGAAGAGCCAGACACTTGTCCACATTTTCTACTCCTCCACAGAGCTCCGTCGCGGCATCAGTTTCATTTATTGGGCACTGACATTTATATCTGATTTCAGATCAGGTAATTCATTATGTTAAAGCGGCAGTACAGTGTGTTTCATAATGTCAAATTTTTGTTGTTGCTACCTAGGCATACCTGGTTAAAAGCTGAAGCGTACACAGACAGATGGTGATGATGGTCAAACAAGAAATATCAGATCAAATATCAGATTATTTCATTGGAAACTGATAGAAGTTAAATGCAGGAAATTGACTTAAGAGCAAGTGACAAGGATTTGAAATGGCCTCGTAAACTTCCTTACTCTTCTCTCGCGAAAGAATATTGTGTTTATTTCACTTTGTTACCACTGATGACAGGATAATATTAGATGATTTTTGTACACAAATCTCCTGTTCCCTAAAAAGTCTCCTCGCTTTAAGAAACCTGTCTAACAGATGGTAAGATTAAATCTTCGATGCTGGCACAGTTTTCATTCTGGAACCTTTTATTTTATTTTTTTTTTAAAACCAAGACTAGGTGTCAAGGAAAAGTGTCAGGTGGTATTTCTTCGGCTTTGAAATATTTGCTGTTATGTGACAGATTTGAAATGATAGTTAATGTGCTCTGTGACTGACTGACTTGTATGCGCTGAATGTGTTGTCAGAGGACTCGGTTGCAGCTCTGTGACCCTCTTTTTCTGGATGAAGTTTGGCAGAGTCAGGACATAATGTTCATGTGATGAATTCTTTATACTTCAACAGAGGGAACTCCATTTGCTGGTGGCATTTTCCGAATGCGTCTGGTCCTCGGGAAGGACTTCCCTGCGGTTCCACCCAAAGGGTATTTCCTGACCAAGATTTTTCACCCCAACGTGGGTCATAAGGGAGAGATCTGTGTCAACGTGCTGAAGAGGGACTGGAAGGCAGAACTTGGCCTCAAACATGTCTTACTGGTAAGAAGGATGATCTGTGTGTTTGTTTCAGTATCGCTTGTGTTGAGGCCACTAATTTCACATCTCTTTCCTTCACTTTCCTACAGACAATCAAGTGTCTTCTAATCCATCCGAACCCAGAATCGGCTCTGAACGAAGAAGCCGGCCGCTTGCTGTTAGAGGACTATGCTGAGTACGAGTCCCGGGCCCGCCTGCTCACAGAGATCCACGCCATGGGCGGCACTTCTGGGGCACCTCAGGATCCTAATGACGGCCCCCAGCCAAAGAAGCATGCAGGTGACCCGATGAAGAGAGCGGGACCCAGTGCGGCGTCTGTGCCAGCAGCTTTGGGTAATGGAGCCAATGGAGCCAGCACCACCACCAGCAATAGCAACAGTAGTAGTAGCACTAATAATGTAGCAGGGAAGAAGAAAGCAGATAAAAAGCGTGCGTTGAGGCGACTTTAATACCTCCATAGAAATTCTCAGTGGGTGTGTGTGCGTGTGTTTGTGTGAATGTGGGAGAGTAAATTTAAATATTGAAGTATACTGATGTTTTTGTTCCCTTTGACTCTTTATACCCTGAAAATCCAGACTTCCCACTTTGTACTTAAACCTTATTCTTTGTCTTTCCATCACTCTGTCTTGTCCAGTTGGTGTCACGGGTTTAATTCTTCCCATACCTGAAGACGGTGACAAATTGTTGCTTTTCTGAAATGAAAGAATACACTTTCAGTCTAAAAAAAAAAAACAAAAAACAAAACATCATGCCATCAGTTGTGATTTTCCTTTGGCCTACTGTGAATGAATGATACTTAATGCGATTCACTGTGCAAACCACGGCCTCTGATGTCTGTCCGTTAATGAGATATAGCTCCTGTCGTCTCAGACTTAATAGCAGCCTTTTTTTTTTAAAGCGTTTCTTGGTAAAAGCAACTGTGATGGTACTGTGTACTGCACAGCCTGACTCATTGTCGAGTCTGAACCACGATGCTACCTTAAAGTCAGGTTTTTAAATTCAGCTCAAAGGAAATGATGGAAGAAGGCGCTAAAATTATGCAACGTCCAAATTGTATTCTTCGTTTTGTGATCCAATTTAGGTAAAGGTGTAAAGGTATGGATTGTTTCAAGTAAAGGAAGTCTGCTGTTTTTTGTTTTTCTGACTTTTTAAAACTGTTTCACTGACCAGTATTTTCAAAAGCTGTTTTTAATCGACACGTCCATATTCAGCTGTCTTGTGGTTGTGTGTGAAGATGTAGCTCAGTGGCTGTAAGGGAACAGGGTAGATGGCATGCGCATGCCACCTCAACTGTTCTCTGTATTTAGGCATACTGTGGTGTGACTCGCTTCAACTACCCCTGCCTCCTAACAAAAGCAGCATGTCCTCTCAGATGCACCACACGCCGACCAGCCGCGTGGAGTACCAGAGATGACAAGTGCCTAGTTTGAACCAACTTGCCCCTCCATCCGTGGCAACTGCAGGGTTTCTCGGGCAAATTTTCTTTCCGTTCTTAAATGCATGCGGGGCCTACATTTCCCAAGGAAACACAGTGAAGCGCTGTTTTAATTTGGATGGAAAAGGTGCCTCTGAAACTCCTGTTACTGTGCACACTGTCTGGCTGGATATCTTGTGTCCATTTTAAATTATTTAAATTAATAAAATGTTGAAATACCAGAAGTGAAATGGAAAATCAACTCCTGTTTGTGTTTTTTCTTTGGTCCTCTTCTGTCAAGCGATGTTGAAATTAATGCTAAGAACAAATGCAAATGAGGCTTTTCCAGTGACGTGTATTAGCACATTTTGTTTATTGGTCTCCTGGTCTGCAGTGATGGAATAACCATTATGAGGAAAAACGAGTAATTGCATCCACCCCAGCAAACCAGTGAGTTGAAGTGCACCCGATAGAGCGTCTTTGGGCCATCTAATGAAGGGCTCCACTGGCCTCTGCTGCCAACATGCAGCAGCCCACCCACCTGTGTAGAAATAGCAGCCTGCCATGCAGGTAATTATCAGACCCTTCTTAGACACCTGGGGCTCCGTGTAACCCTTTACACCTTCCTCAAGACCCGTTTTGGAAGTGCTTACCTCCTTCAACACCTGGTATAAACATCCATGCGGTGAAAACCCACACCGTGCTATTAATCATAAAAACAGTTTCACTGAAGATTTTGATGTGTGTGAGATATGTAGTCTGGGTCAGATGTAATATGAATGCATGCTGGTGTTTCTGTCACATAAGTGCGTGACTCATCCTGTAGGCCTGATGTGCAGTCAGTGATTTCATTTATTTGGAGGACAATCGTCGGGGGATCAACCCTAAACCCGGTTTCATTCATGCGTGGTGGTGATCTCAGAGGATCGCGAGGTTTGTAAGACGGCGCAAACACTTACAAACCTACCGTTACCTCTCATCCAACTATCCTCTTTTTCTTCTCTGGATTTCCACCTGCCCGGCTCGTCCTACACTCACAGAAATCAAGAGTTGTCAGTGTAGGTTTGAGTCTAATTGACAGTTTCGTTCACGCTTCAGTGTTAAGGCTTTTGCGCCAATCCTCTCCCCTTCCCCGTTTTCATCGCTTTCATAATTGCCACCAACATAATGACACAGTTGCTGTGGCAACCATGTCTGTGTCTCTCTTTTCTCTCTCTCTCTTTCTCTCTCACACACGTACACAAACACACTTTGGATCTTCCCCTCACTTTACCGGCTGCTTTAAATTTTGCAAGTTTTCTTCCGTTTTTTCGGAGAGGCTTTTATACATTCTTTTTTTCATTCGTTATATATTTTTTACTTCTTCGGGAAGAACATCAGTCAAATCCCTGGTCGACATTTTTTTTTCCGTTTATGTTTATTTATTATTTTTTATCAGAGCCAGTAAAACGTATGCAGGCCTTCAGGGGCGCGCAACTAAAGATGGAAATTAAATGGAGGAGAGTAAAGATGAACGCCACCAGTTGAATGGGCCTATTGACCATCAGCGCCGAGCGGAGCGCGGAGTCTCATCAGCGCCTGTCTGACCGGCCAATCACAGCGTCCCCCCCCACTGGTGGACCTCCGTGAGGCCAGTCGCAGTTTAGGCGGTGTAACCTATAGGCTATCGCGTGGAGACGATTAACTGAACCAGTCTTAGTCAGTTTCTAGATGGAGAAAGTGAGCCTGGCGGATATTTTGTTGGTGAAAAGCTTCACATTTTTGCGCACCTGACATGCGAATCCGGCTACTTTGCGTCCTGTCCGGGATAGTTACTCTGCAGGCTAACTTGTGCCGCACACCAGGCGGAAATTTCCGACGTAGTGTGTAGATGAAGTGCTTTGTCACATGTATCAGAAAATCTCAGAACATCTCGTTGTTCACCGACTCTCTCTCCCCTCCTCTCCCGCTCGCGTCCCCCCCCCCTCGTCTTTCCGCCGTCATGATGGATTATCAATAGCCTGATGGAGACACAACAAGCGCGATCGAGATTTGCTGCACTTCTAAAACACACGGGCAATTAAAATAAGTGGCGCATCCAGCAACAGTTCACCATCTTCTGCTACAATAACAGGCTGCCATCTGAGAAACCGCTGAGATACAGTGCGCAGGCTCTTCCAGCGCTCCTCTTCAGCATCAAACCCCCCAGAGCAGCGCACAGGTAAGGCACGACATTATGCACCTTTTATTAATGCAACGCCAATTACGGAATTGCAATCAAAGCTGATTGATAAGTGCTCTGTGTGTTTGTGCGTGCATGAAAATTGAGTTTGCCATCAGTTTAGACGCATCCGCTGACCTGGAGGCTGTCAAACAAAAACATTTGAATGAAATCTGCGCCACACAAAACATCTGCGGGCTTTATTCCGCGAACACCTCTTTCCCCCCACCTCTTAATCACTTTAATCGACAAGTGGCAGCAAACTGCGACATTATAACCATATTGGTATTAAGGAACACTGATATCACACGCACACACCGACTCATCCAGCCGGACTACACACACACCGGCACGGATACACCCACGCACTCTTAGCCTACTGATAGATGCAAGTCATGTCCATAACCCGCATGCTTGTTTGTTGCAAGTTGCAACTTATTAACACAATGAAGGATGGAGTGTAGTCTGAGGAGTCTGTCCACATCCGTTCGTCTGATGCAAAGTAAATGCGCAGCATATATTCGCCGGTGAGACCAAAAGCAGCCGCTGCTCCGCGCGGCTTTCGCTGCAATTAGACGTCTTTTTGCGCACACGCAACACACGACTTGTTTGCGCGATTTCTCCCCCCTCCCCCTAAAGAATTCACACCACAGTGCGTTTTGCAACAGCACGTCTAGAGGAAAAAAAGGGGCCATTTTGTTTGATTTTTTTCAACAAACACCTGTTGAAATGATTGCATGCCCAGCCGTTTGCACAGCTCCTGCAGTGAAAGAGGCCCCAAGGTTCGTTTGCTTTGACACACTGACAAATCTAGGAATTTGGAGTTGTAAGTGATTGGGTTGTCCTCCCTCCTGTGGCCATGCAAGTCAGGGCTGCTTCCTCACACATGTGAATGTGTGCCTTTCACCCCTTTGGTACAGTTCTTCCTCTCTCCCTCCCTCTCTGCTGCATTGCTTCAGCACCACACTATACAGACATCTAGAGGACCAGATTTATGAATAATAGCAGGGGGGATTGTTTTTGTTTTTTGCCATGGATCAGTCTTCTGTAGTTTAAATACATTCAGGGTGAAAATTTCAATGTTGGGCATCTGCATATGCACGTTTAGCGGGAGCGGTTTAAGGATTTGGTCAAAAAATCCTCATGAAGTGGAAAGATTGAGAGCAGAGCACAGACATTACGGTGACGGGAGAGTTGGGCAGCGTTGGCGGATGACGGTGCGAGGCATCAGGTGTCATCGTGTTGAGAAGGAGACGTGCAGATGTGACTTTGAAATCTGGTTTGGCTAATGGGTGTAGATTGGATTCTACCTCCCTTCTCTTTCACTGCCTCTTTCACTCACACACAGACAGAGCTGCAGTGCTATTCTGAGAGAGTTAGCTGCCTCAACCCACGCACAGAATCTGAGAAAGAGAGAAAGGCAGAAAGAGGAAAAGGAGGGGAGCAAGAGGAATAAAGGAGAGAGGCAGAGACCGACTACGAGGGGGTTTACAGAATGCCAGCTTTATTCTCTCACATGCATGCATGTACACACTCGCACAGTAAAGGGTTTCTTTACTGTTTCACATTCTTTCCCTCTTACTCTTCCAACAGCGGTTGATTTGCAGTTCTGATTAGCACTTCTCTTCTCCTCTTGCGTGTGGCATGGACTGTGTTTGCAGATCTGTTTGGTGGTGCTGTTTGTGTGATGTGTTGTATTGGTAAGTGCTGGGAGAAATGTACTTGATTCTGTGCCACCCACACACCGCCCTCCCACTCATGGTCGTCTCTGCATCTATACCTCTGGCTCTTCCCGCTCGCCACAATCTCTTTGCTCATTTAAATCCCTACCCTGCATTTATCCCTCTGCTCCCGTTCTCTATCACTGGCTTTTCAGGAGAGTGTTCCTCCTGCAACCAAACAGGCACAACACACGCACACACACTTGCAGCTTTCCACGATGCACATAGCGCATTTAATAAAAATAACTGTGGTGTGCGTGTGTGTACCCAAAATGATCACACACACTCACAAAGAGGGTCAGTAAGTGTGGAGAAGAGGTTGCAGAGCTGCTTTCTAATCTAATGTCTCTCATTTGTATTGCAGTGGACATTTGGCCAGCGATTTTCCAGATTTGTCCGTACGTAAACCCGAAGACAGTTGTGGAAATCAAGCAGAAAGCTTAGAAACGACAAGAAGGGGGGGAAAAAAATCACCCGGAGAACTCCTTTGGAACATTAGTCAGTGGGAGAGCTGCTGTGCTTCGTGTTTCTCATTTTTCCTCCACTGAACTCTCCTCACAAGGTTAGAGGAGCATGTAACTGAAACAAGTGGAGCCCTCGGTGATTTCAGCATTCTGTCTCCCCCATCTGTGCCTACATTCTCTGCTACAGATAGGGACATTTTGATAATTACATATAATTATAATTTCTGTGGGAGACAGATCTGCCTCTGTCTATTATTGCCAACACCTCCAACACAATAACTTCACACATTTACATATTTCTCCACAAAAGTGATATTCTTTCAACATCGGAGACAAATCAGGAATAATTTTACTTAGAGAGACATGTCACACGGAGAAGCAATGTGCCATTCACTTCATATCTAATTAGCGACACAGTTGAGTGACACGGGCAACATTTTGTGCCTACAAGCTGAAGGCAGAGCACTTAAAATCATGACATTTGCCTCATTTGTGCAATGTATTTTACAGGCTGGGAGTCGTTTCTTTGCTTTATGATTACTCCCAATTTTCAGTGCTTGCGGTCTTCTAGCACTTAACCAGAGCCATTCTCATTATCACCCACAGCCCAGTCACAGTAACGGTCCGTGCCAGGCGAGTACTGAGCACAATAATCCAGCCATAGAAAAGACTGAGATAAAGTACACAGTGTATCTATAGATGTGATGGGTGCCGAGAACAGGCTAACGTGGAGATAATGCGGTACTCTATAGAAACTAGGCCACACTAATGGACAGTATTTATCAGTGGTGCAGTCATTTATTTCCATTTAATTGTTTACTATGGCAAAAAGTGCCGAATATATAAAAACAAAATAGATTTAATATCTTTTTCCTTTTCCCCCCCCCCCCCCAGAAAGGATTTGCTTACAGGTTAAACAAGTGCCATTTCTGAATGTACGTAGTGCCAGGCTGTAAAAGGAATGAAGAGAACAGATAAACTTGTTTACATGTAACAAAAAACTGGCCATAGTCTATTCTTTAAGTGCCATCAGCGCAGGAATGTACAGGAATGCCATATTCTATTAAAAATACTTGCTCCTAACTTTGTGGTTGCAAAGCGTAATTTCACCCCTGGTAGTAAATGAGATGTTTGTTCTTTTGTTCAGTAGGGCATGTAGGATGAGGCATTAAGGACTAAAAGCATGAAGATTGTTTTCAATCTGTGCTTTTTACAAAACTGCATCCATTTGAGTGTTCTCGAATCGAGAGGGGTTTTTAGAGGGCAAGAGATGAAGTCATTACACTTTCAGAGCTCCCTTCTAACAGGAAATTAAAAACATTTTAATACCATTATCACCAATTATTGAAACTTACAAAAACATTTTGATACTGTTTGTACAGTTTTTTTTATTTTTATTGTTCCCGACCTTTTCTATTATTATAACACCTTATAAATACGAACAACACAAAAAATTTCAGATTTCATCAGCCAGCATTAGTGAATGAAACTCCAGTACCCAGTACATGCTGAATGCATCACATGCCATTTTAGTGGGTTAAACTGCAGAAGCGGATACACCGTTGCAACTGCATTGACTCAATAAAAAAAAAATAGATGTCTTAGTCATCTAAAAATGCCGCCCACCACCAATCTCCGAGTCCTCGCTGTCTCCCTCCTCTCCCTCCTCACTGCCCCTCTTGCTACCGTCGTGGAGGCCTCTCCGTCCCCACCTCCTCAGCACCTAGACCGATCAGGGAGACCGTTCACGGAGGAGCCCGACACTGGTTCCAGCTCCTCGCTCATACTCCTCGCCATCCAGGCCAACCTCAGGCCAGCTGCTCTCCAAGGAAGGACAAAAACTCCAGAAACGCTCCCAGAAACCGCAGAGGAAGTTCTAGAGACTCCTCCGAGACCCCTGCCCCAGGTAATGTTCCCCAAGAATGTAACTTCAGCAGAGGCCCTCGCACCTCCTCTAGGTGCAGCCCAGGTGCCACCTGTAATGGATGTATGGGTGGATGGATGCAGAGGATATTACGATGTAATGGGACACTTTGACAGCGCTTTCAACTGTTCCAAGGACACATTCATCTATTGCTGCGGAACCTGCCACTACCGCTTCTGCTGTCCAGACCGAAGTCGCCAACTGGACCAGGACAACTGTAACAACTACGACTCTCCGGACTGGGCCAAGCCACAGACGGAGCCCATGATTACACCAGATGACTTAGGTGACCCAGACTTTGATCCACTGAAGCAGCAGAGCCACAACACGGGCTTTGTCATCGGTGGCGTGGTTGTGTTTATGGTGGCTGTCGCAGTAGGCATCAAGGTGGTCTTCAACAAGGTGCAACAGGAAGCCAACCAAAGGGACCTGAACATGCCCAGGTGAGGCTTACACGTTTTTTTTTTTTTGTTTTTTTTTTAATTTCATCACACCTCATTGCTGAATTCAGTACTTCATTTTGATGTATGAATATTGTAATGAAATTAGGTTTTCAGGACTCCATAAATGGCCTACATTCATCATTCTGGGCCCAGAAAAATGTTATTAGTCATCAGCTGAAACATATTTGATCTTCATCGAGTGACTGCTGCGGAAATCGTGGCTGTTTTGATTTCCTCTTGGCTTTCTTATCTCATATATGGGCTGTCGTCTTGGCAATAAAGATGGGTCTTTTGGTGTTTTTACTAGTTGCATCAGTCATGGAAGATGACAGTTGTAGACCAAAACGAAGTGTTGGTTGATCCCCTCAGGGAAGCCCTGCATGTTATTTTGGTTTCACATTTTCCATATTTATTCATCATTGTACTTAAATTAACCGCACAGTTAACTGATGATTATAACCGGTGTAAACCCTAATGTCCGACCACAAGATTAACATTCACATTTATTTATATTTAAGCATTCATCCTCACATAGATGGCTGATATGCTGCTTATTTGCAATCCAAAAACAGCATTCATGGGAGGAAGAATTTAGTGCCCATACCCTGTTGCCATTTTTATCTCATGTTTCCTTTATTGCTTTTTTTATGGCATCTTTAGAGCTCTGGTGGACATGTTGCGGCACCAGTCGAGCCCAGTCCAGCAGGATGAGAGAAACAACAGCGTGGCTCTGGCTGTAGGAGATGGCCAGGGGACACTGGGGAGACCGCCGAAAAATCTCTACGCCCCCGGGCTGCCCAGCAAAGACAACAGATGTGAGAGTCTAGGGCTCGTAGCGCGTTAGTGAATAGCACGATCAGAGGTGCACTTTTGTAACAGCATCCTCTCTTTATGCAGAGGCACTTTGTGCTCGTCACGTCTGTAAATGGATGCAGCTTTTTTTTTCTGTGTTCCTCCATCAAGATGTCTTTATGAGAGAGAATAAATTAAGAATTTTCAGTAGTGATGTGCTAAAAAATGAATCTTTAACCTCGGTAATTTCTCTGCGAGGGCCATGGTCATTTATAAATGATTCTTTTGGGGTCCTCTGTGTCTCTAATTCTCCACTTCAATATTAAAGTAGTTAATTGCACAAGAATGTGGAGATGGGTGCTTATGTGATCATGTGAAAATGAATTGATTTAGGTAGATACGCACGTAAAGTTTCCTTATTCCTTTTAGTCGAAGACACCGCTCAACTGCCTGACATCCATTTTGTGAGCTGATTACTTCATGTTCTTTTCACTTACAGTGGGCAATTTGCAACACAATTTCATCCACTCATCAGGCTCCAGTCCCAAGCACACTGCAACTATCGGTAAGGCAGCTGATGAAAGCCGGGCTCCCATGTAAATTGCATGTAATCACTTGGATGCTTCATTTACTTCATTCAGCTTCGTTTGGAGCTCAAAAGTAGACTCATTCATTTCAACAATAATAATGATTATCATATTTTTGGTTGCTTGTGTTAGTGCTGAAAGCAAGTTCAAATCTGTCGCTTTCAGTGAATGTTAGAAGATTCACACTCTGCTATGTGCATCGTGCTATATCCAGAGGAGCAAATCTCATTTAACACACCGTCGTCTTCTCCCTTTGGTCTCTGCAGAACGCACACCTCGGATGAACAATGCTCAGCTGGCAGCTGGAGGCACCCTGCTCTCCAGTAAGCACAACAACACCAAATCGCAGCCTTCCTTCCACCACTCCCTGCACAACCTGGCCCAGCTGCCGCCCTCGTACGAGAGCGCCACCAAGCCTGAGCTCAACAGATACTCCTCACTCAAACGGCTCGGTGAGTATTGCGCTTTTCCAGGAATGAGACATGTTCCGTCTAAGCTGCGCTCCCCTTATGCTGCTTTTTCTGCAGCTGTTTCGTAAGTGCTGAAGCAGAGCGACACTCTTGACACGGGTGCTGTGAAATGCACGATGCATCATTATGTGCTCATGCTATTTACTGTGGTGATAAACAATTCAGAGAACTTTTGTTTGGCTTGCAGAGAAAGGTCTTGACGAGTACTCATCTGGGTACTGCACCACCAAGCGCCGGCCTCACACAGCCCAGCCGGCCCTGCAGTCGTCTCAGCACCACCTCCACTGGGGTGGAGACTACACCCTCAGCGGGCGAGGGACCCTCCCCAGACATGCGGCTCGGCCCTGGATCCCACCGCCACCTTCTGGCATGCCTGCTTCACCCACTCCCAATCCTTACCCTTTGGATCCCCCGGAGCCCCAGCACAACCCCAACTACGACACTCTCTCCAAGCCTCCGAGAAAAGTTAAGTCCACCGACCAGCTGCTCAACATGGGTGATGTCCCTGGAAACACCGGGACTCTGTCCCGGCTCTCCAAGAACCAGCAACACCAGTACTACAAAGCCATGGCTGCCTCCAATAAGAACTCAAACACGCAGACGCTCACCAGGAAGACCCAGGACAGGCAGGACAGGCAGGACAGGCAGGACAGGCAGGAGAGACAGGAGAGACAGGAACGGCTGCTCATGTCCCCAGACCATTTGGAGGAGAGGATGGGCGTTGGTGGGATGGGTGTTGTAGATCCGTACGCCCACACGGGAAGCGGGATCGTCCCCACCCTGCCTCGCCAGCAGAAGGCCCAGTCCCAGCAGAACGTCTGTGCAACGCCTTCCCTCGACCGGCACCACATGATCAAGATGAACTCTCATCCCACGTCCGGACGGGAGCAGGAGAGGACCACGCCTATGACGGGGCACATGAGCGGGGGCATGGGCTGGGTTGGGGAGGGGCCCGGAACCGGAGTAGTCATGGGAACGGGAACACTAGGAGGCCACAGCGCCCGGAGGATGGCTTTCGCAGCAAAACGGCAGAACACAATTGAGCAGCTACATTTCATTCCCGGAGGGGGCGGTGGGGGGTCAGCAGGGAGTGGGGGAGGAGGCAGTCAGGGGATCAGGACAGGGAGTAAAAATGAGGTGACGGTGTGAGGTCAGTGCCTAATGTAGAGTTTAGATTAAAGGGACAGGAATATATCACCCTTCTGCATTTAACTATTAGACATTCAGCTACAAGAAATACAACTAGAAGTATAAAGTATTGTAACAGTATAATGTGTTTAGGCTATTCAAATTAGTGTTATCTTGTAATTAAATAGCTTAAATATGACTTACTTATAAAAACTAAAAATTAGGTAGGGGACATCTGTTCCAGTTATGTGATAGCCTACATCAGCCATATTTTGTATCTGAATTTGCCGCATTGCCATATACAGAGGTGCCATTACTTGTAGAAGGACTGACTGGGAGGGTGAAATAAAACCAACAGAAATGCCGTTCATACTTTAGTTTTTATATATTTTTTTCAAAAAGTACTCAGGAGCCATATTAGATAGGAAACCAGATGATATTAATGAAAAAAACAGGGTAAAGGAAGCGGAGGCTGTGTGGAATATCCTGTCACAGAATTTCAAAGAACTGAGCCAACTACCTGGACTGCCACTCCGCTCGGTCCTCACCGACGAAGATTTATTAAACTGACTCTCAGATGAGGAGCCCGGTGGACCGGACGAGGCTGAATGATGAACTGTGCGCCTGTTGAACTCTTCTGCACCGACCTCGTGCTGACTTAGTGAGACAGAACTGATTTTTTCTTTCTTGCTTCCTGTATAACCTAGAGGACAAGACGGGCTCTGTTTCTGAGCGACACGCAGCAGTCTGACACAACGCCACCGCCCGACAGGAACTGAGGACGTATCCACATTACTGATCTGATTCCATGGGTTGCCTACTTTTCCATGTGACCTTAGATTAAACCTCCAGAGGAACTCACAATCTCATTGTGAGTTCCCGTTACACTACGGGAGCGTAAGCTGATATAAGATTATGGGTGAGTTTTTCTCAATGTTTTCATCTATAGATCAGGACCTACCTGTTTGAAAAAAACAAACACAACGGGCTACCAAATATTATAGAGCCATCAGTCACGGCGTTCCAAAAATTCTTGACATACACATACAAAATCAAGAGATAAAAGAACAGACGTATGTGTTCAGTTTACCAATAAAGAGGCAACTCGCTCTAACGAAGAGCAGAGGCTTCTCCACAGAGCACAAACGATAGACCATGACGCAGAGGTTGCACTTACACAACTGTCCTTACAAGCCATTTATGGAGATACAAAGAAAATCCCACACAGGAAGCTGGTCTGACAATCACCATTTAATTATTATCACCAGGTGACAAGTTATTAAAAAGTCAGCAACATTTTGTACAGACAGAAGGATTGGCTTCAGAGCAAGCCGAAACCCTCAGAGTCAAGAGCGAGGGCGACCTGAGGTCCTCTCCTGCGCGGCTCCAGTGTGCCATACAAGAGACTCGGATGGTTAGGAAGCCCTTCCCATCTTCAAGACAAAGACCTTGCTGTATCATAACGCACTTCAGCCAGTATGAAAAAAAAAAAACAGAAACGGAAAAAAAAAAATCTTCATCAATAACAACGCTTTTCAATACTAAGGGCTATCCTATATACTGTAGTATGTGATATCTGTGGTCCATATAAAATGCTATCTCTTTCTATTGATTTTGTGTTGATATTGTCATGATGTATTAAGTATTAATGTGTACAAAAAAACAAGAGAAATTTAAGCACAGTTCAACGAGAATCAGAGACTAAACTTTGCACAAATCTAGCCCCTGATATTTGCACCAGATACAAGCACACTTTGTATCGTGTCCTCAAGGTTTACATTCTGTACAAGCACGGCTGAACGTGTGACCAATCAATGGAAGGTATTATACTGAGAGAGGATTTTCTTTTTTCTTTTGCTTTTTTTAAACAGAAATCGTCGGTAATAACGCCGATCAAAGAACGAACTTGCGCCGGCTTTCTTTTCTTTTTTTCTTTTTCTTTGTGTTCAGTCATGTGGAAAAGCTACAGAGATGAAATTCTGATAAACAGAAACACATTTGGACAATCTTCCTACACACAGTGCTAAATGTAATTGTTATGAATATGATGGAGTGTTATTATTAATAATTATTATAACTGTTATGGTTATTATTAACAATTATCTTACGATGTGATGTTCTTTTACTTGGTGGGATTTAAGTGTTTATTGTTTTTAGATAACTAGCATTCTCGCGACTAGTTGGTTTTTCATACATCTGGTCATAAACTCGAGTTTTTAAGACATTCCAAATCTTGATGCATGCCAGCTCCATTTCATTGAGAGGCATTTTTACAGGATGCCTGGATTTTAGGGTCATTGATGCCTTTATGGCCATTTTTCCAGCTGTATGTACTGTGCCTAGACATCGGCCTTATGACTTCTTGATCTTAAGTGATTACTTAGGTTTCCACTCTGGTATTGAATAATCTGCAGCCTTCTAAACGTACGCGTAGATGACGGCGAGGGATAGATGAGTTTGGGATGGGCCAGAAGTGATTTTAACATCACACGCAGTCTGCTGTCTCCTCTGCGGCAGCCTGCCCCAGTAACTTAAAAATGGGTTGTACACGCTGAACCCATGATGCCATAATGTATGTATGTATCGAATGAATGTTTATTACACAGGTTGGAGACAAAACAGGCGTCTAATGGAAACCTGATTGCTTTGAGTGCAGTGTCTTTTTCAGGGAAATAGGACAGGTGACATACAGTAGTGTTAGACTTTTTTAATAGAGCCACAAAAGGTCTGTAGCAAAGTCTGTAATATCTCACAAGCCATATCCATCGAAGCTCATTATCACAATTTTATAAATGGTTAATCTAATTTGTGCAAGTATTGTATTTTGTATAGCTAGTACAATCAGAATATTTTAAGTGATCTCTTCGGCATTAATTTGAAGATTCAGAAAAATTCTGTGTTAGTATTTAATGATCTGTACAGTGCCAAACTCATAACATTTTGTTGTCTTTTTATCGTCACACCCTCCTAGATGGCCACAGGGGTTATTTACTTTTTTCACAGAGGAGAGCGAATAGACAGCCGAGTGAAGCTGAAAAGCTCCTTTTCAGAAGGAAATGAATGAATATGGTGTGTGTTTTTAGCCATTATGAATTCATTTAGAGTGCGGATTCTTTAATGGCCATCTGAAGCGGACAGGGACAGTGTCCAGTATTGGGGAAAAAAAAATTCATGGATTTATTTTGACGCCTATAAATTTCGAAACGACCCTTTTGTTATTGTTTAATGCATTGATCCCCTTGGATACGACAGTGACTTACAAAGAATTTGTATAATAAAGTTGGTGGGAAAAAAAAACAGATTCTTTTCTTGCGTTAATGCTCGTCTTTTCAACTCTTCTGTCTGGGTGAATTCAGGACTTCACCTGCACCATACTTTAAAGTGCTTCCCAACTTTTTCTTTTGTCATTAAATCATAAGAAAAAAAAATCTCCATTCCCAATCATCTCAGCATGGGACATGTTAAAGATGAGCAGCATTCAGTTTCCTTGTAAATACATTAACACCGTAAACCGAGTTATCAGCATCGCACTTGGGTTTCAAATGATACTTTATTAATCCCCGAGGTAAACATTGTTCCTCTGCATTTCAAAGCACTTCATAATACCTACAAACACCCTCGAGTGCCTGTTTTCTCAAACCTATTTAAGACTTAGCAATATATCACATTGACGTGTGTGCTCACTGGGTGCACAATGAAATCATATCTAAGCCAAGGTGTGAATAATGAGCTCTGTAGTTTAGATAAACGAGCTACTTTTCAGTTGTTTTCAGAGCTCTTACCTGCACGAACGTCTTAATAGTGCAATATAAAAACAGTCTCCGACGATGAAAATGTCAAGTGTGTTATTATCATAAACAATATCTGCTCTGACATATTTACAGTATAACATTGCACTATATATTATATAACTGCGACAGATTATTGTGTCTCACGTAAAATCTGCATGTAACTAGTAACCTGATCAAATCTAGTGGAGTAGAAATAAAACACTGCTATGGAAGCTTGCTTCTGTCACTGAAGTGTATTTATTTATTGATTTGTAACAATCTGTGAGTCAAACTTTTAGGATAATAACCAGATCTGACACCAGTGGCTTGCTCAGCATCAGTATGTTAATAAATATGGGTTATCATAACAGTAATCATAAGGCAAACTGGTGTTTTATAAGGAGTCAAACTAAAAGCGCCTCCTATATTTGGAAAAAAAAGGCCCTTTTAGTGTTCAGTAGGTTAGTGAGCACACAGACTGGTTGTATAATAAAATCCCATATCATCTGCCTGTGAGATGTTATATAAGTTGCAGTATGGCTATGCAGTGCTACTGGGAGCGGACAACTGCACTTTTAAATAAAATGAAAAAGGTGGAATTGTTTTCGTATAATTTACAGCTCGAGATCGTCTGGGCTGCAAAGTTATATCACTGCTGGACGTGCTGGATTCCTATGGTGAAACAAGGGCTCCGCAGCTCATATTTAAAACCTCCTGTGAATACATTTATTGCACTGAGATGTATGAAGGGGCAGATAACAGCCACCGTGCTGACACAGAAATAATTCTTGCAGGGGCACAAAAATGATTATGTTTGATTTAAGCACTATCTGCCTCTGATGCGTCAGAGTCGTAGTTTGCACATTTCACCACCAGGAGGTTCAGTGGCTCCAGGATGAGCTGTGCAAGAAGGCTTTGGTCAGACTGTAACTCACCCTTAAAGCTATTTCTGTTGCTTTACACGGGACTGACAAAAACAAAACACAGAACATAATATCATCTGACTGTTTGTAGATATCAGTAAATGCACTGCCCAAACTGTCCAACGCCTCTCAAAACTCATATTAACACACCATAAACAAGTACCTGTGAAAAGGTTTGAACACTGTGACTCACTCATTTTTCTTCCTTTATTTTTACTGTTTCCAAAAACAGTTACATGTGCATATTAGGTATGCAGGAATGAAAAGAAACAAAAATATGTTTCATATTTTGTTTACATCTTCAAAGTTTCAAAGTCACTACTGTTTGTCTTTATCAGTTTTTTCACATTTGGCTATGTCTGCTTCAGATCATCACCTGGAGGCTTTGCAGGTGTTGAAAGCATTCCCACTGGTGGATTTTCAGGTGCCATTCAATTAATTCCAAAGCATCTCAGCTAGTTTTAGGTCACATGACTGTAGAGGTCATCTCATGGGCCACCCAATCACTGTTCATGGTCAAACAGACCTTGTAGAGTCTGCACGTGTGATCTGAATCACTCTATTTAAAAGATATTTAAATTATAGTCTCACTCCTTCAAAATTTAGTGAGAAAACTACTCATACAGATATTTTCTGTTTCCATTGTTCTTTATGTCCAGTCCTCTTGTTGCTTGTCCCAAGCAATTCTCTTAATTGCTCTCCTTCAGCAGTAGTTTCTGTGGAGCAATTTATCTCTAATTCACGCAAAGAGTTGATGCTGATGTGGTTTTCCTACTTCAGCACTGGGAACCATTGATGTGGGATCTAATCTGAGGTGGTGTTAATTGGTGACTTCTCAGGTTGGTAACTCTAATGAGCTTTGCTGCTCCAACAGACTCAACAGCTCTTGCTCTTCTTCCTCTTTGATGGGGAGATTCGCATAAAAGACAGTTTCTCCACAGCGGTTGATGGTTTTTGCAACTGCAATCGAAACTTGCAGAATTAAAAAATAGATTCTCTTTACTAAGCTGAGTCATAATACGGACTTCTACAGTACTCACATGACGACATTTGCTGTATATGAGCTCTATCTCAGCACAGCACACCTGATGATCTCGAATACACAAAGATGGCAAGAAAAAGATAACCTGAAAACACATCCAATAATGTCTGAAGCTAACTACAGTGCATTTTGTAGCACTATGTACTGTAGTGTATTCTGTGACATATGTCAACCTGAGTCATTTCAGTTTTAATCTGCACGGCAACAGCAAACATTGTAAAAACAGTAAAAAATATATATTGTTTCCTATAAATGATGAGAAGTTAACGAGGAGCTAGATAAATTTACATTAATATCTAAACTGCAAACACTGATCATAAGAGATTCTTTGCTCAGTTTTAACCACACTGGTTAAAACTGTTAAAACCCAGAGAGGCGTGAAATTACTCACCCCTCTTGTGACTTGGATAACTGAATCAATTGAAAAGAATAATAAAATGATTATTTAGTCTGAGGATGTGCTTCCTAAGTTCACTGTTTTGCACAGATTTGGTAACTACTAAACATTATTAAATAGCTTAGTTACCCCCGACCTATTGTTGGCAATCAAACACTGAACTGTGTTGTGCAGATTTGTTGTTGAGATAGAGGGGAAAAAATGCCTTTAAGACGTATTTACTCAGTATACAGTCAGTTATTTGACTCTGCCAAGCTTACAGCTGCAGATCTATTAAACTGCAAGCTGACTGTATTCAATTACATTACATTTTAATTATATAGTGCCAAATCACAACAACAATTAACTCAAAATGCTTTATATTTTTAAGGTAAAGATGGTACAATAATACAATAAAATACAGAGACAACCCCAACAATCACATAATTCCCTATGAGCAAGTGCTTTGGCGACAATGGGATGGAAAAACTCACTTTTAACAGGAAGAAACCTCCAGCAGAGGAGTGTGTAAACACATAGTGAGTGAAGAAAGTGACTGAAGGAGTAACACTCATGGTGCATCATGGGAATCCCCCAGCAGCCTAGACCTATTTCAGCGTAACTAATGGAGGATTCAGGATCCAGCCCTAAATATATGCTTCATTAAAGAGGAAAGCTTTAAGCCTGATCTTAATAGTAGCAATAGTGTGGGGCCTGAAAGCTGAAGCTGAGTTCTACTTTTAAACACCCTAGAAATCACAAATAAGCCTGGAATCTGAGAGCAAAGTATTTAAAGAACCACCTCTTGCAGGTATTAATCATCATCAGCAGTACAGCTTTTATACACCTTAATACACATCCAGACAAATTAGGTAAAACACTGGACTGCTCCTGTTAGGGGTCGCCACTTCAGTTCACCTCCCTCAATCTTACCCTAACCCTAGCATCCCCTTCTGTCACCCTCTACATTTGTATAGAAATATAGAAAATATAGAAAATTAAAAGCATTTCTAAATCCTGACAATTGATTTTAAATACAGCTTAGTCCAAAAAACTAAATGTGTGAATGTTTAGCGTTTCTGTAGAGTCACTCTGATCTGTAATCTACATGTTTTTGAGACTGCACTTAAGTTTTCTATATATTTGTGTGTTTTTTTTTAATTGTTTCTTTATTTTGATTTTGCCTTGTTTTTAAAAAAATTGCAAAAAAGATACATGCCAAGATTTATACCGTTAACAAAAAGTAAGCAGAAAAATAAAATGATGTGGGAACAAACGTTTTAGTTTCATCTATCCACCTGTGGCTGTAGATCTTGAGATGGAGTACATCATCTACCAATCAGAGGGCTGTTGGTTTGACAGCTCTCCCACTCTGCAGGTTAGTTGATGTTAAAAGTGCTTTGGTATAGAAAAAGCCTGTGTGTGAATGAGGCTTGCAGTAAGATAATGCTTTGAGTGCTCAAATAGAGCAGAAAAGCATTACATAAGTACCGGCTCATTTACCATCTTCTTAACCGCTCATCCAATTTTAAGGTTGCAGGACAGCTGGAGAAAAATCCACAAAATCATAGCAGCTTAAATCACCAGTGGGAAAATATTTTTTTTTAATTTCACTTAATTTTATATATTTTCAATGCCCTGTGTAGCATAACATAATAACTATTTCTAGGCCTCCAAGGCATGCATATTGGAGCTTGGGGGGGGTAAAGTGCTTCACGGATACTGATAACTTGTAATACAATGACACAGGGTCTGTACCCTGATGTAGCAGGCAATGTGAAAATGCTCATCTTTTAGCCCAGCATGCAACCAAAGGTGCTGAATCCGCTGTGAGCCCTAAACCGCCGTCTGTGAGCCCCGCTGCTGCTACCCGGAAATATTACAAGGGCCGGAAAGGACCAATGTTAAGGGAGCACACGTCACTCACTTTTACCCAAAAATATTATCACCGAGCATCCTAATTTTTCTCGGCCGCCGAAACATCAAGCAAAAGCTCACTGACAGCGCAACATGTCGTAATCAAATGGCGAGGAGGCGGCTGCGGTACCCGTCGGCGTCGATTTCTTGGGGGGAACTGTGCAAGCGTTCACCCAGCTCAGCATCAGTGAAAATGGCTCTGGCTAACGACTGGAAAACAGCACGCAGAAATGGAAGCGGACGATAGCTAGCTAGGCGGTTAGAAGAAGGCGTGACAGGCCTCATCCGTCTGCAACTGTGCCCTGCAACTGGATGCGTAGGTAAACATTTGCCGATTATAGGTTACGCAGATGTATATGCTAACGCTAGCATCACAGTGTTAACGGCAGTCGGCGTGCCTGTATTTTTGTGGTTTAAAATGACGGCTAACATTAGCGGTCGGTCGGTTATGTGGTTTTGTAGACTGCGTGTGTGTGGCAGCAAACAGCTAAACACGCCGAGCCAGTGTAAAATACGATGCTAAGGAGAACCGTGAAGTTTTGCATGCAAGCGCTTCCAATGTTTTCTCTGTGTGTGTGTGTTTTTTTTTTCCTTCTTCCCCGCACTTTCCTCCAAATGTTAGCCAATACTATTTCAGGATGCCACCTCAAGTGCATCCGTTATAACTGGCGCCTGTAACGGACTGCTAATGTTTACACTGTACAGCGACACTGTGTTAATTTGAGCATTTTCTGCCCTTCTTTACAGGATTGCCGAGGTGCATTATAAAATGAGAGGCAGTCAAATGTGCGATAGATTATCTTCCTCATCTGCCCGGGGAGCTCACTCCCCTCTAGCTTCATCGCATCAATTAGAGGAAACGGTAAGATTTTTTTAAGAGGTGAGCAAAGTGAGTGAATCTGCCGTAGACAGTTCATGTTAAGCCATCCAAGTATTCGAATAAATTGGAACAACTTCATACTATTTTTTTTATTGCAACGTCCATTTATGCCTACTTGTTTTAATAAGCCATGCAGATTGTGCCCATGCTTGTTGGTAGTGGAGGTTAGACTGGTTTAAGTTTATTGCTACCCGAGGCACAAGAAAATCACATAAAGCGTAAAGAAGTAAAAATAAAAGTGCTAATAAGAAATATATGTATGTATCTGCAGATCAGCCACCCTGTTGATCTGTATTAAGGTACTATACACCTACTGTTGCTGTGTAATTACATCCATCATACCTGCTCAGGTAATTGATCATTACTATTAATCTTTTTAAAAACATTCCTTATGTATATTATAACCTGCTCATGGACCTTTAAGATTAAAACTAACATTTGAATTGTGTGATAATTGACACAATAACATTAAAATATCTAAGTCAGCATTGTTGGTTTTGTACATTTTGGGGCTAAAACGTGCATGACTTATTGCCAAATTTGAATGAAAATTTAATTTTTTTGCAAAGCAGTTTTATTTGCATTTAAATGATGGAATAGTTTAATGTTGGAAAGTGAAGTCTTGATAATTGGCTAACAGGCTCCCATGTGTCTAATGATTCAAGTTATACAGAAACTTATCTTTAAAAGGATTCTTAAGAGTGAATAACCTCATTAAATTAATTTGTATCTAATTTGCATCTTTGAAGTTTCTCTTATCACAAGGATTGAGTTCTACTGAAAACCCTGAAACCTTCTGAAATGCAGCCATGAGAACAAGAGCGATTTAATGAGTCGTACTAGTCCTGTGAAAAACTAAGTACACCCTTACTGTATCCATAGGAATTAAGAGGGTAAGAAGCTGTAAAAGCAGACATTTTGGCAGTTTTCTGGTCTGTCATTCAGGTGTGTGTTTACACATTGCCTGGTGGAAAACAAACACAGAGTATCAGCACAGACACCTCATACCAGCTGTCACGCACAGTGGTGAAGGGTTGAAGATTTGGGTTTGTTTTTCAAGTACAAAACTTGGAGACCTTGCAGCCATTCAGTTGATGAACTCCTCCTCTGTATACCAAAGTATTCTAGAGTCACACGTGAGGCCACCTGTCCTTGGCTGAAATTGGGTCTTGCAGCACGACGATGATCCCAAGCACACCAGCTTAAAAAGGAAGGAATCAATGCGTTGCAATTAAGGCTGCCACAAACGATTATTTTGATAGTCGACTAGTCACCGATTATTTTTGCGATTAGTCGACTATTAAACATTTATTTTGTGACCCAGAAAGAATAATAAGAGTAATATTAAAACTAACTAGCTGCCGCCATTGATGGAAACTGAGCAAGGCCACGCTATGAATTCTGGGATAGGTTGGGCCACGAAGTATACACCAACCCATCCTTCAAATCTGGGGAAATGAAGGGCGCATTTGTTGGAGTCTTCGAATTTGTACAGTCTTCGTCGTGTCGCTGTAACGTAATTGGCCTACAAATGCGGGCACAGGAGGATGCGGTTCCTAAATTTGGACACAGCTACGTTACCGGACACTGCTTCTTCTTCTTCGGGGTTTAACGGCAGCTGGCATCCTTGTACATGCAGTGCTGCCATCTTCTGTTTCAGTCCGTTATTACACTCTTAAATCCTGCTACTTATTCCTGCGTCTTTTGGGATCTTACAAAGCTTCAAACGACGCGTCAGTGATTTTGATAGCCGACATAATCGTGACTAGCCGACTAATCGTGGCAGCCCTAGTTGCAATTGCCCGAAGTCCAGAGCTCAACATGATTGAAATGCTGTGGCACAACTTCAAGAGAGCTGTGCTTAAATGAATGCCCACAAACCTACCGAAGCCATATTGTAATAAAGATTGTGCTGAAATTTCTCCACAATAATGTGAGAGACTGATGAGCGCATACTGATGATTACTTAAAGTTATTACTGTTAAAGGTGGCACCACAAGCTACTGAATCATGTTGTGTACTCAGTTTTACATTTGACTGTACGTTTACAATAAACGCCGTCTCGTGTTTTCTTGCGCTATGTAAAAGAGATTGCAATGCGAAAACTGTTACTGAAGTTGTGAATTCTTACAGAACACATGGTAAAATATAGCAAGAAGTGGCTAGTGTCTAAGTAGTGTAGGTTAAAAGTAATGCAAAATGTCTTTGTTGTTTCACCACTGGTGGAGAGAAGTCACTTTACTCAAGTAGTCAGTAAAAATAACATATAATCCGTGTCATGTAAGGCTTTAAGAAGTCAAAACAACCAGTTTTTACACACAGACACACCTGCTCTTAACCAGAACCAAGAAATCTGCTGTGTGATGTGGTTTTTCGTGGAACACTGCCACACGTCTCTCTCTCTACATCTTCCTGAGTAACTGTTGTTATTAGAGAGACGCAAATGCTGTATTCATAATGTAAAACACACGAGATTCTTCACAAACTGCTGCAGCATGTTAGGGTTAAAGGGTTAGATAAAAATCTGCCTAGTTTCATACCGTGCACCCGTAAGCATAGACACTAAAAATGCTTAAAAAATAACTTTGTCTTCTGTAGCAATTATGAGTCTAATAATAAAGGAATTGGCCTTTATGCAGCAATTCTAGTTGTGCTGCAGTCCACAAGAACTACATACCGGTAAGTCATTACAAATTGTAAAATGTTGAATGTATTTAATAGTTTGCTCAGTAGCTGTGAAATGCTAAGCTTGATTTGTTAATTGATTCTTTTCCTAATACCAGTAGAAACCTTCACTTTTCCAGCCTAACAGCAGTAGTTGTGTATTGGTCACATCT
Source organism: Haplochromis burtoni (assembly GCF_018398535.1). NCBI lineage: Eukaryota > Metazoa > Chordata > Actinopteri > Cichliformes > Cichlidae > Haplochromis > Haplochromis burtoni. The sequence goes on from NW_024582441.1 coordinate 155,558, forward strand.
CAACTAAATGTTTCCATTTATAAGAAGTATTCACTTTAGGTATAAATGCCATATTTATTAAAAGTAAAGGCTACTTAAAGTCAGGTTGGTGGGTTGTGTCATCCTCACTATAGTCTGTGTATTGCTGCAGTTTAATTTGAGGCTGAGATTTAAGCATGTACAAATTCACCTCAATAAATTAAAGGACTGTTATAGAAGGGGCATAAGTGAATTTTAAATACATTTATAGACTGTGTAGTAATGCTATGACTTTCACTCCTGTTTGATTTTGTGTTTTCAGCTGTAGGAACTTCTTGGCTGAACACCGATGAGGAATCTTGCTTAGGTGAAGGAGCGCAGTAAAGGAAACAAGAAGTCGTCATTTGAACTGCTTCTCAATAAAAACTATTCTAAGCAAGTTTTAAAATTAGGTGGATCTTATCTACCTGCCAAAAGACACGTTTTACCGTCTGATCATCAGATTGTCGTCTCGGCTACCCCTCTCAGTTTGGAAGTAGTGCGTGGGCAGTGGATGATCAACAGAGAGTAGCAGCACCAGACCTAAACAATCTGGAGAGACGAACTTTTAGTTTTAAGCTATCATTTAAGTATTTCTTGAAAAAGAAGTTGTAGGTTAGTTTCACCCTTAGGGTTAAGTTTGTCTTTCACCAGTCAGTGGTGGGATCATTTTCGCCGCCCCTAGTGCTGGAGGTTTGGCACCTGCATCCCCATGTGCCAGTGAGTGGGAAATGTTCCAATTTGGAAAATACAATCTGGACATTATAGAGATGTTAAGTGGGCACCAGGCCCACCAATTCAAAGGCCTTGGTTTAGATCGGCAACTACAGCATCAGCAGCAAGTGCAGCTTCACCAGCATCAACTCCAGCAGCAGCAGCAGCAGCAGGCTGAGTCCCCTGGAGCTCTTCTGTCTGGACTTGGCTTGGGCCCCCTGCAGGGGTCTAGAGGTAACGCCTTTTCTGATTCTGCCTCCATTTTTGCCAAGATGAGTGCCCCTCCTCCCCCACCTTTACAACAACAGCCTTCCTCATCTCAGAGCTCTCGTTCAAAGTCAAGCAAGATGAGCAGCAGCAGCTCAAGCCATTCTTCAGGCTATCCACAGTTCCTGCGCTCTTTCCACCCGTCTGAGGCAGCACTAGCACAGGAGCAGTTACACCCAGGTGTAGGCCGCTTTGAGCACTTTGCTGGGGGAAGTAGCAGTAGTGGGAGCGCTGGGGGATTAGGAGGATTAGTAACATCAGCACCTCCACCCCCCCCTCCTCTGCATCCCGGCCTCTCTGTCCCCCAGGCATCACCTGGCCCCTCCTCTTCTTCTCCTTCCCCTTCAACCTCTGTGGCAACCTCTAATAACCCTTCTAGCAGCAGTGCAGTCAGCTCATTGGGACACCAGTTGGTTGGGGCCCAGTCTGATGCACGGAGCCTTCATCAACAGTTTAGTTGCATGTTAGCCGCTAATCAGTATTTTCTTTCTGGGGTGCCTGCTAATGCTAGTTTAGAACAGTTTCTTGTTCAACAGGGAACTCATAACCATTTAGGCATTGGCTTAAGTCAGACAGGCGGGGAGCCTAGTACTAGCCTTGCTCCGCCTCCTGCTTTGCACTCTTCTCACACTCATGGCCACTCTACTCCCCAGCCACAGCAGACTCCACAGCAACCACCCCAGCAGCAGCAGCTTCCACCGCACACCCTTTCTCATCCTCACTCTCATTCTCATCCTCATCACCCTCTCCACCCAGGCTCTCAGCCCTCATCGCTGGGCGGCTTTGACTTCCAGGGCATTCCTGTACTATCGTCAAATCAGATAGCTTCTCTGATGCAGCAGGAAGCAGGTTTGCCCCTACCTTTGCCGCTTCATTTATCCTTGTCTAAGGATGACGGTAAAGGGGAAAGCAGCGGAGGTGGAAGTAGTAATAGCAGCAGCAGTAGCAGTAGGAGGAAGAAAGCTATGGCCGGCTATTTGCCACAGAGAAAATCTGACAACAGTAGTAGCAGTAGCAACCATGGGCACAGTAGCCACAGTGGTAATCCCAGCACTAGTAGTAACGGGGGGCTAAATCATGGTCAGCCGCCAGCTTTAATTGGGAGCGGGGTGGGTATGTCAAACATGGGTGGAGAACCGTCATCCCTGCTTGCCTCATCATCTTCATCCTCATCAGTAGTTTCTTCTTCCTCCTCCTCTGCTCCGTCTTCCACTGCTGCCTCAGTACTGGTTACTAATGATTCTCACCTTTCTAAATCTGATAACCAGAGCTCAATGCAACCCAACACCACAGAGTCTGACACAGAGCCAGTTTATAGCTGTGGAGAGTGTGGCAAAAGCTTCCCTCAACTTTCAAGCCTTCGCAGGCATATGCGCATGCATGAGCCAACCGCAGCAGGTACTAGCAATACTGCCACTACTGGCCCAAACCCTGTTCACATAAAAACACAGTCTGATCCAAGCCTTCCCCATTCGACCCAAGAACCTCCCCAACCCTCTTCCAATTCTTGTTCTAGCCCAGACAAAATATTTCATTGCCCTGATTGTGGCAAAGGCTTTAAGAAAAAAGGGCATCTCCTGCAACATGGTGTTATACACTCGTCAGCCCGCCCATATGGCTGCTCCACCTGCTCTCGGGCTTTTAATCGTAGAGAGTCACTGACACGGCATGAGAAGATACATGAGGAAAAGCCATTCCGATGTCCCGCCTGTGGTCGTGCCTTCCGTGAGAGCACCTCTCTACTCAACCATGCTGCCTCAGGCACCTGCGGCAAGCCAGGTAGGGGACCCAAACAACGGGGCAGCAAGACAGGAACTGATGGTGAGGACAGAGTCGAGGGAGGGGGTGGAGGAGGTAATGGAGGAGGGGGAACTTATCAAAGCAATAGAGGGGTTATTTATGGGAAAACTGAGGAAGAGGATGGTGTAATCATTGTGAGGGAAGGAGAACCAAAATCAGGTTTAGGATGTGATGGTCTGTTTCATTCTGGAAGGGGAGGGAATTCAAATGACAGGGACAGAGCAGATGGTAAATACCCCACTGACTACTCTCGGAATCGTTACACAGGCTACCATGATGACCACCGTTCTCAAGGTAATCCATCTCCATGCTACTCTGGTGCCTCCCCATGTGGAAGTGGGATGGCGGGCCCAGCTCTGAGAAAGGCACCCCTGGCGCCAACACTGCATCCACATTCACAGACCCACAACCAGCACCACCATCCGCAGCAACAGCCCCACCTGCCCCTCTCTTCTCTACTGGATGACTCAGAAGATGATGTCACTAGCTCTGTGAATAATGCAATCTCTGCTATAACAGCAGCTAGTAACAGTGGAAATAGAGGGGATGACAGGGGAGACATCATAGGAGGTCTGCTAGGTGGTCTTGGTTTAGGACCTCTGGGCTCACCTTCATCCACATCTGGTATGGATAAGAATTTCAGAGGTGGTGGGAGTCAAGAGGCTATGAGCAGCAACCCGCAGAATCCTACTGCCAAACCAAAACGTCCCCGCAAACCAAGAGCTAAGAAAGATCCTGCAGCTGGCGGACAGCCCCCCAAACGTAGGCAGTACACCCCCAGAATGGGCCCCAGTGGGCTCCCACGCACTCACCTCTGTAGTGTCTGTGGTAAGGGATTTGCACGCCGCGAGACCCTGCGCAGGCACGATCGCATCCACACAGGAGAGAAGCCCCATCACTGCACTGTTTGTGGGAAGTATTTCAGAGAAGCTTTCCACCTCAGCAAGCATCAAACAGTCCACTCCGGGGCAAAGAATTACAAATGCAGCATCTGTGGGAAAGAGTTTGGTTACTCCCAGAGCCTCAGGAGGCACAGTAAACTCCACCAGAAAGGGGAGATGGAAGAGGTGCCCACCACACCGGCTCCAGAGAACCTTAACAGCTTTAACCCAAATCCTCAATGTAGCGTGGCCCAAGACCGGAGCCAGAACCAAGCACCAAGCACCTCCTCCTATTATCCCTACTCCCAAGACGTCAAGCCTCAAGACACCAACCCCCAGCCGCAGCCTCCTCCCCCACCCCAACCACAGCCCCCGCCGCCACCTCGACTCTACACCTGCGCTATATGCTGGAAGTCGTTCCGTCACCACTTTCACTTGACTGCCCATCACCAGACGGTCCATGAAGGTGGGGGTGAAAAGCTCTTCTGCTGTGAGGTGTGTGGGAAAGCGTTTGCTTACTCTAACAGCCTCACTCGACACAAGCAGTCTCAGCATGGCATGACCCGCCCTGAACAGTCTAACCCACAAGAAAGCAACAGTGGGTCTGGAGACAACCGAGGTGGGAGTGATGTTAATCAGTCAACCTCTGAGAGTGAGGCTGCCACGAATGCACTGCTTCAGATGGCACCTTCCAACGAAGGCCACGGAGGGCAAAGTCTAAGTGTTGTCACTCATAGCCACCAACAAGCACCCCCACAGCCACCAGTTGGTTATTCTCCCCTCTTTTATGATGCTGCAGCTACTCAGTCTTCTGCCTCTGCGGCACCAGCTTACTCTCAGCCACTTCCTCCCAACTCTACAGTCATGCCCCCGCAACACCCGCATTCTCCAGCCGGAGTTAAAGGAGAACACATATATCCAGCTGGATCCCGTAGCCGAACTCTTCACACCACGGCCCCGTTCCAGCCCCTCACGGAACTGCCCTCCACTGAACATCATCATCTGCATCACCATCATCATCACTCCCACCATCATCCCCATCATCAGTCAGGCACCCAGCCCCACCAAACCCTCGACTGCGACGTCCAGTCGTCGCACGATGACATGAGACGACACAAGAAGAAAAAAAAAAAGTCCAACAGGAGAGATTGGAAGGGAAATAAATGGGAATCTCAAGATTTAGTCAGATTTGATGAAATCAAACGAAAGAGAAAGATCAGTTGTACAATAAGAGGGCAGTTGAATAAAAAACAAGGCTCTCTTCGTTTGACAATTAGGCGAGGAGGAGGATCAGGTGGTGGTGGATATAAGCTTGTCAACACTGGTGGAATGAAAGTGCAGATCCTGTCATCTCTCAAAGTTCCTGTGAAACGTTTTGGCTGTCCAATATGCCCCAATTCTGTGTTTTCCCGTAAAGCGGGGCTGCTTGTCCACATGGCAGTTAAACACCCACAAAAAGCCTTGAGCACTCAGGAGCGACTTAGGTGCAGTGTGTGTGGGAAGCAGTCTTACAGGCCTTTGGCAGTCTTCATTCATCGGGCTTCCCACCGTGCCAGAGGGACTTTCTCCTGCCGACGCTGCTCAGCTCGCTTTTGGAACGCTACCCTTCTTCACAGGCACAAAGTGTCCTGCCGCCGCAGGGCTAAAGGACTGCAGAGGGGAGATGCTAAGAGGCTGAAGCTTTCAAAAAGACCGGGAGAAAGACAGACCCGTGAGGGTCATGAGGAGATGCCATTCCTACAGGGACCATACAGATACTGAGCTTCCTGGTTTCTGAAGAGAGTGGCATACAAGAGGGATGTTTCAGTTCTAAAATAGGAAGTGAGAGAAAAAAAAGGGACTTGAAAAGGCATCTGCTGCCTTAAGGAAAATTTGCCTCGTGTCTCTGTTGCATCTACTCTGCTGACTATTAGAATGAGTGTGTTAACAACTACTGTAGAGTGTCCTATAAAATATCTCCAGAAATTCTTCCAGATTATGTTGGAAGGTGTTTTCAAAGACGTGACTGTTTCCATAGGATCATTAATTAACCCCTTAAGTGCATTGACACTATGCTTGGCTGACACTGTGCAGTTACTAGAGCAGTTTAGGTGAAATGACCTGCTAATGTATCTCTTACCCATAACTAGAAGCCCCGCTACACCTCTTGCTGTATGATAAACGTCTCTGCTGTGTATTTTGTCTTGTTGTTGTTCAATTAGAGGCTCTGAGGATTTTTTAAAAATGTAAAGTGCATTTATTAGGAGTAGGGACACGGGGACAAAGACCTTTGTTGATAGTTTGTCAGTGCATGTTTGTTCTCTGGTCAAGTTTTTTGCTGAGGTTGTGAAATCACTCCTACAGTATGTGATGGTTTATTCAGTATATCCCCAGAAGTTTGTAGTGTAAACCTGATTTGAAAGTTGCTCTATATTCCCTAGTGATTTAATCACACATAGATAAAATGTCAACGTTGCTGGTAATTAGCATTACAAGGACCCCTCTCCTGCCAAAATGACGAAAAACTTACAAGAAGCCTTGCTTATGATGTTCACTTTACTTCATTTATTTGAGATCTTCCTAGCTTTTATACCAAGAGATTGAAAACAGGTTAAACAAGTGGACTGTAACACATGTTTATCTCATGTTATTTGTATGCTCTTTTTAGCAGTGATTATTTCTACAGTACTTCACGGTGTGTTAAAACAAGGACCTATCATGATAGAAACAAATGTAATATTCCATGTATTTATGTGTGTAACCCAATCAGTCTTCATGCCAATCTTATACTTACCCCTTCTACCTTTTTACTTTTTGCTGAGCTGCAATCATATTCTTACTGTTAAGCCTTGTTTTTTTTTCTTTTAAAGAAAAATAAGTTCAAAATACATCTTGTCACTTTATTCACACATATGAAATGTTCATACCCCTGTCAAGCCTTGTTTTTTTTTTCTTCTAAAGAAAAATAATAGTTTTAGTAGATTTCTATCACATTATTTACTGAGAAGTCAGTAGTTGATTATATTTCAGCAATGAATAAACCTTAAGTGTAATTATTTGTTTTCCTTTCATTTCTGATTCAGAGTTACTGCAATATCCAGGAAATGGTAAAAACTGCTAGTTATCGAACATGAGCGAGTTGTTTCTGAAAGGGCATGTAAAGTGCATTTATGACTTGATGTGAAAGTCAAGGATGACGTTCACATGAATCTTTGGATTAAGTGGTTATCAGCATGTAGGTACACTAATAAAGCTCATTGAAGTGCTTAGACTTACTAATGTTATCAGCCAAGTTCCTCCAGGATGAAGAATGTTTTTTACTGATCAAAGCTTGCACATATGACTGTTGTGGGGAGAAAAAAACAAAAACAAAACTCACTTCTGGCTCCACAAGATGGCAGTAAGCAACTCATTTATGGTGTGCTCTTGGCCTGGTGGGGATGAGTGTGGCAGTCACATGGATTTTACAGCGATAGGGGGTGGACTGGAGACGCTGGTGCTGTGTGGCTGTCTGCTCCAGATTAATGAAACAAAAAAAGATTGTTGTAGCGACCAGATTCAGTAACCCATAGTTAATTTAAAAGCACCTTTTCCCCTCTGGAAATTAATGTGGTTTATAAGCAGATTTCTGTGCATTCTGTGCATTTAATTTTGCATAAATTGTCCGCAGAGATATATATATATATATATATATATTTTTTTTTTTTTTTTTTTTTAATTTAAGAACTCTTTAAGTGTTGTGAGTTTTAATTCATGCTGATGATCTGGCTTGCTTGCAGACACAAAAAATGATGATTCATCCACTCTGATATTTTTTATGTGGGGGTGACACGTGGTTATAATCTTGGGAGAACACAGCTGGACAAGACTGGAGTCTGATAGGTTAATTCGGAAAAATAATCATTAAAAAAAAGGGACTCTCGGGACAGGGCTGAACACAGGGCTGCCTCCTCCTCCTCCAGTGCTCCTGCCTCCAGTTGCATTCACTTATTTATTTTCAGGGCATATTGTTCAAATGCAATTACTCAATGCGTCTTTTGTATGCTGGTCTGTCTGTAATCTATTTACGTCAACTTCTGCATGTCTAACTCTGGAGCAAAAAAATCAAAGGGGATGAATTCCTGCTGCACGCATTGTTTTGCATGTGCTTTTCAACTTGTACAGTAGACAAGACAACCCTCGCGCTTTTTTTGTATTTCGAGCTGCTCGGTCTCACGCGGCAGTAGCATGCACCGGGAGGGAATCCGAGCGAGCGGGCTTGTCCGACCTATTTCTGCCCAATCGGCTCCGGCGCAAGGGCGGAGCAGCAGCTCTCCGCGGGCCTATCAGTGCCCGAGCTGTGAGCAGACGGGCCTCGACTCCGCGTGCCTCATACACGTGAGCCTGAGCTGCTATTGTACGCCGGCAGGCAACGTGCAGAAGCGTTCCTCTCGCCTGAAAAAACGGCGCACTCACGTTTTCCGTGGATTACAAGGAAGCTGGAAAAGTCATGCAGCAGTGCCTGAATATTAGAGAAAGCCAAATTATGCTCCAACGGAGAGCGCGAGCCTAAACGCCATTAACCCCCAGCTTACAGCACAGTTAGCTGTTTCTCATGGTTTCTTTCCCATCACCATGGTGACGCTGAGACTAATTTACATATTTCCTGCTTCTTGTTTGATTTTTATTTTTTTTACAAAAATAATTGTGGTTGTACCTGTCGGGAAAAACAACACAACCTGCTGCTCCCCTCGAGGTGTGGCACGAGGGGTAGGTGTGTCCTCATAAATAATTTAGGCGAAAATTGAGAGATCTGTTAAAGCCGGGCCCCGCCCCTCTCTCGAGGTGTGACGTCACGTGAACTGCCCGTGTCCATTCCAGCTGAGAGAAAGGGAGAAACGGGAGGAGGAGGAGTACGTCGCGCGGCCCAAACACAGATCCGAGCCCGTGCGCCCGTGACTGGATCCACCGGATGGGAAAAAAAAAGTACAGACAGAAAGAGGAAACGACCCCCTCCAGCCTCTCCAACCACCCCCTCCCCACCGAGGGACAGCAGAGCGCGACAGCAGAGAAGCAGCAATACAACTTGTCATCTGACCACGTACAGCTCGCGTCGCTGGCTGTTTTTTTTTAATGCTCCTCTTTCTCCACGACAGTTTTGTTTTGACGGAGGAAGTCTCTCTCTGCGATCTTCTTTCATTATTATAAGTACTTCTTTTTAAATTACCGCACCACTAACTCGGGATATCGCTCTTCAAGTTTTTACTGTAATATTTTTTCTTGTGCGTGCAAAGTGTGTGTGCGGAATTTTCACGCCTTTGCAGTTTTATTATGGACAGTATTCCTAATCAGATGGTCTGACTGTCCCTCCCACACTGTTCTCCGAGAATAACAGCTTCATCTACAACATCCAAAGGCAATGGAGTACTTCGAGGAAAATATTTTTGCAGGGAAATAAAGAACTCTTTATATCTACAAGTGAAAGGTAAGAGTTTGCGTGTGTAATTTAAACTTTCTGACATATTGCCATGCCAATGTCATGACTGTAATTACAATATAACAGATGCTCTATTCGGCATAGATAAGTCTCAAAACTACCTTTTTGTATTTGCCCACCACCCCACCCCTCCTGTGCTCACAGCCACAGTCATCCAGCCTGCTTGTCCCATTGGTAGGTACTCCTGTCAGCTCGCCTAGCCCTTTCAAGTGCCCCAGGTGTATTTCTGCGACCCGTCTGGTCCAGGATGTCCAGGCAACTCTCCCAGCTTCCGACCCCAGACCTCCCAGCTGGGGCAAGCCCACAGTTTGGAAGCTGTACTCAACCTGGAGGCTCCCTGACAGGGGGGCACCTCAACTCTATGGCAGGTCTGAAATCCCTCCTGCAGCACCCCATGAAAGGAGACCAGCGTTTAAAGAACCCATGCGATTCGAAAGGTGAGACCCTTCTGTGAATTTAATTAATAAAAGGTCAAAGTGTTGCTTTACCAGCATAATCTGCCTTCTTCTCTACGCAGTGGAAAAGCATGGATAAATCTTTTCCATCCACTATTACTGTTGTATAAAAATATGTACCACTATTAGTAATTTTTCATATGTAAAGGCCACAAAGGTTTCATGCCCCAGGACATGTGCTCAGGATGACTCCTCAGTGACCATGGCCAGATGAGCTGAATTATAATCCCTGATGCAACTTCAAATTAGGATCTAGATTACACTGGGTGATAACATGCTTTGGTTTAGCTGTAAATCTAAACCCATACAAGCATGCGTTCTGGGTGCGTTTTCTCTGCCAAATGTATCCCTGGCTATTGTGAGATTTGTTCTGGAGTTTGTGTATACGTTATGACAGCAAATCGGTTTTGGCTGTTGGTTAATGCTGCAATTCAGCTACCATCTGGGCCCATCTGTGTTTCTGTGTGTGATTGTATGAGAGATAGGCGGAGAAGGGGATTTTGTAGAAGTGCCATTTAGTTCTGTGCAAATACGAAGAGCTGATTTTTAGCATAAAGCAGCCGAAGCGTGAACTATCCCAAGGCCACCTTCTTGTCCACTGAAACCTGTTAAAGTGACACCAAAAGTAAGCATCGTCATTTTTATATTCCACTAATAAGTCTGCTTTTTATTCCCATCTGGCAGATAAAGACAGACTGGACCTCGATGAGGACTCCTTGGGAGTGTGCCCAATGAGGAATGGAAGTGGAATAGTCAACAGTAATAGCAGTAATGGCTGTGGAGGAGGTGGAAATGGAGGAGGAAACTTCAACCAGTTCCTGGGGCCTCTTTTGTGGGATCGCACTGTGCCTGCGGATGGGGGCCTTTTCCAGCTTCAGTATATGGACTTGGAGGAGTTTCTAACTGAAAATGGAATGGGCAGCATGCACAACAACAATAACAACAACAGCTCCTGTTCAGCCCAGATTCCCTCACAGAGCCCGCAGTCAGCTGTGCCCAACCAGAGCTCCCAGTGCCTACCACCCTCATCCCCACCTGGATCTTCATCCTCACCACCTTCTACCTCTTCTTCTCCATCTCTCATCGGTCTGGAGGTGGCTCAGCCACAGAATCTTCCAGGAGGAACTGACTGCCTGCATGGTGAGTTGACTAATATCGACTAGTTTGTTATGGCCAGTGCAGAGACTGGTTATTATCTAGGGATTGTCAAGATCACCTCACAGCAACAGTCGTGGAAAATGGTTTCCAAGCTTTTCAGAGTTGACAAAGTTTCACCTGCTGCTGGTCGACTAGCAGACCTTTCGGTTTAATAACAATAGTTGTGATGTAAACAGGGTTATGTGGAGTGTGGGCTAATGATTCAGGACTTCAACTGTTCTTGCTTCACAGTGACTATCATGGCAATCAAACATTTCGCTGTCCTGTGGGGTCAAGCTGAGGCCGTGAGATCACATGGTTATGTAAACAAAGTAAGCTTTAAAAAGAAAACAGAGTTTAAAATTTGCACCTTAACCATGAAACCATGACCATTTGGTTGCATGGCTGCAAGGTAAAAACTGATTGGGAGAAAAACAAAAAGCTGAAGAGCAGTGAAGAACTTGAAAAAAAATAGGTAAAGCAAAATAAGGAGTCCTGAGCTATTTGATGAATCAACTTCATAGCTATGACAAGAGAGTTTGGTGTAGTTTGGCATGTGATCTGTGCACTGCAGTGTACAACACAATCAGCATTCACTCCCGGCCAATAATGATTGTGCAGCAGGGTCAAAACAGTACACAGAGAGAGAGAGAGAGACAGCAGTGTGTGTGGAGTGTTTGCGGTTGCGTGTCTTTAAATCTCTCCCCACTTCACACGCCACAGCCATGTGCACGCGTCATTACACGTGCAGAGGCTGGGAGTACTGGAGTGAGAGAACTAGAGGCAGGGCCAGCAGACGTGTAGGAGGAGTCCACAGAGGAGAAGGAGGGGGGGGGGACAACAGGAAGAGTTTCCCTGTGCCTGCTGGACTTCACACTGAACATATGATCACCAATGAATGACAATAAGTGCACTGATATCAAGAGGGGAGCTTTATACTTTATGGGATCTTGACTGAAGACCTTTAATTCACTCCTTCAGTTACAAAGCACTCGTTCATAAACTCCGATAAGACATTTATACTGCATGATAAAGGCTTGTGCATTTTGATCAATGTCCCTTTGTTTAAAGTCTTATAATTACGTCTAGATGCTATTTGCCTCCTTTTAATGCTAAACTGCAACATCACAAATGTACTCACAAAATATCAGACGGCCTAACGATGAACAATTATTAGGTAACCAAGGAGAATGACCCCTGTTTACCTTCGCAACGGTTTTGGGCTTTCTTGGAATGCTGTTGTACAAGTTCTGGAAAGTGTGAGGGCACATGTCGGGCCCTGTAATCAAAAATGAAATCCTGCTGTTATTTAACGGTGGAAACATGTGAACGAAAAATGCACCAAATCTCCTTGGCAAATCTGCGTTCCAGAGCTGCCCGAAAGTCAGAGGTGAGAGGTAGCAGTAAACTGCAGGGTCTTTAGGTTTTCACTCCAACAAAGCACCACAACAGGTGGTGGCACTACCTAGTTCCTGCTGTTGGGTTTAAGCAGCACGACACTTGGTTAACCATATCCACAAGAGCTTTCAGCAATACGTAGATCTGACTGCTGATTGTGCCCCGGTGCATCTACCACTTTAAATAGTTTTATTATAGTACGGAGGCATTGCCAAGGGAGTGTGAGTGAACAGTGTTCACCTGGTGTCAAAATATGGCCTCACATTACCTGTCTATTATATAGCCATTACTCATGCTGTAGGTTCTGTTATACTACAGATTCACAGGTAATATAGTTAGCAGCTGGCAGCACATACAGACCAACAACCTGCTGGCTTGTTTTTTTTATTAAACTACATTAAATATTCATTATATTCACCCTGGGTTTGATATTTGTCCATATTTGGGAGGCTGCAGTGCTGTGTTAAGTAGATACCTTGTTAGGTATCCAGCTAACACATAGAGGAGCTTTGAGTCAAGTTGACATCTCTGTTAAATTGCCTCACTTGCATGTGGACAGGCTTATACATTCACAACAAGGATGATGACTGAGCTGTCTGGATTCACATAGAAGTTAAATGGAGGCTTGTGCTCTTTGAAAGAAAAGCCAGTCGAGTAAGGTGCATTGGCCCTACAGGGGGGTGGGCTGACACATCACCCTATACCGGCCCCACTTAAAGAAACTGGATTGGAGAGGAGGGAGAACACATTATATAACATTTCCGCTTATAGATTTTTCTATCTGCATTTGTTCTGGTTGTGAGCTTTGGTCCACAAGTACATTTTCAGCAGTTCATGTGATAAAACTTGTCAAGGTTATGCTTTGGGCCAAGAGGTTTTGTGTAGTGGTGATTGTGTGTTATATATTCTTAAAGCCTGTGGACCAGAGGATTCACATCAAGACTGTGGTTATGTTTTTATTTTATCAGTAGCACACTCAGTGGGACATATAAAGAACTAATTTGATGTTAGTTTCCCATTATCGACAGATGCATAATAAATTATACAGATGGGTAAGAAATGAAGAGGAAATCTGCACCCATTTCTGACATGGCACAGCTTTTCTGAGAGGTTACCTTTATCTCATGATGAAGTCTTTCCACCCTGATAAAAAGATAGATAGTACCTCCATCCATAGAGGTTAAAAGATCAGTGATCAGATCTCAACAAAGTGAACACTTGTTTAAAAATAATGAAATGCTTTCCTCCATTACTGACAAAACAAATAAGGGTAAATATTCAAGAAAAAAAAGTTTCCACTCCCCCATTAGTGTATTAGAGATGTGGGTAATCTGTGCCAAGGTGCATTGAAGCTATGTTTTTGGCACAAGATGGCTAAAATCTTACTGAGACAGCTAGCATTGGCTTTCAATTAATTAATTTAGGTATTGCTTTAAACAGCTTGTTGCTTAGTTACATCCACAAATCTGTGCACTAAATATTTGTAGATTACATGATTGAATTATATTGCATTTGCTATTGTAGTATACTTTAAACATTACCTTGACTATGAAATCTTTTATCTGCCAGTGAAAGCTCACTGAATACCAGCCAACTCTTGGTTAAGGCCAAAGCAATGTTTGTTTTTATTAACAATGTAGCTCTCTGCTGCCATCTGGTGGTTATCATGGAGTGCTGCATATTGTTTTTTTATTTTTGTGGCTGATCTGTCAAAAAGTGTCAAAACGTCTTCCACTAAAACTGTCAAAGTGTTTAGTGTACTTAGGTTTATCTTCTTTTTAATTCTAGGGAGTCAAAGGAGAATGAATGACTCCTGTGAGTCACCCTCTTCTTCCTCTTCATCCTCCTGTCCGCCTCTGCTCACACCCACTGGGAATGGGCCAGATGTGATTGGAATGTTTGACATGGATTCTTCAGACATGGCTATGTCCAACACGTCGGAAGAGCAGAACTTTGATCCGCGAAGGCACTCCTTCAGCGAGGATGAGCTCAAGCCCCAGCCGATGATCAAGAAGGCACGCAAGATCCTGGTACCCGATAACATGAAGGTGAGGCTGCTGAGGTATTCACAGCATTGATGCAGGTGGCTTACATGCAGTTTATGCCCTGAGACTGAAGTAGTTTGAAAGCAGCTAAATAGTAATTAAATCGGTTATTTTTAAAATTTGTATCGAATGATTTTAATGTCATAAAATAGTGAAAATGCCATCTAGATTTACCAGAGATAAAGCCTTGAGAGGCTCAAATGGTTAATACACTGTCCACATTGTTTGAGATTCATTTATCCGATGACTAATGGGGCAATTATCCAGCTATGATCATGGAAAATGATCAGTTGAGGAAAATACTGGCGAGAGCTAAGCTGTTTACCTGATATATTTATTTTTATCAGAAATGAGCACACGCCTGGGTCTGCATTTATATTTTACATTGTTAGCGCTTCAGTTTAATGAAAACAGTGTAAAAGGCAGAACAGTTTCACAATGAGGGCATCCGATAATGCACAAGCAACAAACACAGGAGCTGCAAAATAAAAACAGAGATTACATAAACAAAAAGCCCAGTATAAGTTATAAGATTGATGACTTGTAACTGAGTATAAAGAATCATAAACTGTGCAAATCCTCACTCTGTAGTTTATGGAAGTCCATAAAATATTCTACAGCCAGAAAAAAGACAGCAATTCAGTTTTTAGCAGCTGTGTGTGGCACATGCAGGTTGTTTGCTTACTTTATTTGCTGTCAGACAGTAACCAGTAACCAAATTCTGAGGATGTGGTATGCAAATAAACAACAACGACAAAGAAGTGTCTTTTCATTGCCAAACACCCACATAGCTGTAGAAGTTAAGCTAGAAAAAACACTACACACTTCTTAAGAAACAAATCAGAACACTCACTGATTCTTTTCTTTATACATTTTATACCTAATAATCGTGAAATTCCCCAATAAAAATAAGTGGATTGCATTGGTGGATGCTGAATAATCCATATGTGCTGTTTTTTTTCTTCGGTCCTTTTGTAGGATGAGAAGTACTGGAGCAGGAGGCACAAAAACAATGAAGCGGCAAAGCGCTCCCGGGACGCCCGCCGTCTCAAGGAGAACCAGATATCAGTGCGCGCTGCCTACCTGGAGCGAGAGAACGCCGCCCTCCGACAGGAAGTGGCCGAGATGAGGAAGGAACTGGGCCGGTGTCGTAACATACTTAGTAAATACGAAAACCGTCTCGCTGACCAGTGATGGCAGCGCGGAGAAGAATTAGGACGAGGAGAAATATAAGCTGGATTCAATCTAAGACTCTGAATTTCTGGGGTAACCTGATGGACATAAAGGGGGTCAAGCTGATTATGATTATAATGATGATGATGATGATGTTGATGATGAATGTATAAGACGAGGAGAAGGTTTGTGCATTGAAGCTCAGGTGTCTTGTTTCGTTGAGGTGTCGGCTCTTAAAAGTGGCGGACAGAGAGAATAATTTAACAGATGAAAGATGTGACTTTTAAGAGTTTTGTTATTGGAGAATTGTATATTTTTATAATACTTCAGAAAAATTAGAGGGAGAGCAAATTACAGAATAATTTTGTATATTTTCTACATGATGGGGACACAGAGATGGGGGAAAGCTGCGGTAAATATCTTTTTATCATAGTTGAGTCAGGAGATGCTTAACAGGTTGTCAGCCATCGATGGTTTTGTTTTTGTTTTTTTGTGTTTATAATTATAGCCAGGATGCAGCAGCAGGGTTGAGAAGGCATGTAACAATTGTAATATAGAGAGCAAAATTATCTTAAAGACGTGTAGTTCGACATTTTGTGGATTTTATTCAAGCACTTAATTTGTTTCCTTTTATGTTTCTGTCACTGGGGATGCTTGAGGGAGACAGAATGAGAGACACTATGTATACAGCCCAGCTCTATCCTCTTGGCCAGTCTCGTATATTATTTTCTATTAGAACAACGTCACCCCCCTTCCCCCTTCTAACAATATTAGCTCTTTTTACCTTGGTTTTAACTTTATGAGACTGGTACATCTTCCTCTAGCCCATATTTCTGTGTATTGCTCTTTTACTTTTTCACTATCCCAGTGGAAGTGCTTTCAATCTGCTCTGGTGTTTTTAGATATTTCCCGAGCCTGTGGAAGCCTGTTGTGATGCCCTGGGTAACTCTGCTCCTCTTCATCCTCTCTTTGAATTGCTCCCCTGTTTCCATATCCGATGTCTCTATTTCTGTCTGCTCCCACTTGCAGGCAGTCCTTTGACAGTTATGTGCAAACTCTTCCCAATACATTTTGTGTTTGTGACTCTCTTGCACCTGAAAGGTGCACAGAGCAGTTCAATCTCAGTGTTGTAACATATTCTGCAGTAGTAATCAATCGTCCCTGTAAAAACACACGTTGTTACTTTACTGAACACACTTTAATTAGCATTATTACAGGGGTGTGGTGGGGGAAGGGAGGGGAATTGTTGTGTATATTGGATAGGCCTCTACTATTTTGTGTATTTGATGTATTCCAGGAGATGGGTTGAGTACCCCCATTGAGTGGAATGTGTTAATTTCTCAGATTTCTGGGAGAAATAAAAGCCAAAATGTTGATCCTATGTCGATCCACGAAACTTGTTGCTATTTAGTGCTTTTTCAATCCTGTTATTGCTCCTTCCTTTTTACTGTATCTATGAACTTCTCTGTGTACCCAACAACACCTACACAGGGGCATGGTACACTATGTTATGTTCCCTGGGGGAGGGACGACTAGTAATAGTGTGATTTTAATCCTCCAATGACCATGATGAGTAGTTACCATTACAACTATTATTATTGTTATGATTATTATGATTATCCCTTATTGTTGTTGTTCTGTATTACTGAATGTTTTTTTTTCTTTCTTTGGATGATCTGTTGCACCTTGAAACATCTTTGATCTTCAGTGTTCCTCAGAAAGACTTTTCAAATGGAAAAACAAAACAAAACAACCCCAGTCTCGGCTATTTGCACCTGTCTTCGGACCCACATCTATCCACTTCTTCTACAGAGACTTCTGTTTTCTTTGACCGGGGATTTCACAAACGTGGCTCAGTAACTTGAACATGATGTTCACTCAGACCAACTTGACCTTTCATCATGACCGTTTTCTCACCTGTGCATGGACTGTGCACACTACTGATACGCTCCTTGTTGGTTTATCTGCCTTTATCACCTCATTCAGTGATTGTTTGCTCTCCTAACAGGATTTTAGTCTCCTGTATCTTCACCGATGTGGTTGATAACTCTTATAGTGACTCTTAACTGATCAACTGCCCTGCTGCATCAGTAGTGTCGATGATGCCCAGCCCACCAGTCAGTGCTGGTTGTTTGGATGTAGTATGAGATTTGGATAACCATTTCCCTTAATTATGTAAAACGTTTAATGCTAAAAATTCATGCTCATCCCCCCCCCCCCCCCCAAAAAAAAAAACACAAATAAAAGATTGTTCTCATTAATCACTGCGCTGTTTGTGGTTGCTTCCAAGTAATCCAGAATTGAATCAAAGCCCAGTTTTGAAGGCAAGACGACAAAGGTTAAAAATTCAGGGTTTTTTTTTACTTAAGCTGATAACCAGAGTGTGATACGTGGTGAAATGCACCATGTTGTTTTGATATCCTCCCTGTTTGTTCACATTGTGTACATTCCTTAATTGGCAAAACAGTTCAAATACCAAGTCTTGCCCAACTGAGGCAGTTCTGGTTCCTGTAAATAAATTTAAAGAGTGTTTTATGCATTTTATAATTAAATGCACACTACGTTTAAGAGACTGAGTTAGAGTATATAAGGTAAGATAAAAAAAAAAGTTTATATGATGGGCTATGCGTAAGATAAAGCATTAAAAAAGCCACACTGACCTACTTTGGTGCTCACACACACACACACACACACACACATATATTGCATTCAATATATAAAGTCAAATCTATCAGTTTCTTCCTTTTATAGCATTTCCTGTTTGTTAATTCTCTGTGTGGACAGTAGTTATGCATATGTCACCCCCTTTATCTGTTGTCTCAACAGAAATGGGTGAAAGGTCCTTCAGAGTGGAATTTTCCTCACTTTTCTCCTCCTCAACACGAACCAGATGTGTGCTCCTGGGCTGTACCCTCTCTCTCTCCACTTCTCCCTCTCTTTCTCTTTGGACCTCTCCCTCTTTCTCCCCCTCTCCCACCCTTTGTTCCCCCCTTCCTTAAAAATGCTGCATCTGCGTGTCCCTTGCTCATATCGTCTGAGGCCTTGCTCCAAAGATGGACCGTGCACTGCTGCTGCTGCTGTCCATGTGGGCTCTGACTGGAACCGTATCCCTGCAGGATTCAGGTAAGCCCTCCATCACTTTCACCTGGAAGAGCACTGATCCCTGCATACACAGTTAACGCAGCTGGACTGAATGCTCTTTAGTGATGCCATTAGGATTTTCCCTGAAATGCTTCATCTTTCTCTAAGTTGTAGTTTGAAATTTAGGTGAGCACATAGCTCGGATACAGACGTACGCAATTAGTCAGTTGGAAAGTGGCAAATGTTGGTCATAGTGTACTAATTAAGAAACTAAGATTTTATTTTAATGTTTATTTTGTATGTATATTTTGCACGTAGCCTACATCATAAATGTATGGCTTTCTAGTCAGTAGTTAATGATTGCAAAGCTGTTTTGGATCATTGTTTACCTTCACATGAACAGTTCCAAGTCTTCCATAATACTGGCCTGCATTTCATAGTGACTAATTAGTTATATAATATCATAGGTGCTAAATATGTATGCCATGTCTGGAACGATCATGTGCTGCGCATTCATGTTTGTGTGCACATGTGCTTTTGAGCAGAGTGAATACAGCAGCGCACACATTTTCATTCTGAGAATCGAAAAATGGGGCACCGAGTTTGTTTCCCCCACATCCCCTCCCCTTTCCGTCTCAAATGACAAGGTCATGTTGATGTTTATGTACAGTAATTCACTGTGGTTTTTATGATGTATGACTCAGAATTGCATGAATTGCATTTTAGATAAAGTTTCTCACACAAACACACTCACTTTTCTGTGAAGAACAAGATTGATAGCTGAAAGGCACAGAGCAGCAAAGCCCGCCATCGAAAAACCTCTTCGTTCTGCAACCTGGGTGGCAAGTGTTTGCCCGGCCACCCACACTGAATTTGCTTTCCTTCACAGAGAAAACAGAGCAGAATTGGCAAACAAAATCTCTTTACGACACAGCGTTTGTCTTTTTTTCCCTTTTTTTATGGGGGACCATGAATGAAATAGGAGTAAACAAAGGGGAAATTACTGTGTAACAGTGTGTGGGTATCACAACAGGGTCATGTCCGGAGAGGCTTGTGGGAGAGGAGGGAAGGAGGACGTGTCCACGACCCTGCAAAGCTGACAGTGACTGTGGCAGCAAACGTCAGTGTCTGTGTGACGGCCAGTGTGGTCTCAGCTGTGTGGCTCCAGGTAACTATTTGTATGCATGTGTGCTGTCAGTTCTCACTTTGAAAAGCATTGTGGGCTCAGCTATTAAAAGGGTGTGTGTGTGTGTGCGTGCAAATGCGTACGCATACGCAGCTGTGCCAACATACATCAGTGTGTGTGTGTTTCTTGATGGAAAATAAAATAAAAGCCTTATGCCAGTGCTGAACAGAAGCTTTTTATTATGCTTCTGTGCTGTAAAAGGGAGCACTGTGCGTGTATCCAGACTCATTATACAGCCTCATTTGTGCTCTTTTCATTTGTCTCCTGCACATTCTCTGAATTGTTTTGTTCCCTGCCTCTTGTTTTCTCTCCTCTCTCTGGACCATCTCTTTCATCCTCAGGTCGTACTTGTCCCTGGCCTCTACCCCACAGCGAAAACGCAGAAGCTCGCCTCCTCTCTCCCACTCACTCCTTTTCTGCCCTGCTTGAAGTGCGCTGCAAGCCAGGATTCACATTGCCCAGCGGCATGGATGCCACTATTCGCCGTTGTCAGGGTGACCGACAGTGGAGTGGCGATGAGCCCATCTGCACAGGTAGGTTTGAGGTCACGGGAAAATGTTCTTTGGTTCGGGTTTCTTCCTGACAGGTAGTGGTCAGCTGGAGGTGTATGCAGTGAACACACACAGCTGTTTGTGGGTGTATATGTGAGACGAGAAATCCAGAAACCCCTCTGTGATTTGTGTCAACGTAGACATTACACAACTGGGACCTATTCTCCCCATCACCATAGCAACCAGAGCCTCGGTTATTCAGAGTGGGTCTGAAGATTTTACCATTGAACTGTCGAGAACTTTAAAAAGGAGACAAAAGCTGAATACACAGCTGTGTCTGTGCATGCATACAGTATGTCTTGCATGTTTCTTATCTTAAATACAAAGAATATGCATTTCAAAAAATATGTGTGCAAGAACATATGCGTGTGCAACATTTAGAGGTAAACAAGTTCAACACAAAGATACACAAGCATGTTTTATTTGTTTTTTAGAAAACAAAAATGTAGAACGTCCCAGAGCATTGCAAGCTGCCTTTTTTACTTCATGGGTCATGTTGAATAATCCCAACATTTGGATTCTTTTGTAAGATTCATAAATGCCACGTTACATGTAAGGGCAAATAATCTGGAATTTATGGACCAACTCAGAAAGTGGAAGAATTACAACTGTTTACTTACTGACATTTGAATTAGTGGCAAAACATAGTGTTACAGAAAAACAGTGTGAGCGAGTCATTAAAACAGATGAGAAAACACCAGAGAAAGAATTCAAGCTAGATAGAGATAATATTGCTAATCAGCTAGTGAGCCTTCTAGATGGATCATACATTTCTTATCACTCATTAGTTATTGTGTTACTGTGTTAGATGATGGTACAAAACACACCCGCATGTTCTGCAGGGTTCTCTGGCTTCCTCCCACAGTCCAAAGACACATAGTTCGTGGGGTTAGGTTAATGGAAAAACTCTAAATTGCCCAACGTGAGTGCAAATGGTTGTCTGTGTCTATGTGTTAGCCCTGCAACAGACTGGCAACCTGTCCAGGTTGTACCCTGCCTTTTGCCCTAAGACAGCTGGGATAGGCTCCAGCCCCCCACGACCCTGAAAAGGATAAGTGGAAGATAATGGATGGATGGATAAATAAAACTAATGGCAGCCTCTGTAGGAATCTTGCATTTATATAGCCTTCTAAACTAAATCAGAAACACTTAATGTC
The DNA here is from genome assembly GCF_018398535.1 of Haplochromis burtoni. NCBI lineage: Eukaryota > Metazoa > Chordata > Actinopteri > Cichliformes > Cichlidae > Haplochromis > Haplochromis burtoni. The sequence goes on from NW_024582441.1 coordinate 176,855, forward strand.
AAAATATTACATCAGCAATGTTGAACTGCCATGACAGAAATGGAGAAGCACGCAACTGCCAACAAAGAAACATTTTATTTTTAATAAAAGAAACATAAAGAAAGAATAAAAACTAGCTATGGTGTATGAAGTCAGTCCTGTTGGGGGTGGAGGCAACATTATTTAGTGCAAGAAAACAAACTAAGGAGCAATTACAACCAAAAACAGCCTCTTACAAAGGAGAGACACAGTAATTGAGCTCTGAGGGCTTTTACAGATCATTGGCACACTGGGCTCAGGTGTTTCCAGTGATGCTAATTGGGAACAAACCACACCTCCTCTCCAGTACCTGCTGGAAGGATCTGCCACACAGAAAGCAGAAAGGTAGGCAGTGTATTTGGTGCTATAAACAGATGATTCCCTGTTTCCTCCGCTGAGATTTATCTTTTATTTATTTATTTTTTTGCCACGCAGAGCTGAGTCAAAATTTAAAGTTATTACCGTATCTCAAAAATGTCTATTTCCTCAGTGGTGAGTCAATACGTCACAAATTTGAGATAATAACCTGAAATTTTAACTTATAGATGACAATTTATTTATTACAGTGGCTTCCATAGCAACGGGACTACCATACACAAGAGCTGAGATGAAAATGTGCTCACTATAGCAGACTTGCTTCTTGTCTGCAGCTCATGTGTGTGTTTTTGGAAACTGTGTTTGTAACATTATTTGCTTGTTTCAGTTGTATTTATGCTGCTGCTGAACTAGAGGGCAAGATGCAGTCTACATATGGTCAAAATTATAATGTAAGGCTAGACAAAATAAACCTACCACAAAAACCAACAAGGCAAAAAAGACTAATTACGGCCTGAAAGTGTAATCACGCATAAACACAGGTTCAACTAAAACTTTGCTCATGCTGTGTTTAAAGATATAGGTTGGTACTAGATCTATAATAAACATGTGACCAGCGTATTGGAAACAGAAAGGCATTTATATAGTACTCTTCTGGTCTTACTGACCACTTAAAGCGTTTTAGACTGCAAGCCACATTTAACCATACATTTGAAACCTAACATGCCTGTCTTTGCTCTGTGGGAGGAAGACAGCGTCCTTGGAGGGAACCCACGCAGACACACAGAGAACATGCAAACTCTGCACAGAAAAGCCTCGGGAAGGTTTGAACCCAGAACCTTCTTGTGCTAAGGCGAGCGTGCTAACAACAGAGAAAGAGCGAGAGGGAAGAACAAATGTCAATTCAAAGAGAGCAAGTTCAAAGGCCTTCGATTTGTGTTAATTTACAACCAAAGTGCTTCTCTGCCCCAAGGTAACCGTGTTGTTCGAATCAGGCTTGTGAGCGGCAATGAAAACTGACAACAGACTCCAGAGTTTATAAAAAATACATTGCTTATTTAAATTATTACATATCCAAAGTTAAAACCCAAAAGACAGGGTGTTAAAAAGCAAACCCACTTGAAGACTACTGCACTGCCACTGCAAGCACTGTGGGCTGCAGATATTTTATGTTTCTGTCTCATGAAATATAGAAAAATAAGCGTTGATTCTGAATTGATTTCAAACAAAAGGCATCCTCACTACTTCACCTCTATAAAGTTGCAGCGTGCAACATAAGGTTCTTCTTAGTATCTCCCCAGACCTGATCAGTACTATTGCTTAGGTCAACCTGTCAACGCTCATGATAACAATGTAATTCAGCTTTAAAGGTCTGAGGCCTGTTACATTCATCGCCCACCTGCAGCTACATGCTTTCCTAGAAATCCTCAACCCTGCTGCGTTTCAGTCTCACCCTCAGGATTTTTTCACCAATTCAGAGATGAAATAAGGATACAATTCTCAGCTCGCTCGTAGAGTATCCTCCTTCTGAGAGACAGGCAGAAGGTAGGTGGGTTTAGAGCGTGTGAGAGTGTTTGTATTGTGTGTCCTTTGCATGTGTGTTAGAGTGTGAGCCGAGCTCCTTCGTGCCTGCTGAGAGGCAGTGGGCGGCAGATCACTGTCAAAGTGGCACGGAGCTGCGTGCACGCTGCGCCAGCGAGAGCGAGTGTGAATGCGGGTCTGATGTGAGTGAGGGTGTGCGTTTAACAACACGTAGAGAGGTAGATGTGTGTGTGTGTGTGTGTGTCCAAGCATTACTCATGCTGGGGACATGCCTTCCTTATGGGGACAAAAATCAAATCAATGCATTTTAAATCAATCTAGTTTAACATATAAATGTGAGGGGTAGAGTAAGGTTGGGTTTAGGTCAGGATTAGGCAAATAGTAGTCATAGTTGAGGTTGAAATAAGTCTCCAGGAAATTAATGTGTCAATGCGCTGTGAAGTCAGATACACGACTGTGTTTGTGTGTGCTTGTGTGTGTGGGCGACAGATTACAGTCTGAAAGCTCTCTTGCTCACGCTGCTCGAGGCCTTTCTGTTCCCAGTTCTCTTCTCCTCTGCTCTTTCTTCTCATCCTCTTTTCCTCTCATCTCTTTCTCCTCTCATCCGCTTCCATCCGAGGCCTCTGATAAGGTCTCTCTCTACAATAGGAGCCAAGGACAAGTGTGCAGCTCTAGGCTTTTCAGCTTGTGTTGTGTGGATATGTCTCTCTGTATATTTTTATTGGAAAAAAACCCCATAGTATAAAGAGGTCTAAAGTATATGGGAACCGTGGTGTACCGTTACATCTTTCATCTCGGTCTAATTGGTGCATATTTAGCGCTGTTTCGTTGAATAAAAAATAAAAAAAAACATCACAGTTTTACAGTTTTTAGAAGATGAATTTGGTATACCTGCTTTATAGCACTTTGGTGCTGCAGCCTGTGTGGGTGGCAGCGGTACAAGGTAGGAGCAGGGCGGTATGTGAAAACAGAACTCTGCTTCGGGCTCTCAACTGCAGCCAAACAGAGTCGTAACTCTCCCTCTCCCATAGGTCCCTTTACATTCTCACATTAACGTTTCTCGGTTTCAGATACCAAGATAGCCCTCGGGCGAGCGCTGTCTCTACCTTTCAAAGCCGTGTTCAGTTTTGAAACCCCGCGCTTGATGCAGCTCAGGTCACTCCAGCCTCTCTCCAAGCACCACTCTTGATATTTATATTTCCACAAGCGTGAGGCACTCAAACATCTAGGAATGAACAATGCCAGGTGTTATACAATCACAGTTAGAGCTGTGAGCTCGGGGACGTGCGGGGCGGCGTTTCACCTGCTCGTCGAACTTTGATTTATTATCTAAGAAGGCCTGTTTCAACTTGAATAAAACAAGACACTGTGTCAAACGCCTCTGTGGGTCACAAACTATATGGAAACCTTGGTTAACACAAGTCAAATGAGATGACATGATGGCTGGTCCTGCTCTCTGTTTTTCTTCCTGTTTCATTTCCTTCAGGGTTTTTCTTGATTTTCTTCACACATGGGACGAGTTTGCATTCAGGGCTTTTTGTCACAGCGGCTCCTTAAGACGCAGATATTTTAACCCAAGCTACCATCTTTTCCTAAAACTAGCTATTAGGTCGTCATTGCCCAAAACTAACTAAATTATACTCTGATAGCAAACTCTGATAGTAGATTTTACCTTTCTTATCACATCTATGTCACTCAATCGAGGGCTTTTTTGGGGTCATTGTGAGTCATTATTATCATTCACTTAATATACTTAATGTCTTGGAAACAAATGCATGAGGACATGTATGCTATTGAATGCTTTACTCTTGCAATGACTGCAGTTTTGTGCACTTTTGTGCAGTCTGATCTTTAGATGTTTATATGTACTCCTGCAGTCTGTAATGCCTGTGATTATAGTTAGTTAGCAGATGAATGGAGTAGAGTAGACTGGGTCTTTTCTGCCACTGAAAAATCCTGCAACAACAACACAATAATAATATTAATGTTTTTCCTAAAAAGTGCAATATTTGCCAATGAAGTGTAGTTCAGAGTCAGCGTACCAGTAGATACAGAAAAGAAACTGCATTTGGAGAATGACAAAGGTGACTGTGTGTATTTTGACTTTGTACACTGACTTACCATTTTGTGGTTACATCTTGCTAGTACTGAGCTGGACCCCCTTTAACCTTCAAAGCTGCCTTAATCCTTCGTGGCATAGATTTATCAAGGTGCTGGAAAGATTCCTCAGAGATTTTGGTCCATATTGACGTGACAGCATCCCACTGTTGCTGCAGCAATAAAGGGATGGACATGGTTAGCAACAATACTTTGGTACACTTTGGCATTTAAAGGATGCTCAGCAAACCCAAAGTGTGCAAAGAAAATATCCCTCTGGAACATCATACCCCCACCACCAGCCCGAACTGCTGATACAAGGCAAGAAATGTTGCGGCAAGAATCGAGACTCATCAGATCAGGCAACATTTTTTTTCCAGTCTTCTACAGTCCAGCGTTGGTGAGCCTGAGTGAACTGAAGGCACAGTTTCCTCTTCTTAGGTAACAGGAGCAGTATATGTTATGGCTGCTGTAGCTCAACGCTGTGCGTTGAGAGAGGCTCTTCTGCATATCTTAGTTGTAACATGTGGTTATTTGAGTTACTGTTGTTCTACTATCAGCTTGAACTATTCTCCTCTGACCGTTGGCATCAACAACACATTTTCACCCGAGGAACTGGCTACGAGTGGATATTTTCTCTTTTTCAGATCATTCTCTGTAAACTCTAGAGATGGTTATGGTGGAAAATCACAGTAGATCAGCAGTTTCTGAAATAAACAGACCAGATACAGAGTCACTTGAGACACCTTTCATATTCTGATGCTCCATTTCAACTTCAGGAGGTCGACTCGATCATGTCTATATGATCAAATGCACTGGCTTACTGCCATGTGATTGGCTGATTACATATTTGCATTATCAAACCGGTGAACTGATGTACCTAATGAAGTGGCCAGTGAGTGTATTTTATAGATAGCATGTTTAACCTGCCATTCACTGCCTCTTGTCTTCTTTGACTATCAGAGTCACCTGAACTTGCTGCTGTCCAGACTTGCCCTCTGCCCAAGGAAGTGATCAACACCTTCAGCATTCAGGGAGACGCTGCTGTAGGAACATCCATCCGCTACAGCTGCCTGTCTGGGTGAGGGCAGGGTTAACGCTGAGTGTGAATGTGCGGGGGTCTCAAAACTTGAAATGCCACAGAGATGGAAATGGAGGAAGTGAGAGAACGGAGACGGAGTGTGAAGAAGAGGGAGGGAGTGAAGGGAAGGCTTGAATACAGCAGAGGTGTGATGAGCAATGAATGGCAGGGAATTCATTTTGATCTCCCAGCTGACGATCTCTCCATTGAGCTAACTAGGTCATTACAGTCTAATCTTGTATTGACTCCCCTTTACGCACTGACTCATCTCACAGGATAAGATGAGCCTGAGTGGATGTGTCAGCCAGAGAACTGTGCACACAAAATTTAGTCACTCTCACAGAGAGACGGTGGAAAAAGGAAACATTTACACCTTTTTCTCCATCACATTTAGTCAGTACTGTACATGTCGCACCACCGTCTGTCTCCATCACTCTTTCCTTTTTCTCCTGCAGGGCGGATATAGTGGGGAGCAGGGAAAATTTCTGCCAGGAGAATCAGACCTGGCAGTATCCTCACCCGATCTGTAAAAGTAAGTGTACAGGGCGTCCTGTGCTGACTAACCATCATGTGTGAACATGCATGTGTGCTACGTTTTCTTCACTCTTAGTGTAACTTCATCCATTTTTTTAGCAGGTTAGCAGAAAATGCTTGGGTAGCGAATGATCAAACTGAGTCTACAAATAACATCAGCTCAGAAATGGTTTGTTTTTCCATCATTTGTAGCATGCATGCATTTCTGAGAGCTGATATTTAAGAAATACTGAATCAGAGAAGCCAGACAGAAACACACAGACACTCTCAGGCATGCATCTTTCAGGAGCTACTGCTCCGTTTTGCAGTGCTTCTCTGCCATCGTGTGGTCAAACCTGGGATTTCATGGCCTGTTTAACAGAAATGGAAAATTCTTTGAGGATAGTTCTCGAATCAGGCCAACGGGAGTACGGCTGGGCCTGTCATTTATTAAAACATGTTAAAGATAAGAGCGAGGTTACTTCAGTGGAGTTTCAAGGTTTTAAACAATGATGAAAAATTGAGCAACTGTGCATTTGTCCTGTGAAATAGTAACTCTGCTCCTGTGTTTTAAATGTCAGCAAACCTTCTGATTAAGTTTACTGATAAACCTGCTTTCTTCAATAGAAGTGTACTGCCAGCCTCCTACAGAGGTGGAGCAGGGCTATGTAGTGGCTGTCCAGAAGACTGAGTATGAAGTGGGCTTTGACATCCACTACCTGTGCAAAAAGAACTTCCTCCTGGATGGACCCCAGATGATCACCTGTCTGTCCAATGGCAGCTGGAGTGCGCCGCCCCCGCACTGTAGAGGTGAGGAACGATCCAATCTAATATCCGGACTATTTAACAAAGCTGAAGTAAAATGTAGAGAGACACCTTTGCATAAAGTCCTAGAAACTCAAATAAATGTGCACCTGCACACGGCAATTAATAAACACAGCATTATGTGTCTGATGTTTATATGATACTTTCATACCTTGTTGGTCATCCTCACAGCTCGTTGCCTCATTCCTGCCGAGCGAAGCCGCGTGATGATTGGTGGCGTGAAACGCTGGCCGTTTGATGTTACAGATGCCATGGTTCCCCACGGGGAAAACGTGACGTTCTTCTGCAAACATCCTCGTAAGCAATGCAGCTTCACCGCAACCCAGACCTGCTTTAATGGAAAGCTGCAGACACCAGCCTGCTACCTTGGTAAACCTGCACCAGCCACCGTGCCCGGTTGTTTGTCATGTGTAACTAACATCTGTAACGCCATGAAGTGTTTCTAATAGTTGTGCAATCTTATCGTTCTTCAGAGCCAACGTGGCTGCAGTATAAACTCTTTCCTCATCGGCTGGTCTCGGAAATTGAAGCATGCGAGCCCGGCGACGTGGAGTAATGACCTGCACGTCTGATCTCGACCCACCCAGCGCTCATGACAGACACTGTGCCACAATTCGAGCACTTCCAAAACACACGCCCTCCGTACACCTCCTCCCTGACCGCTCTGCAGCTTCTCTGTAACCATCAGAGCTACAGTTAGTTAGATGCAGGGACTATTTTTTTTGATTTCACAGCTTTTGTGGATCAGCAGCCTAAGATGTCTTTCTTTTGGCCTCACGGGGTTTCACCACTGCTCTCAACTTTCCTCTCTTTGCCCTGAATACTATTCAACTGCAGGCATAACTGTGAAGTAATTCAACCAAATTGTGCCATAGATGCAATCTATATGTAATCATGACTGTGTGTGTGTATAATACAGTAGTACCAGCTATACCCCTGACGATACCTTCATGTAGCCTAATACATAATGACTCGACTCTGTGATGTTTCACTGTGTGATCTTTTTTCTTCTGTTGAGCCCGACGCATCAAGTCTCAAAGCTTGTAAGTTTTTAACATGAGAGATTTGAAATAAAATATTGTCAAAATGCTTTGCTCTCCAGCTCTTTGATGGCAAATAAAACCCTCCTGTGTGATTCCACTTTACCTCTCCTGCTTTGCCCCCTTCTCTTTGATTCTTGGGAGCACAGAGAGCCTTTCTTTGCAGGCTGCAGGTTCAACAGTACTCATAGGCTGAACATGGCTACTGGTCGGACCCGGTAGGCTGCGACACCATAGCAACTCCCCTTGACCCCTCCCTCCCACAGCATTCGCAGCATCACCCTTTACACTGCACAGTCATATTTGGTCCTCCGGAAATATCCACAGCTTGGGTAAGCCAGTCCCTATGCAGCGAGAGTATGGGTGGAGTATAGTTTAAAATCCAGTTTTTAAATGTATCGAAAGCGTGTCCGGTGCGTGTTACGCCGGCTCTGACAGCACGGCTGGAATAAATGACAGCTCACCGGGAAAGTTTGTCCTAAAGCTGCGCTCGCGGTATCTCGGACCCTCGGCTCTAAAATGGCTGGCTGTGGGTTCGAGGAAGCTCCGGTGCAAGGGGAAGGATCCGCTCCACGCCACGACTGTGTGTAAATATACATGGGGGGGTTTTCTACTCCGACGCGCGCGTTTGCGACAGCGTTGTCCCAGGTCCGAGAGCCGTCAGGGCGCACACGCGGAATAATAATAACGTTGGCATTTCGGACCTAGGACTGTGCGTAATGGCGTCCTCCGCGGATAGTTCTTCTCGGTTTATAAGCAGAAAGGGGGTAGAACAGGCTGGTTCTTGCGAGCTTAACCGGGTATGAATAATGTTCTGATGCGAATTTTATAATGGAAGGTTTCATCATGTATGATGAATGTGGACGGAAGAAGTGTAAGCCAGGAAATGAAATTTCCCTCGCATCATTCGGACCCTTCTGTACTCCGGTGCGTTTTTTTTCATTATCGGTGATCCGTCGTTAGGAATTGTGAGCTAAGATTTGGGATCATGTAAAGTGACAGCACGTTTGCTGTTGAAGAAGAGGGTCATAGGAGTCGTTCATCGTTTCGGCCCGAGGATTTAGGGTGAATAGTCTGCACGCTGCTTATAATATCACAGCACTAGTGGGTTTGGGCATTTCGCACTAAAGTTGACCCCAATAATCCCCAGACTTTTTTCTTCTTCTTCTCCCATCCAGCCAACTAAGGATATTTATTTAATAATTTTCCTCTCCTGGTATAAGCAAAAGGCTATAATTAAAATGCACATTTTCTTTATTAGAATTGTCATTATTTTAGTGTCTAATCTATTATTTTACTTTTATTTAAAAGAAATATAACTAGGTATGCCCCAAAATGGATTCTCAGTTGGCTTCAGTCCTGACCAGTGGCAGCCTGGATGTCCAAAATGGCAGCCAGTGTGGAGAGGGATCAGGGCCAGTGACAGAGACTTTATTGGACCCAAAGGACGAAACTGCATGCAGTACTGTACCAGGTAACCTCCAGCCATGCCCTGTCACGGCAGCAGTGACCATCAGGCAAGATGCTCTATCAATCAATGGGAAAAAGCCAGAGGTGGGCGGGACTTATGAGCCAGCCTCTCAGGAAACAACTAAGATTGGTGGGCTCAGACAGCCAATTACAGTAAAGTCTGGAGTGCCTGTTTTGCACAGCCAGCCAATAAGAATCAAAATTGTTGTCCCTCCACGGTGCAAGAGGCCAATCACAAACTCTGCTATCAGCCTGACCAAAGACTTTGCTCTCTCAGAATTTCAGGGACCCGTGTTGGTCTCTGCTGAATCACAGAAGAAACGTGAAATCTGTGTGCCAGCTGTTAAAAATGAAGGAGAAATCATGGAAGTTACTTACCAGAAGACTGAAGAAGAAGCCGAAGCATTTCCTGAGACAGAAGCAGAGAAACGGGATAAATTGTGCAAAGACAGAGACGTTTTGGATGTTAAAATTGTCCACATTGATGGGTCGGAAACTCCTTTTACTGCTAATACAGTTACGTTTTTAAGTCAGCCGAGGATTAAAGAGGAAACTACAGAGAAGGAAATTCAGAAAAATGTTCCTTTAATTTTGCGAGAAATGGACTTGAAGTGTTGCAAAACATTCAATGAGGTTGAAATGGAGGAGCAGACAGAACCTCTGGACCTGAGTTTGCCCAAGAAAAGGGAGAGCCGAGAGAGGCGATATGGGCGTTTCTTGGATGACTCGGGCTGCGAGAGCTCTCTGATCATGGAGGTGGATGAATATGAGGGAGAAGGAGACAGAGACATAGTAGAAGAGGACGATGAGGGAGGCGGCACAGATACTCTTGAAGATGCTTTTCTGTCTCCCTCTTTCTTTTCTACCTCTGTTTTGACCTCTCTCTCTTCGATAGACTGTGACACTGAAAATCTTCTTCTCATCGATGACCAGGGAATTCCGTATACGCTCAATCCAGATGGACTCAAAGTGCCACAAGTCAATGCTTCCAGGGTGGAGGATTCTCAGTCTGATCATGCTAATTCAGAAGAAGCAGAAGGAAAGGAGTCGTCGCTTTTGGCACCGTTAGCAGGTCCCAGCCAAAGTACAGATAATGCACTAAATGCACCTTCTGGTGATTTTTACCCCTCGCCACCCCCTATCAGTGATTCTTCATCACTAGGTGATGATCAGGATAAAGCTCCAGAAGTCTTCACAAGTTTGATTACAAACTCGAACCCTTCAGTGGCTGCAGAGCCGAGCGTTAAAGCTGTTCAGGATGCCAGCTCTGTTTTGTCCCCTTCCTCTGGGATATCAGTCCCCACCCAACCCATTCAACTTGTCGCAAATCCTGCAGGCAATGCTCCTGTTCTCCTCCTGTCCTCCTCTTCTCACCTCTCCTCGGCTTCACTCGGTCTCTCTCTTCCCCTTTCAGTTACTCAGACTTCACATGGTGCTTCCACTCCCATGTTTCTTCTCCTTTCCTCTGTACCTTCTTCCTCTGGTGAGTCCACCGCTACCTCCACCCCTATTGCTGTCCTCGACTCCTCGACCGGCCAGCTGTCCCAGATTACGGCCGCAGCTCCGGTCTCCCTTCCTCTGTCCTCTGGTCAGGTTAGCACATTGGGATCGCCTCTTCCTACACTGTCTCACCCTGTCATCAGACTCAGCCCCAATAACCCCCCTGTCATCCTGTCTGGCATGAATAACATAAATTCTGGCTCCGTTCTCACGTCTCTCACCGTCCCTTCATCCACTATTGCCCTGCAGGATGACCACAGCTCAGTTCCTCTTATTCAAACTCAGATCACTTACTCTGAATCAAACCCTGGAAATGAAGCCATATCTGCTCAAGAGGTCTCCAATGAAAACAACAAGCCATCAAATTTTACAGCATCGTCTCCGAGACCGCCGTCTGCTAGTTTGACCTATGACTCTTTATCTCAGCCTGCCTCAGAATTAGACGCCCAATCACCTGACTCCAAATCAGACCTTCACTCTGAACATTTACCTCTGGATGACCATCTTTATTTCTCTAACATGGCTGCTCCTGCCTCCCCTTCTATCGGACCTATCCTACCCCCTGGTAAACTTGACCCGCTAGATCCACTCTCTCCAGAGCCGTCACCCAACACCGCGGGCTCCCGAAGGGTGCTGTACTGCCAGCTGTGCCCAAGGGTCTTCTTTTACCTCTCCGACCTTGAGCGCCATGCCATCACCCATTCGCAGAAGAAGCCTCATGTTTGCCAGCAATGCGGCAAAGCCTTCAAACGCTCCAGCCATCTGCAGGTCAGCACAAGCTAATCATAACCATCATTTCATCCTAAAGACAAGTAATAACAAATGAATATGTTGGCCACTTGGGAGCAGCAAAAACAAACTTTAATATGTGTGTAAATGTGCAAATATTGTTCATGAACAGTTAGCTGATTTATTCGAAAAGTACCAGCTACACTCCTGGAGACAAACCTGACATTGGTGCATTGACCTGCTTGGTACTAAACCACAGATGAAAGCTAGTCAGTTTAATAATATCAATACAGTACACCACAAAACTCTGGAGCCACTCCTCATTTCTTTATGTTATGCTAGGAAAATGGGTACAGAGATTTACTGAAACATGTGCAAACATGCAGGCTATAAGGAAAAACAAAAAATTATTATTTGGTATCACTACCTTTATTCTTCAAAGTTTTCCAGGCTTCTTTAAGGACATTCAAAGCTTTTTGGGGGGATGTTGGCTGTTTTTGTTCTGTTCTCTGTAACAACAACAACAATAACTTTATTTGTATAGAACCTTTTAAAACACACAGTTCCAAAGTGCTTCATAGTTTGAATAAAACCAAGTATACATGTTCCAGCATATGGACACACAGTCAAACACACTCATTCTTACAAAAACACATCAAATGTGAACTATGGCCAAAAATAATGGGACGATAATTAAGGGGAAACTAACTATAATAATGACTTCTCCTGATTGGCTGACGAAGGGCGTTCCAACAACCTTAAAAGCTTGATCTTCTCCGGATTTAACATAAGTGTACGGAACAGGTAAGAAACCCTGATCATGTGATCTGAGAGGCCAACTGCTGTTAAAAGGTCTCAGTAGTTCTGCTGCAGGAGCGCAGCCACGCAGGGCGTTATATGTTACTGATAAACGTTTAGAATTCATTTGATTTTCCGTGAAGGGAAGCAAGAGTAGGGGTGATGTGTGAGTGGCAGCACACTTTTGAAAGCAGAATGCACTCCTTTCATTATGTTTAGTCCCCAGCACCTTCATTACTGTGGGCTGCCCACACTAAGCCAAGGGGGGCCCACAGTGGGGCTTATTGTAGGTCTGCAGCCTACCCACAGTATGCACACACTCCAGATGTGAGATGCCCCACTGGGACATTGCCGCCACCAACTTGTATGGCGTGTCGACCTGAATGCATCTCTCTCACACACATGCACAAAAGCTACAAGCCCACTGTCCGGCTCTTTGAGGTAACATCAGTAAAATCTGGAAACAAAATATCTGACATTCTCACTTAAAAAATAATTAGAAGTTATAGTTAAGTCTCAAAATAGCTGCCAGTCAGTTTTATTGTCCAAGCAGTTGTTTTAGCTCCTCTGTCATCAAACACCTGACATCTTACTCTCTTTCTAGGTGAAATATCAAACTCAGTCAAGCTGCTGCCCATCTACACACTTATGTAGAAGTTAAGCAGTAGCTATGGAGTTGATATTTAGAGATTTCTGCTCCAAATACCAGCGCCTGCTGAGGCAGACATTATCAGATATACTAAAAACTCACACAGTGAGCTAAAAGAGCCAACGAAGCACTACGAAGATGAGAGCAAACACCGAAGGAACAGCTCACCTCTAAATCAAATACACATACTTTCCTCTGGGCCTGTACTGCTTTTTATTTATCTAGATCATTTTGGTGTGACTTACCGAGTTGTATTCCGCTGAATATAATGGAACTACAGTAAATAGACTTTGCCTTGTGGGGCTCAAAGCACCAAAGATGTATAAAAACCTCAGCAGTCATGCCTCTTTTTCAAAATTATGGGCTGATTATTCCAAAATGCTTGTTATGAGCATTTTCATGAAGGAACTGTTATAATTCCTGCTTGTGTCAGCATGACAGACTGTAAACATTAATGGCTTCACCCCCCACCAGCTGAGATATAATTTTAGTCAGCTGTTTGCTTCTTTTGGTTGGCAGATGTAGACAGCAGAAAGAAAATAGTTTTACATGAAATTTCTCATGTATTTTTTTTTTTCAGTTTGATGGTTTGAGAAACACAAGTCCCTTTAGTTCGTTATTGGTAAAAAGAAAGCAGACATCTCTACAGAGGATAGCTCCAGAATACAGCAAAATAAAAATAAACAACATTACAGACCAGAGGAAAAGATTCTTGGGCTATGATAGTTCATTTTTGCTTCACCGCCTCCCACAAGCCCTTTTACTTGCATATAAATGTCACTTAAAATGTTGTTTATATGCCTTTGAGTAATCATTTGGATGTTTGTCTCTCGTTTTAAACAGAGACACAAGCACATCCACACAGGCCAGAGGAACTTTGTGTGCCCCATCTGTGCCAAGCGCTTCAGGGAGGCAGGTGAGCTCCAGCGCCATCAAAGGGTGCACACCGGAGAGAAGCCCTACCAATGCCAGCTTTGCCACACGCGCTTTGCCGAGCGCAACACCCTCCGGCGGCACACCAAACGCAAGCACCCCTACCACCAAGTAGCCATGGAAATGCTTAACGAGAGAAGAGACAGAGGAGGCAGCCGAGGAGACGGAGGAGGCGGTGGTGTGTCAGGAGTCCAGGAGGAAGAGGAGAGTGCTGAATGGTACAGCTCCACTGTGTCTAATTTGGATAACTCAGAGTCTGAGGTGGAAACGTAACACTTTAAAGTAAAGGGAGTTAGGGGAGAAGTGCTGTTGATGATATCTAACTACAGTTAGACTCTGATCTTTTCTTTTTATTGACTAAGAATCAAAGAAGGGAGCACTTTCATATTTATTGTTTATTGTTAATGTTAATTTATTTATATGAATGTATATTATTCCCATTCCATTTTAAGGGCCAAAACACAGCCTTCAAAGTCAGATGTGACTTTGAATTAAGGGAAAACTCATTCTTGAAGTCATGTTTTCTTTGTGTGTGTGTGTGTGTGTGTGTGTGTGTGTGTGTGTGTGTGTGTGTGGGAATTCATAACATTAATTAAAACGCTAACAAGTCCTCATGAAGTTGCGTTCCCATGCAATCCACGATGAAACCCTAAAGTGCTCGAAAAAGAAAGATAGCTTATGAACTAAACAATCCTCTGCTCTAGTCGTGTATATAAAGAGTACTACTTGTAAGAGCTGCACTTCTGCACTATCTCATATGAAAGATATAATCTTTCCTACCGTCAGACACACTGTGAGGAATTTGCACTCGTTTTCTTTGAACTCAAAAGTTATTTTTTTTACATTGTGTATGAAAACGCTTACTTTTAATTTCGTTGCCGCTGTTGATCTTCTGTATTTAATCCACATCCTGTAAGAGTTTGACCAAATGTTTTTTGAGTTATTCTAATATAAACTCTATATTCAATTTTGTTTTTGTTTAAATTTTGAATATTGTTAATTTATTGGTATTAAATTTTCACAAAGCTAACTCTCTGTTTCTGCTCTTTCTTTTCCTCCACTTTAAATAGTATAAACAGACTGTATTTACATATCGCTCCCACTGTTTTGAGGTTCTGTATAGAGTGTGTTTCTGTGTAAGGACACTGTGACCTGCAGGCTGGAGGAGCTGGAGATCAAACCACTGACCTTCCAGTTAATGAACACATAGTTCTGCTTGCTGAGCTCCAGCTGCCCCGTTTTTCAAAAACAAAAAAAAGCAACAAAAAAAAAAAATCCTTTTTATGTGTGAAGCTACAACACAAAAGCAAAATACACCCATTAAATTATAATCTGCTAACACAATTTTAATATATAAACTATTACAATTGAGCGTTACATGCAGACTTTTGCCAAAAACGAAACAAAAAAACTCTACATTGTATTAATTTCTCTAATATTTTACTAATTATAATACATTATAGCAGAAAGACATAACCCCATCCTCTCTCTGTGCTTGTTGCGATTTAGATACAAGTTTCAAGCGTCACAGTTTTCATCACAGTGATAATAAAACTGTCGCTTCCAGTTAAAGTCTGGTTGAAGTCGGGTGATAAATGCAATCCATTTTGATCACAGTTCCATGAACTTATCCTGCTGCGCTTTTAGGGAAAAGGAGAATATTCCCATTAAGTTTGAACTAATCCTCAGTTCGTGTCTGATCACTTTTTTGTCAGAGAAGAACGGCTTTTACCCTCCTACAGGTAGTACTCTCATTCAGTATTTGCCTTCTTTAGTTTGGATCTTTGTGCCGAGGCGCTTAAATTCACTGTCAGAGCATCAAATGGATTTCACTCTAAAATAGCCTGAGTTTTGAACACTCCCAGAATAAATGGCAATGATTACCCACTGATGAGCCACATATCCTCCAACAATTCCTTCCTACACCTTGGTGCTTTCTCGGGGCAGCGCTAATAAAAAAAAATCTTAGAATGTTTTTCCACTCAAATAGCCTCCAGGGATATGAAAAGCATAATTCCCCAATAGTTTCCCACTCTTCTGCAGATACAACTATTTCCACTTCACTTTTCCATTCGTCTGTATGACTTTGGATGCTTACTTCTAAGAATTGCAAAGCCTCGATATTATTTTATATCTGCTTTCTTGTTTGTTTGTTGATAGGAAGACATTCAATATATCGGTTTCTGCTTGTTTCTCAGCCCCTCCTTATGATTTAATTTAACCTCTCCAAACCATAATTTCTCTGTGTATAAAGCAACAGTAGGCTGTTAGGTCTTTACTAGTCCATACTTTAACTGGCATCTTTTGGGGGGTAAAATCTGAGTCATTATGTTTTATTTCTCTCTCTAAGTCACATTTTTTGATTATTTTCTGGCAAAATCTAAAGGCCAACTTTATTCTGGTGGTTTTTTAAAAAAAAAATTGTTCACTTTTTAGTTTCCTTTCTGCTAGCATAGCTCGTACTAGAGGTCCTAAAGTTTTACTGTTCTCTATCTCCTTCCACCTTGCTTTGTAGGGAGTTATTGTAGCTCAAGAGGTAAAGCTGGTGGTATGAAGGTTGATAGTTCGGTCCTTGGCTGCTTCAGTCTGCATGCTAAATCCAAGTCGCTCTCCGATGCATCCACTGGGGTATGAATGTTAGACAGAAAGCTCTTAAGCATAGAAAAAAGTGCTTGTATGAATGGATGAATGAGGCATGATGTATAAAATGCTTTGAGTGCTCAGGTAGAGTAGAAAAGCACCATATAAGAACCAGACCATTTATCACATTGTGGATTGCACAACACAGCCTCACCTTTCAAGTCTTTACACAGCATGAAGTTATTCTTCTTAGTTAATTTGATCCATTTTTGCCAGCTTAATCGCCACAGAGGAGATTTCCATGATTTCCTATGATTAAGGAAAAAAAAAACATTAAGATTCGTGGATCTGCTTGGGTGTGCAGGCTGACCACTTGGACAGCCTCCAGGGAGTAATTGAGTTTGGAAGCCGGGCCTCTGTTTTTTGCACTCTCTCAATTTTCTGCTCCATTTAAGCCATGGAGCCTAAGAGAGGTAAGCTGGAGATAAGTTATTAAATACTGTATCGCTCAAATGACCTGGCTGGGTCGTCATGGGCGTCCCATTCTTCATTTCTACGCCGGCCATTGTGCTGTTTGAGCAGCGTTGGCCTCCTGAAAGGCTTGTGCTGAGCACCATTGTGTTTTAGTTTAGGAAATTCACTTTCACAGAGGGTCAGTGGAAGGAGAAAGGTGTGCAGAGTGTGAGGATCAAAGGTTAACTGAGGAGTTTATTAAGAGTGGTTAATTTACTCCTGTGAAATGCCCTGTGCTCGCAGATAGCCGAGCATTAAAAAGCAGATATTTTAGCTTTACCTCTTTGAATTTTTTTAATTACAAGGAGACTTTAGGGATGTGTAAAAACTGAATATGGTATTAATTGCTTTGAAAAAAATAATACCACTTTATTACCATATTTTCGGCAGGAATTGCACTGCTATCAGTGCAGCTTCAGTTTACAATTTTCAAGTTTGTCTTAAAACAATGCTAACAAACCCCATTCGCATTGTGGGTTAGGACTGTAAGTAACTGTAATTGCTCCCCTTGTTCATGCCTGTGAGAGGATCCCTCTTAATGGCACTTCAGTGTAGAGATGGGGAACAAAATCCACAATCAGAGCTCGCTGTAAGAGCTCTGACATTAGGCTGAATTTAATACGACTCAGAAATCTAAATTTTAATGAAAGAGGTGGCTTACAGTATCTTCAGGAACCAAATTCTCTCTTTGTATTACTACTTTTCTGCCAAAGGCCAACAAGGACACACTGCCTATGGAAGCTAAAGTGTTAAAACCTTTTAACTAGAGCAAACATCAGCTGGATTTGTACAAATTCATGCTGAGGAAGCCTCATATTTTAGAGTTTTAGAGGTCAGTTTTGCACAAAAGAGGACCGTGCTTTGTACTCCATCTCTTCTGCTGGCCTAATATCGAGAAGCAATGACTTCAGTGCCAGTATGGACAGGAAGAATGATTACAGGCAGGCAGACAGACTGGAAAAATACGAACCTTTCAAAAAAATTAAGGGAACACTTAAATCACACATCAAATCTTGATGAATGAAGTACTCAAGTTGAAAATTTTTACTTACATACATTTCTCAATAATCAAATAATGATTGTCCTTGGAAACCAAAATTAAAAAACTTTTTTAACACTGGTAAAATTTTCCATGTGTTCATTTATTAGTCATTTCATTAGGCACACCTTGATATTCCCGTTTGCCTGTCGAAATGTCTCCATGACACAGATTCAACAAGGTGCTGGAAACATTCCTCAGATATTTTGCTCCATGTTGACATGACTGCATCACACAGCTGCTTTCCATCACATCTCAAATGTGCTCTATTGGACTGAGATCCGGTGACTGTAGAGGCCATCTGAATATCTGGACATGGTCAGGAACAATACTCAGGTGTTTAAATAGAAAATATCCTCCACACTATTGCACCAGCAGCAGCAGCACTCTGAACTACAAGGCTACAACGCTTTATTCATATCTTTGTGTTTTTTAGATCAAATTCTAATAAATAAACCCCCCCCCCGTCACCTAACAGCTCCTCACTTTTTTGTTGAAGAAGCCAATTGAAGTACTGCTTACCTACTGTGAAGGTCACTTCGAGCATTCACTTAAATCGGTGGCCTCCTATCAGAACGAGAAAGAACAACACAAAACAGATTCGAGCCCTTTAATTGACACCACTGGGCTGTTGCGTTGCTGAGCTTACAAGGTCCTCAGCGCGCGATGGAGATGATGAATATTCAACCAGTTGAATGTGTGAGCTCAGCAGTCCAGCTGGAGATGTGTGTGCACTGTACAGTATGCGCGCTTCTCTGTGTGTGCTGGCTGCTAACTATCCAGATTGCACCGAGCTTCAAAGTGCAGTGACTGACAGACAGATGGATGATAGACAGACGGAGGACAGGAATCTGTAGAGTCCGTGTTTGAAATTTCCTTGTGTGTGTGTGGCTGTGTTTGTGCTGCGTGAAGTGGAACGGGCAGCAGGCCTTCTGAGTGGCACAAGGCACATCGCCAAGTGATTGAAGTGATAAAGGTAGAGGAGGAGTGGAGAGACGGACTAGAATAGATCCAATGATGAACGACCAGGGAGAGGCAGCAGATGTAATGAAGTGAGCTCGGCGTGTGTGTCTCAGCTTTTTATTCCCTTTGATACATTTGGCACTTTGATATGTTTGTTGTATATCTGCTCTGTTGCATCACAGACAGCCCATTATTGTCACTGAGAGCCAAAATGATGTAGAGCTAAACAAACCATGAAAGCTTTTTTTCTTTTTAGTCCAATGTATATGACTGTCATTGCACAGTTCAGCCACGCGGGGGCACACTTACACTTAGGATGTGCTGCACGTCTGGCTCGTTCTCTATGTCAAGCCTCTCAAATGGTGGAGAGACACTTACACCAGGGTGAAAGGCAGAAGACAGCGACTCTCTTGAGAGCTGCATCACTCAAGCTCTGCAAATATAACAGACTGTGGAGGCGGTTACGACTAAAGTATGAAATCAGTGAATGAATTTTACAAGCCAAATGATAGACAAAGTGAGTTTTTAGCTCATTAGCCACATAAAAAAAGATGGGTAAGCCCAGAATAGCACAGAGAAATATGATATCAAGAGGGAAGGGTTAACAGCGTGCAAGCTAATTCGCTCACCAGACACAGTGTAGGATTAACACTGTGGAGTCTGTCTGTGCATATGTGTGTGTGTGACAGAGAAGGAGGGTAACAGGTGTTAATCAGAGAGGGAGTCCCTGCTGCAGAGCAGAGGGTGAAGCTGTGATGGGGGGGAACCAGAGGAAAAAGCAATTACATCACCTTTCCTACAATAACATGGCATGCTGTCAGTGTTTATATATATGTGTATGTGTGTGTCGGAGCAGTGTGTAAAATGCTTTTTGCAGGGCATGAGAGGAAAAGCTGCCAAAGGTGAGATTTTATAATGATGACAAACACAGACGTACTGTGCAAATGGCACCTGAAAGAGCGCTCTGTCTATAACCATCTATTAAATTAAGGTTCCCATTCATTTTGTCTTCCATTAGTTGTTCCATTTTGTTCCATGGCAACCGTAATTGGCCCATGCAGTGCTATCTCTGCTCCGTGTTCTCTGATTAGTGGATCTCCGTGTTGGTGTCTTTCTCTCCTTATCAGATAAAAAGAGCTTTAACCCACTGTCTCCCTGTCACCACACTTCCTGTCCTCACCAATAAGACTTCCGTCATGTGTGTCGGCCTCCTTTCCTCACCAACTTTTACCCGTCGCCTCTGCCTTCGCCTCTCTACCTCCCCTCTCTGCCTCCCTTCCTCTCCATGACCTGCTGAACCAGCACACACCCGTCTGTCTGTCAAAAGGACTGAACAGGTGTCTCTGCTTCAACTTCACTTCCCCCACTTTCCCCGCCTCCCCTCTGCAGCATTAGCCACACATATACATGCATACACACACACACACACACACACACACGTATGTATACATGTGTAGACATCATGCACGCACCCGCAAACACTGCTTGTTTTTGAGGTGAAACTTGACTGGTTTTGCTGGAACCACACTGTATAGTGTATGCTGACGGTCACTAACTTACTGACCTGTGACTCTCTGTGCGGTGTCTCATACACACACACTCACACACTTGCACACTTGCACATACACAGAACAGTAAATCACTTTAGGGGGGGGTGACCTAAAGGTGTCTTGACAGGAGCATATGAGCCTGCAGCCGTGCTTCAGTACACGACTTGAAGAGAGTCCAAAACACTCTTCTTCTAGCTGCTTTATAATAAACTGTCCCCCCTTTCTTAAAGAAATCCTGCTTACACTTTTCTATCATCACATCATGCGACAGTCCAGCTCCTAACATTAAATCGACTGCTCTATCCTCTTCTATGTTAAAGTCAAGTGCAACAAACACAGAAGTACTTATTGTCCTGTAATCTGTTCCTCACTCTTTCAGTCTGCAGATGTCAAGGGGGTAAATTGCTCCAAGCAAAAAGAGAGGGGGGGGGTTGGTGGGGGTGAGGTCACTGCAGGGGAGGGGTGAAGTTTGACAGTCGCTCACAGTTGGCACTGATGATCCAGGATGCTTTGGGGCAGACGGGGGGGAGAGGGGCAGAGAGAGCGAGGCAGAGGTAGAGACGGTGAACTTCTATCGGAAGGAGGACGAAGGAACTGCAGATCCTTTCCCTCCTTGCGTTTCACCTTCAGGAAAAAACCCCCAAAAAACTAAGGATATGAAAAGAACATGAAAGAAAGAAATCGTCATTAAACGCACTACGAAGTTCTCTCTTTCCCTCTCTTCCTCCATCTCGCACCTCTCTCAATTTAATCTTAAATCCACTCCAATTTCCCCCGAGGGACTCAATTCTCTCTTTTCCTGTAAGTATTCTCTTTCATTCGCTTGCTTTTATTCTCTCTGTGTTTTTTAGTTCCTTCTTGTGACTCAGCACCCTGCTGTGAAACAATGCCTGTGCCAGACGTGAAATCTCAATCAATTGCTTGTTATTTGATTGCATTAATGAACGAGAGGCCTTCTTTTGGACTCTTTAGGCTGTAAATAAGTGAAGTGTGTGCATTTATCGGATTGGGAATAGGAAGAGCTCTGCGGTGATTTAGTATGCATAACCTCAGCTATTCCAGTGTGTGTGTGTGTGTGTGGTTTTGTTTGTGTGTGTGTTTGTAGAGTCCCTTCAAACAGGCTTCCTTTGGGTGTTTTGTGGCTGGCCAGTTCAAATCAATATTGTTAATAGGTTGTGTGTGTATGTGCACTAATGCAGCTCATGTAGATTCCCAGCTCTCTCTCTATTTCAGAGTCAGCTCATCTTCTTTTTAGTGGAAGGCACATTTTTGGCCTGCCGTCCCCGGCGCCATGCTGTAGGTGTTGCGAGTTCGTGTTTGTCCGTCGCAATCAGTGTCCTCCAGCCCTGACGTCCAAGTATCTGCTGGGGTTTCTGTCTCCCTCACTCACGTGAACTCGACTTTTTCTCCTGGTCTTCTTCGTCTGGCTCCTTGCCCTGTCTCTCTCTAAAAGCCTCCCATCTGTTTAATTCTCTGTGTCGTTAGTTCTGTCTCTGTGGGTGGGCCTTGTGACTCTCTGTGTGATTATGACAGGCTGTCTATAGGGAGGCCTGCTGTTGCCAGAGCGGCTAACCATAAAGTTCAGTCTGCCTGTAGGTCTGAGAAGCTTTTCGTCTCTATTTCCTCCTCAATGTATCTTCGCTATGCTTTGTGTGCCTCTATCAATATTGGTTTGTGTCTATCAGTGGATTAACAAGCATCTGTCTGCCTCTCTCCTCTGCTTCCTCCGCTCTTCTGCATTCCCAACAGTGAGAGACAGAAGGAGAGGAGTCCATTCCTCCTGGTAGGGTGACACCAGGAATTTCCTCTTTCTCTCTGCTCCACTTCCTCTCTCGTGCCCCCATCGTCTCCCCCCCCTCCACCATGACACTGCTGGCCTCCGAGAGGTCGCTTCTCATCCGGAACAAGTTCCGCTCAGGTGAGGATTTGAGCTCATGCCAATTAAAGGAGAGAAGGACTCGTTTTCCCACAACAATGGCTTTTCATTTCAGGCGCACATGCATGATCATCAATATTTTGAGTTGAAATGTCTGTGAAGATTATTGGCTAGTCAGTCACACTGTTGATCATGTGATCAATCCAGTGAAGGTTATTGATCATGGCGAATGGATTTAGTGATCGCTCCCTACAGACAGACATATGGAGATGTCTTGAACAGAAGTAAATCCGCTGACCCCGAGGATAAAGATCTCTGAACGTTACTGTCTGACACTTCAATCAGGAAACGGGCTGGTTTGTTGTGCTTATGGAAAAAAAACTGACTGTGGGTCTTTACCAGAAAAGTCCTCATTATTTGAAGGTTCTGAAAACCAGATTTAAAATCTATGTCTTATTAATAATTCATGTCCAAATGACAAACAATCAGACCTCACCTATAACTGCTAAAGTAGGAAGAGGTGCACAAAACCTTTTGTCTGACTCGTCCACATCAAATCAGCCATTAAGGGTTTGCACAAAAGCAGAAATCCCAAACATAAAATAGGCACAAATGGCCCGAGTTTAAAGGAGAATGATGTCTTCATGCATTCCTACCAAAATGTAAATAACATTGTCAGTGATAGGTGTGATAATAACCTAACAGTGAACCGTTCAGGAGGCAGCCAGCAGTCTGTGACAAACAGCATTAGGCAACCCTTCCCAAGCTACACGATGCTAGTTTCCCCAACAAGTTGCAGCGGCTGCTGCTGAGTTCCCACGCAGCTGTCGTAAACGGCTGGCAAAATAGAACGGCGAGAAAATGACACAGACAGTCCCCTAGGTGTGCAAACACCTGCTGGAAAACGTGATTCTATAAGCAGCTGCTCTGTCAGAAAGCGTATATGCACATAGCTGAGCTGGAGGAATATATTTTATCTACCACTATATCCAACTTGTTGATCCCTTTGTCAGCTAGCATTATGATTGCACTTAATTCGAACTTGGACGTGCACGTATTAGATGATGACATCCAACTGAATAGAATAACAGTGATTATTTATAGCTTGTAGCCACTTGAAACAAAGCATCTGATAACTCTTTGTCTTTGTTTTTCACAGCTTTAAAGCTGTCGGCTCTTCATCTGGAGCGTCCCTGCAGAAATTTTTAAAGATTTTAAGACAATTGCTGACTTTTTGGTGCAAAAAGGGAAAATGTATTATATTATATTTATTTGGCCCTTCAGGAACAGTTAAACTACCTTAACACTGCTTCCCTATCCTGTTTTAAACCCAGGGGACTGATACGTAAGGCTGCTTTAAATACAGATCTTGAAACCTTTTAAACTTTAGAGTTAGAAAGGCAGGAAAGAGCAGGAAGAGTATAGTTAGCAGCACATATGAGAGTGATGTGAGGGGGAGGGCATGCATGAGAGGCTTGTGGAGAGAACGGGACAGCTGAAGGGGGGGATGGGACCAACAGAAATAGACATACTGAGAGATAAATAGTTATTGCCCTCCACCCCCCCCTCGAGCAGTCCTCTCCTACCCTCCCCTTGTCAGGTCTCTCAGGTCTCAATGCTTGCTGAAATGTATCATGCGAGGTGGGGGGTGGGGACTTTGTGTCACGGGCACAGCCCTTCCTTGCTTCACCTGTTTGTGTGTGTATGTTAATATGTGCGTGCCAGCATTCAAGGAGATATATAATCTACAAGCACTGCAAAGTCATGGGGTAACATGAGTTTGAAGGCCATATCATTTAACAGTGAGCGTGCTGTCTAGCATTGCTTAACTCCGAGCTTCCTACGTCAGTCTGATTTCTTATTCCAGATATGTAATTTTGCCTTCAATGAAATGAAACTAATGTACTGTTCCATCAGTGTAATACTTAATCATTTTCTTGGTAACACAGCTCAATCTTGTCTTTCAGTCCTGCAGCTGAGGATTCAGAACCGAAGGCTGAGTGAAATCAATGCAGACTCAGGTTAGTCTACGTGTATCATTAACATTGTGATTGATCCATGTACACTATGACTGCAGGGTGCATTTCATATTAATGATCTTCAAGTCACTTCTTTTCAGTGGAAGGCGATTGCTCATTGATTTGCCCAGTTTTTTTTCTTTTTTTCTTTTTAGATTTTACTATACTGACCTTTTCGTTTTTTGTAACAGCAAAATGGTTGGATTAATGCTGAATTTATTTATTTATATATTAAAAAAAACTTTTTTTGTACATGAATCTACAAAACTCAATAAGGCTCTAGGTTTGATCTGCAGTAATCAGAAATCTAGAAACATGAATAAGTAAATAAGTAAACAAGTAAACATTGACTTCACATAGGATATGAAACCCACCCTCTCAGGTTAAAGTCCTCAGTTTAACCGTTTGTTTTACCAGATCTTGGTTTCACAGATTTTCTTTATACTACTCGCCTGATTTGTCTAAAAAACAACAACAAAACAAAATAAATAAATCAACACACACACACATATATATATATATATTTTAGGTATTTCTTAGCCTTTAGACAAACTGGTGACCTGACCTGGCTGTAACCTGCCTTTCACCTCATTATGGTTAGGCTAGGCTCGAGCCCTCCCCTTGGATAAGCAATTAATCAGATGAATGGGTTTGGTTTTCTAAAGCCTGAAAACACAGTTAAAAGGACGTGTGAGCATTTAGTTCCCACTCAGACCTTTTAAATTACAATATATTGAAAGAGTAGTTTTTTGCTACCTTACTTTTAATATTGTTGTATTTTATCTAGATGAATAATCCCAGCATTACCCAAAAAATGGATAAAATAAGAAAAAAGTATTTTTTATACCATAAACAAAATAAAAATAAAATATACTAGCTACTTTACTAAATACACCTTGCTAGTACTGGGTTGAAATGGTCAGCAACAATACTCAGGTAGTCTGTGGGATTTAAACAATGCTCTGTAGCTATTTAGCTCAAAAGTGGGCCAAGAAAACATCCTCCACACCATTACACGACCACCAGCAGTCTGAACCACTGAGACGTGTCAGGATGGATCCATACTTTCATGTTGTTTATGCCAAATTCTGATCCTATCATCTGAATGTGGCAGCAGAAATTGAGACCCAGAGAACTGCCACTCACAGGATAGTTTCTGCTTTTCAGACCAGTATCTGTAAACTATAGAGATGGTTGTGCAGTAAAATCCCAGCAGATCAGCAGTTTCTGAAAGACTCACACCAGCTCATCACAGACTTCCTCATTCTGATGGTCAGTTTGAACTTACAAAGGAAGCTCATACGCATTTAGTTGCTGCCATGCCATTAGATCATTAAATATTTGCATTAGCATGCAGCTGAGTATGTGTACCTAAAAAGTGGCTGGTGAATGTAGATATTACTCCATATGTAAAAGCACATTTTTATTTTTACTTTAAAAAGTCTATTGCTGTCAGTAGATATGCACTTTATTAGAAAGGGGAAAAGTTCACACACTTAAGACATGAGGATAAATATATAAAGCTGGAACAATCAACAATCATTATCTGAAGATGTGAGCATAAATAAATTGTGTCATGCACAGAATTCAAAGTGCCGAGTGCAGAAATGTATTAAAAAGCAGACAAAAACAATCCCCATCCGACAGGCAGGCACCTTGCTTCACTTCCCTCCTGGCTGCAGGTTACTCCGTTTTTGATGCCTGCCAACACAAAAGAGTGTCTGAGATGCTTCATGCTGTAACTTGGAAGGATCATTTGAAAGCTGACGCTGCTTTGTTGATGCACCCCATCACCTGAGTTTCTATTCTTCTAGGCTACTGTTCTCTGAAATAGTCTAATATGAGAGTTTGGATTAAGAAAAACAAATTATCTTTTTTTTTTTTAAACTCTGGTTTTCCACATTTCATCTTTAACTGCATGTCTGTCTGATTGGAACAGGGCTGAAATCCACGTGCCCGCCTCAAAAAGCTGAGAAAGACCAGAGTGAAGCTCTGGTGAGTTGAATACTGTCTCTTTTTATAAAAAATTTATTTCTCACACTTCACACCAAACTGATTTTGAAGCACCCAACACATTTGAACCCTCTAAATATCTTTATGAATCTTGGTTGGTGATTATATTAGTAAGAGTCCAAATGTCAGGTTACTGCTGTGAGTTCATAAGAAATATAATTCATGATTAAGTCTTTTCTCAACTAAAGAAAACTAATTTCCACTAGTTTCAATAGAAAGTCTCCCAAAACCTTGCAATAATCCTGGTGTAATAATATGTCATTAGGCTGCACTGACAATAAAGTTTTATTCAACTTTCCTCTGGGCCTTGGCTGTTGGTTTGACCCTCTGTTTCCTGATGCAGCGTCTAACTGATGACGGTGCCACTCAGAAGTTGCCTCCTGGTGGTCTGAATGCTGAAACTGCACAAGGTGATACCATGCCCACAGTAACGTTGCTGTCTCCTCCTTGCTTTGCTCTGTATGCTCCCAGCGTAGCTCACTGTAACACACTTCCCCTCCTGTCCATTTCTCTCGGTCTGCGTTATATCACATCTGTGCTGTTCTCCGCTCCCCGTCGTACAGTAGTAGTAGTAGTGCAAAGATGTGAAGTGTGTAAATCTCACAAAGGGCTTTGTGTTTCATCAGCTGTCAGCGAGACTGAAATGTGACCTTGTAGCACACTTTAACGCTGCTCCACATGCAGCCGGCAGGACATATCAGGGATTGACAGCACGTGATAAACCTGTCAATCCAGGAATCAGAGTCATCATTTTCGGCTATTACTGAGATCTCCCTCTCTCATCATGCCACTCACCTCCTTCTCCTCTAACCTGCCTTTTAATTTTAAAACACTATGATTATAGCATCTGGCTTTTCAAAATGTATAATTTCCTTAATAGTCCTTCTGTGACATTTTAAAAATGTGTGATTGCGTGCGTGTGTGTGTTGCCTTCATTTCCAAGGGAATACATTTCCCCATGGGCAGGCGTGTTTACTTGTTTTTGATGCCTCTGCTGCTTTGAATCGGGACTGATCGCCTGTGGCAAAGCTGTTGCGCACGCTCACGTTGCATATGTTCTGAAATCCTGTTGCTTCTCTTTCTCCTATCTTGCCTCTTTCCACTGATCTCCCATCTGTCCCGTTCTCCTCATTTATCTGCACCATCCCTCCCACTTTCTCCCACCCGTAGAGCGGACTGCGTGTGGGGCCCACAGGCAGAAGAAAGCTCGCCAGGCGCAGGACCTCACTGAGAGGATCCAGCGCCCGCCTGGACCTGTGGAGCAGCAGCTCGAACGCACGCCGCCTCCGGAGAACGGTGAGTCAACGCGCATCTGCATGAACCACCACACACTTCCCCCCTCCAGCGTTGTCTTTTGACCTTACTTCCATTTGCTTTTCATTTCCTCAGGTCCTGCCTCCTTCCCTCTGACTGCTGATGTCTTCGAAGATGACATCTCTTCCTCATCCTCACCCACGGAGCAGCACAGCACTCACCAATCACCAGCTTTTTCTTCATTGCCGAGGCTCTCAGGTGACCAATTACTGAGCGACTGCTCGGCTCTGGTCCCGACCCTTAACCACGGTCCCTGTCATGCTCAGGTGAAGGAATGGCACTAAGTATATAGTTTTAATAAAAACACACATATTTTGGAAAAAATGTCTAATATGAGCTCTCAGTTATAACCACGGACAAACATATTAAAGCATATATTCAGTACTGTTGAGTTTATAAATAGCTTCATATGTCAGCTCTAATAATCTGATACTCTGCCTTCAGTCTGGTTTGGCAGTGCTCCCGGGAACCGAGGGCATCAGACAACCTATGAGCGTAAAGCTGAGTGACTCAAACTCCATGGCAACGACTGGGAGGCCGACTGGGATGTATCTGACCTCTCAGACCACACCCCTGCTGCCAAAGGTAAGCTGGGGTTAATGCATGCTCCTCCACATACAAACCCCGCTGCTTTAAGCTACATGAAAACAAAAGAAGAAAAGCCGTGCACATCTTGGCGCTGAAAAAGGACGGTTTGTGGAAAAGTCACATTTCTGAACTTCCGAGTTGCTGTCTTAAATTCTTAAATTATCACAAGCCACAAAACAAAATGCATGACATAGCATGAGAAAAAAGCTCATTTTAAAAATACTCTAAACCTTATGCAATTCATGCATCTCCAACAGTTTGTACTCCATAAAGGACACATGCTGAGCAGCTGTCATGGACGCTGTCCTTTTTTCTTCTATGTTCTGTTTTCAGTTGCTCTCATTCACAGCAGATCATCTGTTTCCATTTCTTCCAATCTTCTGCATCTTTGTCTGCATCTCCTTCTGTCACGCCAACCACCTGCGTGTCCTCTCTCATCCATAAACCTCTCTGCCTCCGCCTTTCTCCTACTAACCCAGCTCCTCCAGCTTTCCCAATATTCCTCTGACGGTGTACCCAGTATCTCCCCTCTGAAAGTGTCCAGACCAACTTAATCTCACCTCTCTTGCTTTGTCCTTGAACCATCCAAACTAAGCTGTCCCTCTGATGTACTCACTTTTTAAAATCCTGTCCATCTTTGTCACTCCAAATGCAAATCTCAGCACTTTTAATTCACCCGCCTCTGGCTACGCCTCACATGTAACAGCTGGTCTCACGAGCATCTTGTAAACTTTCACCCTTGCTGGTACACTTCTAGCTGTCATATATACCACAGATCTTTACTGTATGTGGGAATGGATGTAATAAAACATCCACAGAGAGGGGGAGACATAAACTGCATCATTGTTAAAACATTAACCCTTCTCTACGCCTTTGACCCTAAAAGTCTAAATCATGGACTTTGACCTCAGACCAATTTCATAATTGAATAACCTGGATCATGTCGCTAATATTGCTACTTTTCATGTAATACTCTCTGGTTATATTGTTTCTCTTTTGTGTTCTTTAGTTTTTACCACTTTCAAAATTTCTAACAATGATACATAAGTGTAAAAAACACTTACCTTCTGCATGCTCTGAAAAGATAAGTGTAAAAATGTGCATTTTGCTACATAGAGCTAACAAAAATCCTACGTGGGTGCTATTTGGTGAGTTGATTATTTTCTGTGGATGTAAAATTTTCATCCAGGAAACAGTGTTTACGTCTTACGCCTGTGTGTATGTGCTTGCTGTAGTTGTACTCACAGCAGGTGTACAACGTGAGAGATAAAAGACAAATGTAGAGGTCTTTCACCTAACAGGATGGTCACTCCTGTGAAACAATGCTCTGCTGTAAACTGCTCTGCATTCATTAATGTCAATTTGCACTTCTGGGGGACCTCCGTGTTTGCCCCAGAGGTTAACGCATTCACACATGAGCAGCTTGGTTATATGTCGGAGCCTGCGCATGCTGTCATCTGGGGGATTTGTGAGGCATTTATTCATTTCATGTAGCTTTTCTTAACTGCTATCTCTGTTTTATTATTGGAAAGCACTTTGGTTAACTTTGTTGTTTTTAAAAGTGCTATATAAATAAAGTTGGATTGGATTGTAGCGTGCAGCTAATGATGTCATATGTGAAATGACTCATTTGGTTGTTTTTTTTTTACTCTTATATGGTTTAAAGTGTTCTTGAAATAACTCACAAGTTTTCTAAATGTGTCTTTATAGACAGCTCGGCCTCCCAACAACCCCTGCACCTCAACTCTGCCTCACTCCCTTAACTTCACCCATCTCCCCCGTCCACGGAAACCGCGGGACACCAAGCCCAAAATGAGGAAACTCAAATATCATCAGTACATTCCTCCAGACCAGAGAGGAGGGGCTGGGACAGGAGGTACCAATATAATTGGTTTACTTAAACAGCAACACTCATTCGTCAGATCAAGGTTTGCTCAGGTGATAAAGTGATTGAGTTTAGCCAGAATATTTACGTATTTTCAGGGGTGGGAGCCAAACAGAAGAGCCCTAACCCTACCCAGTCTTTAGACCCAGCCTATTCTGATCTTCTGAAACAGCAGCAGGTCTTCCTTCAGCTTCAAATCCTCCAGAACCAGCAGCAGCAGCAGCAGCAACAACCACAAGAACAGATCACTGTTGTACCCAGGTACACAAACAGATTAGTGGGTGACACAGTGTTGGGTATTTTATTATGATCCTACTCAGCTGATCTTTACTTGAGTTCATGCTCCTGTCGTTCTTTTAGTGGGGAATCTGGTGATCTGAAGTCTTCGGGAGCCATACCACAGAATCCCCAACCTGTTCCTGCTACAACCAATCACACCCCTACGGACACAAACCCTCCATCAAAGCCTGAGCTTCTCCCTGCTAATCTGGTTGATTTAACAGTAAGAAAATCATGTTTATCAGAGAACAGAGACGCTAAAATGGCTTAAAATGTTTGAGAAATGATCCACAATTAAAGGAAACCAAGTACCTACACTAGTATCTTTCCAATAGTCCAATAATAGCCTCCATTTCTTCTTCCTCAGGTGTCAGAGTTACGGCAGCAGCTGCGTAAGCGCGGCCTTCCTGTCTCCGGCACAAAGCCTGCCCTATTGCAGCGACTTCGTCCTTTCCAGCTTCCCAGTGCTTGCCTCACCCCGGCTCCCCTCTGTCAGCTGGGTACCAGCCCAGAGCCACTCACCCCCTGCCCCTCATTGCCATCCAGCCAGAGCCCTGGCTCCAGCTCCAGCTCTGGGCTAGACTCGCCCAGCAGCAGCCCAAACCAGCAGCTTTACATCCAGGATAGGGCAATTCCTAATGGGATTCTCAGCAGCGCTCCAAATAGAGTTCCAAATGGAATTCTAAACACTGTCCCAAACGGTTTCACAAATGCTGCATCAGTCAGTTTGGCGGGGGAACCGTGCAGTCTCACCAACACGGTCTTCTTAGCTCCTGCCAGCACTGCCTCGGGAACTCCAAGTCCCAGTCTTCCCATGTCATCCTCCTCACCCCTACAGTGTGGGACTCCCTGGAGAACTGAGAAGGAGCAGCAGCGGCAGCAGCAACAGCAGCAGGAGCTGAGTGTGGAGCTGGAGATGAGGGAGAGAATGAGGAGCAGGCCAAGAGACCGCTCCACATGTTCCGGCAATGAGGTGAGGACAGACAGACTCAGATTTCTGGTGTGACAGATGTTGATACGAGAAATGATCATTTAATGATGTGACTGCTTTATAAAAATCTTTTTCCACTAGTCTTGTGGAGGATCCGTCCATCCGTTCCTGCAACAGGACCTGGGATGCTCTAGAGGGAAGCAAGAAACAGATGCACACGCAGAGGTGTTGTTTACACGGGTAAACATACAAAACAGAGCACACATGTCCTGGATAAATGGGTATAAATTATTCTGCACAGTGGCACACTAAACAGCCTTCCATCTAGGAGTATTTCTCAAACATGCAAACATGCGCATACGCCACCTGTCAAACAATTTATCTCTTCTTTCTAATCAGGTGTTTTGCTGCCAGCCCTGTGATGCAATTGGCAATGACTTTGAACTGCCAGTGCAGATTACAGCAAGTCCTATTCAGACCTTACCCTCTGTTCGCAGCTTGGAGGAAGAGCTACAGGAGGCTATCCAGAAAGCACAGGTCAGGAGTCTTTGGATGAACAGGAGATCACAAGGAGTATCTTTTGTTCTGTAAAATGAAGTATTTCTCCTTTTCTTTGGCTAACAGATGGACCCTCGGCAGTCCATTGATGACATTCTAGATGAGCCTATTGCTTCTGTCGGTCAGTCTCACACAATTAATAAAGAATTCCTTTTCACTAACACTCGGATTGCTTTCATCGTCTAATTCCTTGTACTGGCTCTCTTTCAGACTCCGTCAATGTGTCTGACCATAAATCTCCTGCCCACTCAGCCTGTTCTCCTTCTCCTCTTCAAAATGATCAGTCCCAGGCTTCCCAGCAGCACCACAAGGACGACAACTCCCTGCTTTCACCTCTTTGCTCCTCTCTCTTGTTGGAGCTTCCTCCATCCCCTGCTGTAATAAACCCGAGCCAGGTAGTCCCACTTCCTCCTCCACCGCCCATCTGTACCTCCCCATTGCCATCCACCAGGAGGTCCCGGAAACGACGGGCTCCAACACCGTTCGACGCTGCTGACTGGCTTGAAACGCTGTCGTCCGGCCTCCGCCCTCTGACCCCCCCAGCAGCCCCCTTTGTCGAGCCAGACTTGAGCCTGGATTCAGATCTAAATGTCAATCGAGTGCTGGACCTGATGATAGAGCAGTGGTGAGGACTTGCGAGGGGTGATCGCTCGTTATTTGTCAGTTCAGCTGTAAAAGTCACCAGCTCCACGCAATGTCGAGAGCTGGATTCATTGCAGCGATCGGATCCAGCAGCTTTGACGGGACAATGAGAAAACAAACACATGCGCACACTTTCACCCTATGCACACTCGTAGTGTTTTTTAAAAGCACTTGGGCTCAGCCAGAAATGGCAAACAAGCCACACATCTGTGGATTGACACACTCCACAGCACAATGTTTGCAGTGCAAAACAAAAGAAAACCTGGTGGCATATTAATTTAAACATGCTTCCTGGCTGTGCTGGGAGAATGTCATTTCTGACTTATCTCCAAAACCCGTTGTCGGATTGGGTTGAGTATGGCCCCTGGTGTTGACTCAGTCATTGAGTCCTAGCCATTCATAAAGCCCATTCAGAGTGTGTAAAAGCCAGGCAGAGCGCACAGCTTGTGTGTGGCTCCAGACCTTGACCCCGATGCCAGACACACAGTCGGCATGCAGAGGGAGAAAGCTGGCAGAAGCCACACACAGGAAGTGTGAGTACATGCTTGTGTGAAAGTGTGATCTGTGTGTGTGTGTATATGTGCGCTTTCCATATGACTGACTGTGCGAGTGCACACATGGCTGCTCTTGGCTGTATGTGTCCACATACAATGCTTCCAGGTGTATTTATCAGCATCCGAGCCAAAGCACTTGTAGTTATTTGTTTGTTTGCGATTAAGTGTGCCTGCTTGTGTGTGGCATGACTGATCTGTGAGAGGATACACGTGAAGAACACAGAAGAGAGGCCGCGGATTTACAGTAAGTGTCCACTTCCTAAAGCAGACATTTAATTGTGGTCCCTCTGCCAGCGGGCAGTAACTCCAGTGTAGTTATCCTGTGTAATCATCAGAACAACCACATTACCTTGTTTAAGCCGCCATCCTCCAGGAGAGCAATCAGGAAGCCACCCCAAAAATAGTCCCCGTACAAATGCACCAATCAGCCGAGTGAGACTTTCCTCATCACTTTGCAAAAACAGGTGGTCATTTTGTTCCCTGATTAACCCCCAACAGTGTCTGGCCTGCTCCTCGGTGATTATCCTGCTACTAGCAAAAGCCAGATTTAGCACAATTTATAACCCAACACCAAGGCCACACCTGTTCACTTACTGCAAATGAATTCCTCCAATTTATTGCTAAGAATATTAAATGTTTGGTGCATATTTCAATATACAAATGGACCATTAATATTAAGAGAAAATGTATTGTAGCGTTAGCACAAAATACTGTGTTTTAGGGATGAAACATATCACGCGACCAGGTGAGCCTGTCAGTCGGAGCCAATACGCACATTTTCTTACGGGTGACAGTAATCTTGGCTCAAACTTCTACACGATTTACTGGTCGTGCAGTAGTGGGTACATTATTTGTTTGCATAATACACTTTCAGTGAGTTACGTCCATTCTCAACCCCACTTACCATAATGATATTAATGAAAAAAAAAATCTGACAGAGGTTATCTGCCATTAACCTCTGCTGTACCAGATGAATGTAATTCAGATACACGATCCCATCTACATAAATTTATTCTAGACCCTTAATTGGCTGCATGTCCCATCAATCACTTTGGAGAGCTCTGATTGTCTAATTCCTGTCTAGAGCATTTCGATTATTTGATAAATGACGCAGAGTTCTTCTTTTATGTTATCATTATATCTAAAAAACGCATTTGTTCCCTTCAATGAAAGTGAAGCAGTGAGTGCAATTTGATTCATGTAGAGGGCACAGAAACTCGAAGTCTAACTTCATACTACTGTACGTTCTTGTCTTGTTGTTTCTATGTAGGCAATGTGTTGTTGTGGCTTGTCTTCCTCTTATTGTAGTGATAAAGCCAGCCACAGTGAGTTATTGGGATAAGATAATCTGTGCATTGGCAAACCTTCAGCTCAGTGCAACAGCTTTATGCTGAAGCAGTTCTTGTACAGCTTTCAGCAAAGAGACTATGAAAATGCAGCTAAATGTGGATGGATGGCTATGATAATCATAGCGATCAATAAGCATTGCCTGCTGCAAAGAAAAAAAAAGAAAAAAGAAACGAAAAAATAGATTGGCAGGAGAGTAAGATGCTACCTCCTGTGACTTCCTCCGCTTTAGGGCTGACAACAGTCTTTTCCCTGTTTCTTATTTACTTCCGATCGTTGGTGCAGACTTTCCTGAAACACCCCAGAGACTGTTGACTAATTTAATTAAGCCAAAGTTTAATAATTCTGTTTTAAACTGAGTTAAAAACGTTGACTGAAAGCACTGGAGTGTTTCAGGTAACTGTGGTTTAGTTGCTGCTATAAATACCTTATTCTGAAAATGTGAGACAAAACAAAATGTTTTTGCTTGTACGTCTATTTGTAACTTATTTGTGCAAATGTTTCTCTCCACAATGTATTTAAAAGCATTACAAAAATTAAAGTCTTAATAGATTTACTATGTGCCTCCTCTTTCTTTCATCCCTGGACAGGAAGTTAAGTGATGTAGCACACTGAGAGAATTAACAAATGGATGAAGAAAGAACTACTGATCACTGTCCCAAATTATGTCTTATCAAATATGGATGACCACAAAGTAAATTAAATATTCATTTGTGCCAATATGCGTCTTAAATATCCATGAAACCTCACTAACACCCACATAGTTCCATAGTTAATCTTCAAAATGGCACAGTATTATAATCCTGAAGAACAATAATATGCTTTCAAATGAAAAGCTGCAGAAGTGATAATGTATGATCTCCGATTACTGATCAGCACGACAGCGATATTATATCGAAAGTATTAAAATGAGGATCAGTCTCTTCATTCATAGACAGACAGGAATGCAACACACAATTTCTTTGGCCCAGCTCTTTAAAGCTGCATATGTTGATAAGTTTAACCCTACCGCAGACATGCCACAAAGAGAAGAAAGAAGACGAGACAATCTACTCTCTGTTTGACTTATCCACCCAGGGGTGAGAGTGTGTTTTCACAGGGGTAATACTCCAAAGCTGTGACCAGGGTGTAATGAGGGATTCGCTGTAATGGCCCCTCTAGCCGTTCCACATCACTTCCTCCTCGTTCCTCCCTTGCAATAACTGCTTCCTGCATGATTTCATGGAAATTAAAGGGAGAAAGGTGTGTTTCATATGTAAAGCAGGTAGCTCTTGCCGAGACGTGTGAATTCTCTCGCTCCCACCATCTCTCTCTTCCTTACCCCCTTATTTCTCGTCTCCTGGGTCGGGGCTGGGTAGGCTTTGATCACTGGCAGAGGGTCGCTATGGTTTGATTTCTGTTGTGCTCCTCTGAGAGTTTTGCTCTGCTATTATAAACCATGTGAGAGAAGACAGGGGGCAGCTACTTTAGCCTGTGTATCACTGAGCGAATCATAATCATGCATACAATATAAGGCAGAACGAGGGCATGCTACCAGATAAAGCAATACATGAGATGTAAAATCAATCAAATCTTTTTACTGAGTGAGCTGTGTGGTTACAAGAGACTTATTAAAGCTGTGTAACAACATAAAGTCCTTCTTCCAATCCCTGGCATCATGTAGATGCCATAAACAAATCCCCTTAACCTACAGTAACTGCCACAAGGTAGCAGAAATAAAATAACACTGATATGTTATCACCTTTATAGGCTATCTAAACTTGCCAATTTATACATCCAATAAATTTCTGGTGAATGTAAGCCTAATATTTACATGCATATTAGCTGATAAAGGATGCACGGTGCTCTGTACAATGGTCACAGCGTATGTTTGCAGCAGGTAGTGTGCATGGTATATACCGCAATAAAAACCACTACATGAACTCAAGTAATTTTAGAACGTCTCAGAAGGTTACTGGGTTTGAATCTGATGGCTGGTCAGGATGTATTTGGACTTTACATGATCTCTCAGGGTTCTCCAAATAGATGCATGTAGAGAAACTGGTGATTGTAAACTGGACGTAGGTATGAGTGTGCCTGTCTCTCTGTGACCCCACCCTGTTCTCACCATGACCCTGAACTGGTTGAGAAAATGGATTAGATGTCTGACACAACCAAAAGCACGACAGCAAGATCTCGCATTAGATCAGTGCACGCAACAGACGGGATGCATATTTTATTGGTGCAGTCCTTTCAACAAATTAAAGACATGGTACAACAGTATGATTACATTAAATCTCTAAACATTGTGGCTTTGAAACACATGATTTACAACAATTAAAACAGGCTGAAACAACTAAAGGAAAAGAAACAGATTCCTGGTTTTAGGCTTTGATGTACAGCTTCATCTAAGCCGCCTGGTGTAAAGCATGTTTTCTTTTTCTCTCTCAGACTGCTTCTACAAGTGCATTGAACAAAAATAAAAACATCTGAATGTATAATTTCCTCATGGGATAAAAAAAAACACGGGAATTTGGTGAAACCACTACAGAAATCTTGTTTTCTGTTGCAAAAACCAGTGAATTATTACTGCTGCTCTGCCCTGAGGAGGAAATATTTGAAAAATTCAGATGTTGTGCTCTTGTGCTGTTCTCTCTGTCATTAGAAGGTACACATAATGGTTGAGGGAGGGGATGGCCAGATATCACTATCTTGCCACATAATTACAATATTTGTCTAAATTGCAATTGTATAATTAGTATTATTCATAAAAGAGTAAGGACCGAGAGAAGATGTGGGTCGATTCGTGACGATAAACTGCCTCTACGAACAGGCTGCTGTTGAGGAATGATTGTTCTTCTTGTGTTCAGAATAACTAATTTCCTTGTAGTTCTCTGTTGAACTGTATCTAACTGGTTCATTTACACCTCCTCATGAAATTTGTTATCTCACAGTACAGCCGACCAATATGGAACATGCCCTTCAGCATTGCTAATCATAAAATTACGGCTGTGGGAATTTTACCTTCACACTGCTGCCTGACTGCTAATGCATACGACCGTGTTTCTGTGCTAAAATACTGCTAAAGGGACATGCATATGATATTTCAAAAGACATGGCAGGATGCGGCGTTATCCTCTGAAGGAGGGATGCCCCGAAACTGTTTAAAGTAGCCTGCATCTGTGTCTGTAACCAGAGGCTTCTGCAGCTTTCCAGCACTACCACACATCAAACTGCAGGGCTGGTTAAGCCGAGCAGAGCTACCGCTCGTCTTTGTTTAAAACTGTGTGAGATGGGGAAGGCTAATTGGACTAATTAGCACCAAAACAAGGCTTGACGGAACAGTCTTTCTGTACCACAGATGTTGTGCCTCTTTTTAGTTTAAAAAAAGATGCAGGAAGAAAAGAGGCTCACTTTCAAGGCTAAGCCGGTGTGCCATTTTTAAGCCCTGTGCCGTTACAACAACGCTGGGAAGGCAGTTTTTGATGTACCGATGCTTAAAACTGACCCTTGCCACGATAGCGGGAGCCTTGGGAACTCCAGCCGAGTTTCTTGACAGACCGGGTTGAGCCTCTCTAACCCCTGTGGAATGCAAGCTTTGCCAAATTTACACCTTTCTTGTGTGAACTGTCTGGTTTTACAGTTACCCTAAAAATGTTTGAAGTTCCCAACTGCAGTCCCAACACCCCGAGGCTTCATGAAGACTCAGAAAACTGCAGCGCTCTGCCTCAACACAGAGACAAAAACAGTGAAGTCTTGCAGCACCTTGAATTCCATAAACAGTCAGTGTGTTTTGCAGAACTGTGCTCAGGATCAGATGAAGAACATGAGAAACATCTGAAGACTTTGTGCCTCATTTGCATCATTCGACACTGCAGAGTTTCACATTATCCTCATAAAGTGACTCCACGGTGCAGCTTATGTCGTCTTTACCAACACAAAAGTAACCCAGAGGCTTTTTTTTTTTTTGCCTGTCCCGTTTGGCTCTTTTGCCATCAGAATTATTGTCTAAAGGCGAAGAAAGATGCCCAACGGATTTACTTTACCAGAGGCTTTTTTGCTAAATCTCCCTATCTTGAAAGTCTTACGAGATTGCTGGAAGGTTTATGGGATAGTCTATTTTTAATTATAGTAGTTTGTACTAGTATTAAGACTTAGAAGCTTTTGTAGATTTAAATATGTTCATCTGTTTAAAAAAAAAGAAAAAGAGGCTCATTTCAGTGTTTTACAGGGTCATAAAATACTACATTTACAGAATAACCAGTTCAATCTGATAAAAATGCATAAAAAGTTTGCTCCAAAATAAGCTTTTCAAAAGCTTCTGCTCCTTGAAAGTCCAACCAAATTGCTTTTGCAGAGTTCTCCCAGAGATTTCAAGGTTTTAAAAGTCTTTGAGTGCCACAACTTTCTTGTATAATGTGCAGTATCTGGTATAACAACCTACAGTAGGAGTACTTTGTTAAATAGAGTTTAATGCATCAGTTTACAAGTTTAACACAACATGTCAATATCTGTGCCTTTTTATTTCACCAAAATATCTTTATCTTTGTGACACTGATTCAACAATATGGGAAACATTTACCAGAGATTTTTGTCCACAATGACATTACACCATCACACAGTTGCTGCAGAATCCCCCCACACTGGGTGTTTAGTTCTTAACAGATGTTATTTTAATGATTCACTATATTAGGGGCAAGTCCTTCCAAAGTAAGGCCTTCTGTAAAGCAGCAATGCAGTGCTAAATTCACTAATCTCACTACAGTAACTAATCTAACTCTCCAATCATTTGCACTGTGCGGGAGAACAATAAATAAAGGCAAAAAATTAAATAATCTAACTTGCTCTTTTTCTGTGCTTGTTGAAAAATACGAATATTATGCCTGCTTGCTGTTTTCCTGCGCCAAAGGACGAGAAGGTGACGGTAAAGGGCAAACTGCACCTTACCCACATGCAACTGCTGCTAACACATCGGCTCTCTGCAATCAACCGCAAAGATAACGTGCTAACACAAGGCTAGCAGCTAGCAAACCTGAACCCAGTGTAAATGAGTTTGAATATTGACCACAGGAGAGGCAAGCATCCAGAACTTGAGCTTCAACAGGTAAGAAAGAAAAAGCACTGAGGCGTGGGAGCGTTGTGGCCTCCATTTCTACCTGTTTGTCCAGCAGAATCATCGCTGTGACCTTTTTTTGTGCAGTGTTTATTAGGATAGAGATCTGCTTACACTGTTAGCTGGTTATTATGTAACAAAGCATCTCAGGTCATGTGGCCAAGTAGCACAAGTAGTCTAATATAGTGTAATTAATTACTTTCTCCAGGGAGTAATTAAATGACGTAATTCATTGCGGCAACAATGAGTAATACATCACTTTTCTGAGTAATGATCCCAACACTATTTATAATACGCAGTATTTAGTTAATGGCACGTTTCTTTTGCCTGAAAGCAATGCCTGACTATAGATGGTGTAACATTTGAGGCAGCATTCAAGCACAGTTGGTTAATCAAGTCTTCTTATTTTCTGTGTTTTTGGTTTTTAAAAAGGTCATTAAAGAACTTTTTTTGGATACATAAACTAATTACTGTAGCAAAAACCAAAGCCTGATAGACATTCTCATTTGAAAGCACTCACATGCACCACCTTTTTAAATGCTGTGAAGGTAATTGTTACTTAAAATTACTTACACCGGTCACTTAAACTACAAGTATAACTTTTAACCACCAATTGTTACACCTGTTTTACTGTACCTAAATATTAAATATCATTAGGAACTGAAAATTATATCCTAAATTCTGAAAATCTACACGGTGAATGTGATAAATGGCACACCACCGGTGCAGTAATGCTTTTTAAATCTTGCCAAGAGGCCCACATCTCTTCAGTGAAGACTGAATACCATACTGTATTGTGGTTCTGGGACAGCGTTAAGCTCAGGAGAAGAAAGGCTTCACAGCTCAGCTGTGTTTGTGTCAATGGCCATCTTTAGCATCCAGGTATGAAGCAAGTTCTGTAAAACAAGAAGAAACTACAGGTGATTTTGTTTCCTAAGCAAAAGCTAAAGCATGCAAACAGGTTCTGACATTTAAAAAAAATCTTATTTTAGCAGCTTTGACATGAAAAAAAAATTATTATCTCTGCACAAATTACCTTAGTACTGCATCTCATCACAAGTGATTTCCAGCTTCACTTCAGTGTTAAGGTCCTTCCTGTCAAGTTGCTCTGCATAACAATTATGCTAATTTTAGAAACCTGGTCATGAGTGTCAGTTTTGTCCAAATTAAAATCCAAATTTAATCGTGCACTTTTTTAAAAACCTTCATAATGAAGAGCAAAGAAATATCTGTAAAGTCAGATAAAAAGAAATCACATCAAGGAGCATTCAGAACCAATTTTTCCTTGTCAGTGTGTATGTGACTGAGTTTAACTGTGTGTGATGAGCTAGATCTCAGTGAATCTGAGAAGGTGTGACACTTGCCAAGTAATGCAGTCATTAAAATCTCTTCCAGCTGTTCATGAAAATGTGCACTGACTGGACACTTTATTACAACTTGATAGTCTTGGACCCCGTT
Source organism: Haplochromis burtoni (assembly GCF_018398535.1). Lineage (NCBI taxonomy): Eukaryota > Metazoa > Chordata > Actinopteri > Cichliformes > Cichlidae > Haplochromis > Haplochromis burtoni. The sequence goes on from NW_024582441.1 coordinate 217,565, forward strand.
TTGCCTTTAGAGCTACCTTAACTCTTCGTGGCACAGATTCAACAATGAGCTGGAAACATTCCTCCGAGATTTTGGTCCATGTTGACATGATAGGATCACGCATGCTGCAGATTTGTAAGCTGCACATCCATGATTGTGATTTTTCCATTTCACCATACTAAGGGAGGCTGTGGAGTTTGAACAATGTTTAGTTGAATCTGTGTGGATGTTAGCCTCAGTTTCCTGTTCTTAGCTGAAATGAGTGGCATCAAGTTTTTATGTATCTGCATACCTTGGTTGTAATGAGTAGTTATTTGAGTTACTTCCTATCAGCTCACAACAATCTGGAAATTCTCCTGACCTCTGACATCAAGAAGGCATTTTCACCCAGAACTGCTGCTCACTGGATATTTTCTCTTTTTCGGACCATTCTCTGTAACCCTACAGATGGTTGTGTGGGAAAATCCCAGTAGATGAGCAGTTTCTGAAATACTCAGACTACCCCGCCTGACACAAACAATCATGCCCTGTTCGGTTTGAACTTCAGCGAGCTGCTTTGGCCATGCCTAAATGCCAGTCATTGAATAGAGTTGCCATGTGGCTGATTATATATTTGTGTTAATGGTTGAACTAGTATACCTAATAAAGTGGCTGGTGAGTGTGTGTAATAATCCTTCTGCTTTTTGCTTTGTGGGTTTGCAAGAACTCGGCTTTCTGCATTCTATCAGAGGATTAGATCATTTTTTTTTGTCCTGTCCGCTCTAATTTATTGTGTTGTCCAGCGTGCTAATGAATGTCTAGCACCATTGGGGGCTGTAACTATTGTTTTGACAGTCTTGACATGTCACATCTGTGTGTAAATTTATAGCACAACCAGGCTTTTCTCAGCCATTTATCCCGTGAAATCAGATCACTTTCAAGGCATCTGTTTTCCTGGAGGAATCATTCCAGTAGTGCAAATATGTATAGATACAGAGTAGCACCACAAAACTGTCTGTGTAAATCAGACGTATAGTTGGGCTACATGACAGGACATAAAGGACACATTGCACCACGGTGTCGAATAATATACAAACCTCTTTTTGCAGGACATGGGGTGAAATTACAAAAGGCAGGACTGACACAAAATGATCCAAACCCTTCTGTGCACTTTGTTAAACTGCCTGCACCTGAACTGTAGATTCATCCTCTTGAGAGTTATTGCCTTGTTGAAGCAAGATTACAGCCAAATCAGATAAAACAAAGCCTGTGCCACGAGCGGCCCTGTGTGTTGAGCGAGTGTGTATTTATCTGTGAGTATTTGTACCTGCAAAGGACACAGCTGAGTTCCAGAGCAGGATGTGTACTACACCTCACCGATTTGTGTTTGAGGCCGAGTGTCAATGACAAGCTCACCTCACACACTCAGCCTCTGTGCAGCTGCAGAGTAACGCAGCCCAACCTTGCCTTATTTGCCAGCATTGTTATAATGAAAAATACATGCTGTGGTGGGGGGTCGTGCATGTTTGTCCGCTCGTTTGAGTGCGAGTGCATGTATGCGTGCGTCTGTTTGCGTGCTGGTAGGTGTGTTATACCTGTGGCCACGCGTCGTCCATGTTAATGAGGATATAAGGGCTCCTGTTCCTCAAGGTTACCCACACCACAGGGATTTCATACCTCCTGCTTCCTCATTCCATATGCTATGAATACATCAGTGGACACCCACAGATTAAATTGATCTAAATACATATGGGTTTCTATTTGTGCGAATAGATACATGTATACCCACATGTGTGTTTGACACACTCTAATTTTATTATATCTATAAAAAAATTTCAGACATTCGGACTCTTGGATGAAGTGGTTAAAGTTTGGTGGTCAAATGTCAAAGGTTATGATCACAGTAAGCTCAAAAAATATTTTTATGGATATACATTTATTAGTGCTGGGGGAATAAATCCATACAGTGTAGTATCGTAATACTTTGCACTGTTACACCCACCGGAAATATTGATATTTTATTAGATATTAGATACAGAGAAAACTTATATTAAATCGTCTCAAATGAAAAACCGTCCAACACTGGAAACACTTAGCTTGCTAATTAGCAAGCTAATGCTAATTAGCAAGCTAATGGCTCAACAATTAGGACTGCAACATCCTTCCATCTAAAAAAACTAAAATAAAATCATTGGCTGCCTGGTGATTGTAATAGATGATTTTACGTTATGCAGCCGATTTCAGCTTGTGGTGACTAAATGGTTGCCCAGAACTTGAGGGTGTTGCACACTCACTGCCACATTTGAGCTCGCTGGGTAGAAAGCTGCAATCACTCTCAGAGAGACGGTTGAAGCTTTGCAATAATTGCTGCTAATTTATAAATGCAGGAGTTTGAATGAGTCTTTGTAATTGGACGAAACATGAGAGGACTCGACCAAACTGGCTGTCTGCTGGTTGTCTGTCAAGAGTGTATATCCCCAAATATGAAACTATTCTTTAGCACCAGGTTACATAGCATGTAGAAACAATTATGTGACAGTGTTGCTATGAAGTGTTCAGTTGCCAACTGGGACTTAGAAAACATCCTGGCATTGCTTCGTCCATTCCACAGTCGCTGCTCTATGGCTGCCTCTTTAAGCCCTGCAGAACGCTTCCAAGGAGAGATTGCCATGCTTGAGCTAATCTCAGAACCCAGAACCAAATCTTTCGCTGTGGCAAGCTACTGGTTGTCTGTCAGGAGAGATTCTGCTCCCTCTACCTTCACATCCGAACTGACCAGGCATGACCTCCTCCCCTTCAACCGAAGACCCATCTAAAGCCAAGAGTCTCTCCTGCCTTTGTCACTGTGTCTCTTCAAAACGCTGTAATCCAAATTGATAGGAGGGATGAGGAAGGCCTTAAATGGATGCCGAAAAAACCTTTTCCAACTTTTGAATTGTTTTTCCACTCAGCTCTCTCAGTTTCTTGTGGACATAACTGGAGCAGAGGGTGCTCAACAAGACAGTTTCCAGTGGTGCTGCTGTCAAAGTTGTATAATGTACAGAGCAGCAGCAAGTGAGTGTGTTACATTGTGCTCTCTGTTTGATTGCCCTCTTTCTACAGGTATGGTAGACTGCAGGTTCAGTTCGGGAACTGTCTGTTTTGGGGATTCGTTTTATTGGTCAAGCACACTTGAGCTGAACAGGCTGTGTCTCGCAGCTCATGTATCTGTGGTGTGTATTTGAAGGGAGTTTTTCCCTCGTGACTGTGACAGTCTGATTAGGAAGTACTGGATACATTTGTTCAGGAGCTGTTCTGCGTTGGTTTATCATGTTAAGAGGATGCGAGCGGGATTGATAGCGGCGAGGTAACCAGTGGACACCAGGTTACTCTCCCGCATATGGAGCTATTTTCTCAGCTTAGGAATTTTGTTGTGTGAAGATTGAACAAGAAATTTGGTCCAAGAATGAGGCTGATGTGTCCATATTGCTGATGCACAAGAAATGCTGGAGCAAAGAAATATTGAGTTTTTAGCTTCCAGCTGCATTCATTCAAATGTATCCATCATTCAGTCAGCGGGAGGGGGAGGACTGCATGCAGAGACATTATATGGGAGGCATTATTTCTCACTACTGGATAACAGAGTCTGTTTCACAAAAGCAGATCTTAGGTGGTGAGTAACCGGCCCTACAGAGACATGGATTATGTGAACTGCGGACTTTGACGCATCTCTACCCCCTAGTCTCTTCACATACTAACATGATGCACACGCTGCCCGCTGTCCTTAAACTTTGCAGCATTTATTTTTCTGTCCGTCCCACACGACTCAAGCAGGGCTCACTTTTTCACACCTCTCTCCATTCGCCCGTTCATCAGTGTAAAATACCTCACCCCTGCAGACAGAGACAGATGGAGGGAGCAGCACCAGCCCCCTGCTCAGCTCCAGTGATTTATGCCACAGTAGCAAAGACACACATGCACGCACACACACACACACACACACACCTATGCATCCACACATACTGTATGCATGTGATCATACATCAGCAGATGAGGTCGAATGCATGAATATACACACACACACACTCAGAGCTGAATGCATGACGGCACCTGTCTTGTGTTAATGCTAAATGCCACAACTCGAGGGCTTTTTAAAAGGACATGTGCATCTTTGAAGCAGTGGCAACAGAGTCTGACATCATTTGTCCCTTTCTATGACAGTTAAAGAGGAACAGGCTGCAAGCACATTCTTCCTCCTTATTCCTCCTGACTGAGGTGTCAGACCATAAAAAGCTATGTTATACTCGGCGGCAACACTTCACTGCTAGATGGAATATCGGGCTCTCTTTCTATTAAATGCCAAGCGAGCAAACAGAGTGAATTTTTAAGGGCAGATAATGAGCATATAACGCTGCAGCAGAAAAAGAGTGAGAGGAAGCAGTCAGCTGTTTGTGTGTTTGTTTATGCTGTGTTGTGGTCTGGGGCTCGGAGCTGTTATGCTGTTGCAACAAGGACATGGTTGCTGTACATGAGGCAACGATTTGCGAGTAAGGTCATTGCAGTCCTCTTCTCATCACCCCTCCCTCCAACCATGCACACGCACATATGCAGACGTGCACACAGGCACCTTTATATTATTAATTCTGTTTTGTCGAGGGGTGGAGAGGTAAGAGGGAGCGTGGAGTGCAGAGATGGGCTTGGGATGATGAGGAGAAGGGTTGTAGAGGATGTGCAGGGAAGGGGACAGAGGTTGGAAAGTAGCAGTCGGCAGACAAGTAGAATAGAGGAGATGTGAGCTGATGGTGGAGTGAAGTGAGGTAAAATGGCAAGAAGCGAGGTCGAGCAGTGGTAGAGGGGAAATCGTTTATACTGCAGCCCAGGTAAGGGTGACCTGTTTGTCTCTGTCGACCTCCGCTACTCCCCTGATGTCTCTATAATAGACCCGTGAAGCACGCAAGCACGACAACACAATGCAACCGCCCATAGTAACAGAGGCCCAGAGGCACACTTAAGCGCCGTTCCACCATGATAACTTTGGGGAATTCAGAGAAATTTCAGCTAATGAATTTAAAATCACCATTTGCAAAATACCAAACTCTCTGGGGTTGCTTTGACTGATACAGCATGCATTTCAAAGTAGCTAATGGCATGGCTTTACTGGTTATAATATCAGCCTGTTAGTTGGTTATTTACTTTGTTTGGTTAGTTGGTCGACCACTTTGGTTTGGAAATAACTAAAAATAGATACCATGCTTAGACTACCGTGACATTTGCTGTCTCCAGATGATGTGTGTATTTTTCTCCAACTCAGTGTGACAACAAGCTATTGGCTGGACCAGGCTGAACTTTGACTTTGTTGATTCTGTGACCTTTAACCTGGCACCAACATGAGGTTGACATTTAGAGTATTTAGTTAAATGTCTTATGCACTAACAACCAAAGACATGCATGTTAGGTTGATTGGTTATTCTAAATTGGTAGTAAGGTGTGGATGTTGGCGTGGTTTGCTGTCTCTCTGTGTTAGTCCTGTGATGGGCTAGTAATGATAAAGTCACACTAAGGAAAATAGTGGTTGGCGACTACTGCACAATGAACATGAATTCTTGTTGCCTTTGAAATGGTTGCTTCAATGACAGGAGCATGACTTGTCTTAACTTCCTGTTAGTTGCCATCTTCAAAGTGTCTTTGGAGTGTCAAAATGGCAACAAAACAGAGTCAGTTTGCAGTTTGCATAGGGTCAAGTTGGGAGTTATACACAATATGTTTGTGATAACTTTTAAAATGCACATCAGTTGGAAATCTGTTACAACACAAATATTTAGCTACATAATAACTACAAAATGACATAGACGGTCAACAACCGTGTTTGCATTTAGCAATACAACCTGAAAAGCTTTATGTCCCCCCGTTGCTCTCAGTCCCTAAATCACGACTCACATCATGCAATCTACTTCATTGGTGGTCTTTAAATCCAGGTTAAAAACTCATTTTTATTCGCTGGCTTTTGACTGAGTGGGTAACTGGCACTGTTGTTTTATTGTTATGTATTTATTGTATTTATTGTTCTTATTCTACTGTTTATAGTTCTACCGTATGGCACTTTGGACAGCCTCGTTTTGTTTTTAAGGTGCTGTATAAATAAATTATGGTACTTTATGGTATTGCATACCATAAAGTACCATAAACATTGCAATTTGCATTGCAATTGCAATGTTTCCCATTTCACAAAGTGACACGTTGCAGGAAAGTTGCACCCATTGGTGCAGCTGCCTGCGATTGGTCTCAGTTGACAGTAAATTGAAGGAAATCCCCAGACAGCCCCAGATTTTTTTGTTGTTGTCACAAGGAGGTTTCCATTTAACTCTAATATGACTGAGCCATAACCAGGTTCCACTAATAATTTGGTGCAGGTTAAGTGGAGTTAGTTTTTGGACTAGATTAGATCAATGGTGACTCTTCACCAGATTAACACTTGAACTGGATTAATACTTTTTTATTTATGACCACAAAAGCTGCCAACAGTCCCCTCAGCTGTATTTTGTTTAGAACCTACAAGTAACAGCTAGCATGCTGACAAGCTAAGCAGAAATGGTGAACATGTCAGAACTGTCACATTATTTGCGCTAAACAACAGCATGTCAGCGTGAATACAGTGTAAATACAGCATCACGGAGTTGCTAGTAGAGCTGCACACTCGAAGTCTTGTTTCCCATTAATGGCTGTCCAAACACAGATGTTGCTACATCCTGTCAAAAATATGTCTATTTAGCCAAACAGCAGAATTTTTTTTTTTTGCAAAAAACATCACTGACATGTTTGTCAACCATCAAAGAGCAGAAGCTTTTGCACCACTGTTCAGTGACTGCAAAGAAGGGAATGCACCGTAGAGTAAAAATGCCGACACTCTATGACAAACAAACGCCACAGACTGTTGACTTATAACTATCTAAGAGTATCCAGCAGTGGGTTTTCCCTTAAGGCAGTAGCTATAGATCTAGCTGGAACTTGAAATCAAAGTAAGCCAGGCAGCCAGGTGTTTTTGATTTGTTTCTCTGCCCACTTCCTCCTCCCGTTTCTCATTTTTATCATTGTCCTCTCCACATGATACCCACCCCACACCCCCCCGCAATGAAATCATCTCAGTGAAGATCCATTTTATTACTTTGATTCTGAAATAACACAGAGCGCAGTGGCAAAGTTGAAAATGAGCACAGATGACAAGTAGAAAAAGACAGAGGGTGAGAAGCAAGAAAGGCGAGGAGGAAAGCTTGGCCTGGAGCTATGGAAAGTTGTAATAGATGTTATGTGAGCAGCAGGAGAATAAAAAGCATGTGGGCGTTTATATGGAATTAAGATTTGGGTAGTCATTACCATATTGTCTAAGACTTTGGTGCTTTTTATAAGCCTGCATTAGTTTTTCTCAAATTACATCTACAAATAACACACCCAGGTATACAGTTACACACTTCAAAGAACAATAGGCAATAGGGGGAAGTAATCATAAGAAATATATATCTATATATAAAATGTAGTGTGGCTAAAATACAGTGTGTGAGAGAAGAACTCTGCCAGCCTTTTACAGAGAAATGAAAAAAGTTAGTCCACCCTTTAGCTCCAGACAAAACCAGGTCAAAAGCTTAACCCTGCAGATCCACAACAAAAGAAAGAAGGTCTCTGTTTATCAGCCGGCGAGTTCAGCTAGAAACAGCAAGTAAAGACACTGACCCTACAAAAGTGCAGCTGCAGTGTTATACTAATCCTGGTGGTAATCGAGACTGAAGTGACAGCTGGCCTGGAAAAATGAAAGGTTTCTTCTTCACTGGTGTTCAGGTCGAGTAGCGCCTCACTGTCACCCGGAGCTGTCACCTGAAAACTAATGAGCTGCCGCCACGAATCTGCCCATGTCCCACTTTACTGTCAGTTACGAGCAACATGTCACCCTGATGTGTAAGTCAGACACACAAGACAAAGAACACAAATACAAAAAAGATAAACGCAGTATAATTCAGTATATTGTTGATAGATGTTTGCTTTCACATGCAAATCTTTTTGGAAATGTGCTTGTTTTTTTTTTTTTGGGTGACAGAAACAGATATGGTTCCTCCGGTTTTCCCTCTTTGTGCTCAGCTAAGCCGGTGCTGGTCGTAGTTTCATATTTATTGCAGAAAGTCAACTGTAAATCTCTCAGAAAGAAAAATAAAAGTTTAACAAAACTTTTAAGTGAGGGGACATGAAAGGTTGGATTGGACTGAAATTTATTTACTGCTGTTTTGTGCTTGTTGCTCTTAGTGATAAATTACCTTTGTAAGGTCACCGAGTAGCAAACTGCGTGCTACCTACAATCATAGACTGTATTTAAAAGATGGATGTTTCCACTCTGACATCACTCTTTGATTTGTCAAGCTCTGAACTGTTGACTTTAATGTCACGGCCCTCTCTGTCATGTTTTTTTATACCAGACACAAGAGAGCGGAGGATTTAACTGAGACACAATTCCAGCGATGTGTTCATGTTGCAGCCCTCAAATTTTACAGTGTCTGTTTTACAAAATAGACATTAGTTCATTTTAATAAGACTTCAAAATGAGCAAAAAATGCAGGTTGAAAGCATTACTGTGTTGGCTCTAGTTTCATTTATTTATTTAAACCCGAGTCCTGTGCCAGTCAGTGGGATTTGAGGTTTAGCACGGTAACTTTTCAGTTGTTAGTTTTACTTCCTTTTATAATGTCTTAATTAGTTTCAGCTGTGTCTTGGTTCACCCTCCTTGTGTACTGTGCTCTTCTCTGCATGCAAGGAATTTTTTTTTGTTTTGTTTTTTTAAAGAGCATCCAACGTCTTTGTCTTTCCCAGTAGAGCATTAGTAAGAAAAGTAGATTCTTAACAAGTTTATTCCTGATTCATCTATTTATACCTGTTGACCTTGTGTCTAATTTTTTTTGCCTGAACATATGTTTACATTTGGATTTGTATATTTTTTTTCTTGTTGTCAGACAGTTAAACCCTAATGTAACCTGTCAGATTTTCCTGTGTTAATGACAGAGCTGTGAATACTGATCGGTCTGTTAACGTCCAGAGTCAGCTTCTTTGTCAGCTTCCTGGCTTCGGATAGGCTCGACTTCATGAATATAGGAGGTCTCTTCTAGTCTTACTGACTAAAGCGTACACATATTCAAACAGAGCCTTTAATACTTTTCCTTTGACACAAATTAGTCTCCAGCACCTTTTGCTCCTTTAAGTGTGGATTATGTGTTTAACCTTTTCATATTTTTGTATCAAAATCTGTCTTTCTGCTGCCAGCAGACCAGGCCATGCTTGTTATTGGTCAGATGTTGCCAACGCGACCACTTTCATGAAAGCACTCATAGCTGGATTGGGAAACCCTGGATTGACTTATTGAGTTGATAACCACCTCTGTGTGACCACTTACCCTGATTGCGGTCGTTAGTGTAAGTAGAGCCAGATAACGAGAAGATTTCCTGCGTATGTTTAACTTGCTTTATCGTACAGGCCACTAGATGAACAAGGCGTCCAATATTATGTGATTCAAACAAGTCGTGTTACTACAAAATGTGTTTGTAATCAACTGCACAGTGACTCTCGGCAGCAATTTCTGATCGATACTGTCACAGCTAAGGTTTCCTTTGATTTAGATACCGAATTTGTTATTTATATGTAGTTAGAACATATTGATGCTGTAAATGGAAAGCAAACCTGTGTTAGACAACAGTATACAATGCAAATGCTTCATTGTGAGTACAGGTAATTATTTAAGACTTTCATGGTACCTGCTAGGGCTGGGCCATATCATACCGTACGTATCACGGTAATACCGGTATAATGTTAGGCAATGATAAGAAAATGAAATATCGCGATGGAATATGAGTAAAATGTGCATGCACAGTGCCTTTGTTTACATACGCACATGGCTGAAAAAGCATGGCGGCGACGCAGAATGAGAAGGGCGAAAGCAGATCGTTGAATGAAACAGATGAACCAGAATTGGTTTGTGAAAATGCTGCAACTTCAGTGGTGTGGAACTGGTTTAGCTTTCATCCATCTGATACACAACAAAGCACTATTTTTGGTAGAGCATGCTAGCGGGCCGTCGTTATTACCGTGTTTTTCGGAAAATACGGCACACTTAAAATCAATCCTTTGATTTTTCTGAAAAATCGACAGTGCCCCTTATAACCCCGTGTGCCTTATGTATGAATTCTGGTTGTGTTTACTGACCTCGAACAGTTTTTATGTCGTACAAGGCGCTCGAAAATCTGTCAAAAATGTTTTAGTACAACTTTCGTAAGCTATGAAGCCGCACCGCTTGATGGATTGTTGGAACATTACGGCTACCGGAGGCAGGAGCCTCGCAGAGTGATACGTACTGTGCTTCAACATAATATTACCGTACTGTGTGTGTATAACCTCTTTTTAAGTTTTGTGGATATTTTACATGGTTATGCTGAGGATATGTTGGCCAATTTCCACTGGAAATGTCTTTTGGTTAAACTGTCAGCAAGGAATTTGCATTTGCACTGTTAAATTTTTATATAACTTTAATGCACATAAAAAACAGCTGCTTGTTTAAGTGAAAATACATTGATGGGTTTTTTGCACTAATAAAGTTGTGGAGTTGTAAAGTATTTTGTCTAGTGTCAATTATATCGTCAGTTTATATCGTTATCGCAAATTTTCAAATGTATATGGTGATAAATATTTTTTGGCCATATTGCCCTGCCCTATACAAAAATATAGCTTGGTGCTAATGAGAAATAGCTGCAGATCAAATTTAGTCCATTTCTAAGCCAGATGTTTCGTCTCTATGACAGAAAGCTTCTCAGTTTTAAAACAAAAACGTGTTTTTCCTTGAGCCCACTGTTTGAAGCATCTTTTGTTTCACAGGAGTACAGCACTTTTTCTGTAGTGTCTCTGAAGCATCTCTTGCTTTACATTAATCTTGTCTTCTGGAGTTTCTTTACAGTAATGGTGGTTTATTGTTCTTTCAGCTTATGAAGTGTCTCCTGCCATTTGTTTACAACGTTGTTCTTTGAAAAACCCAAAGAAAAAAAACCTTATTGTTTGTATGTACATGCTGCAGGAAAAATGTAATTCTACCTTTGTAGATCAATAAAAACCATTGTATTCTAATGTATTCCACTCACTATTCTAATCTATCCTTTCCCATTAGCAAACATATGGGCATGCTGACTGCAATGGCTGTTATGTAATTAATAGTCATGGCGGTGCAATTAAAATTGGGAGACTTTATGCGCTTGCTGATTAAGATATTTAAAGCATGAAGTACCCAAGGCTCTTATTTTTGTGCAAGTTTCTGCTGCGTATCTTCTTGTTTATACTCGTTCGTCTTTTGTTTCCTCGAGCAAATGTGTGTTTGTGTGAGAAATGAGTGCTGCCTCTGTGTTTATGAGTGAGGCAAGCGTATGTATGCGGCGGGGAACAGTTTTTAACACTTATCCTTGACTTTTCCTTTACCCGCATGCAATTAATTACTGCCCGGAATAACGGCCCTGGGATCAGCTGCTGCTGCACTAATGAAAACACATCAGTGTAAATGCAAGGCCAGCCGGAGTGTTGTCGTGCGGCGCTTCGAGACCCTGCACCGCCATCCATTTGCAATGACAATCATTATCGCGTGAAAGCAGTGGTCTCCAACTCTATTGCAAAGGGATTGTGTGTGTTCACAGTCCCACAGTAATCCATATTCACTTTCTTAATTGGCTCAATTAGTTCACTCAGATACTGTATGAATTTTACACTCTGCCTATCCCCAGATAAAGTCCAGTTAACGTATTACTGGGCAGAGGTTACAAATTGGGTTCCCAGTGGTAAGGCTTAATACGCGGAGGATTTAAAGTCTTTTAGGTGGTTGAGTGAACTAAAAACTGTATTGCTTACACTGTAATGAGGGAACGCAAGCATCTTGGCCTCACCGTTTAATCTCATGGGAGTCGCATACCCATGGGAATTCACACACAGAAGCACACTCACATGACATATCAAACAATGATAGCAACACAATGGGAGGTAAATATGCTTATGATAACATTGATGGAGACCCTTTGATTCACTTAACATCCATTCTGTGGAGAATATATATCTTTTCAAACCTCGTGCTCACACACACACAACCACAATAAGCCTTTATCAAGTCAGTGTTGGTGTGTGGATGAAGTTAGTCATGTTAAACGGTAAAGCTTAATGTTTATTCTCGTTTAATGTCTGAGTAAGTTACTGCACGGTCGGGAAATGGGAAACAAATGAGGTCGTTTATCGATAACTTCAAATCACGGTGATATGCACTCATCTAACCGTAACTGTCGTCCGCCTACCCAAACGTTACCCCAACCTTAAAACATGACATCACAGGGGCTTGCTTTTTGCCCTTCGTGTTGAGTACGCACATTATGTCCCCACAACATGAGTAAAATGTCACGGGGGCTCGTGCACACACCACGACGTCAGACAAATGAGGCAGTTGCATTACTGTCTGTGTAGCGTATGGAGGGCGTGTATCGATCTGGAGCAGAAGCTCGTTCATCAGTGTGGTTAAGCAAAATACCATTAAGGCTCAGGAGAAATTGTGTACACACATGGCCTGCAACCCCACACAAGCTTTTTATGCTTTACCTTGTCAGAAACAAACCGCTGCTCAAACTGCTTTCCCATTTCCCGTTCCTTTAGCCCTGTTTCAAGGCTCCACAAAACCGAATCTGCCGGACGGCGGTGGTGCGGCTCTGGAGAACGTCGCGTATTTCTTCGACCGTGCTGCTTGTGGGGTCTGACAGGTGAACTGGGAACGGCTGGGTGATTCAGCACTACAGGGTCAGGATCTATGATAATGCACCACAGGGAACATTTCCATAAAATGAGCCCAGTACATCTTCTTTAGAGGCCCTCTTGAGGAATGAAGATGAGGACACACAGATAAAGAGAGGTGAAAGAAATAAGATCAAGGGAGATTTCGAGAATGGGGAAGCAAGCATAAAGGAGTAGGATGGAGGAGAGCTCTGACGATGGTAATAATGAGAGAGAAAATTTAATGGGAAACACAAAGAAGTGAGAGAGACAGAGGTGATGTTAGTGCAGTGCACCCAGAAGTTTGTGCTCCCTCTGCAGTGCTTGTGAACCCTCCTAGCTGTGGTGAGCACTTGCGCTTTCATATCAACCCCCTGCTGCAACTGTAAAAAGAGACAATAGGGAGCAAGATTTTTTTTTTTTTTTGTGCGTATGTACTTACGTGTTTGTGTGTATATGTGACAGCACGTCTGCAGCACTTTGTTGGGAATCTAATAACAAATTGTCATGCTGGCTCTTGATTTGTATGGGTAAAAAGAAGCCATAATGAGCCCCATAATGCGAGCTATTTGGCGTGCCATTCAAAGCAAGCTGCCATGTCTGTCAATCAGGGGAACTTTCAAGTCTCTCCATGACAAGCCTGGCTTTTGTCCTGAAGTCTTGAATAATAAAGTGACAATGAAATGACAAGACGTGCGCACACACCCACCTCATCTGTGAAACAATCAGGATTCTGTGGCGTCTTGCAGCGGGGAAAACGTCTGGACTGAGCGCGTGATTATTTTCACGTCCGCTGCTGCTCGAGCTGGATCCACATGGCACACGCGTGTGAAATTGGTGAGTAGATTACATGCGCGGTCTGTGATGTACCAGCGGCTGATCAATACTGATCAAACATGGCTGATAATGTGCGGATTGAGTCCATTATTTTTGTTTAAACATGACACAGCTGAGTCATCACATTAGAGAGAATTTGTATTTATTAATCAGAGCTGTTATAAAAGACTATACAGTGTAACATCTATATGATTTTCCATCTGATTCTATTTAAACATCCAGTAATTTTACAAAAAAAAGGCAACAGCAGTACGTAACACTTTATCATACAACTTACATCTATTCAGTTTTCATAATTACACCCAGTGACAAGAACCCATTCTCCCTTTAAATGCACATGAGCTAATAATGTTATAAATGCTCACCCCGTTGATACATAATTGAAGTTTAGCTCGCGTTTGGCCCAACACTCAGCTAAGCGATCAAGGAACCAATACAATGCCTCACTACCTTCTGTCAATACACTTGGTCTGACCTATTGGCTGAGGTGGGGAGGGGGAGCTGATCCATTGCATTGACAGCCCACCCTCCTTCTCTCATACTCTCTCATTAGATCCACTCTATTAAACTCCTTATGCATCTGTCTGTACGCTCCTGGTTGGGGGCTCGGAAACAATCGGAGAGCCCTGCTGGGGGTCCTGCACTCCACTCTAACCGAGGAACTGAGAGAAAGTGCTGAAATGCACCGTGTTTACAATCTGTCGAGGACACTTGAAGGTTATTTGTAGAAAATGTCTGAGTAGACGCAAGGCGCTTGTGTGTTCTTGTGCATCTGAGCGGCATTCTGTAACATACTTCATATCAACAAAGTAAAAAGTAATGAATAATTCTTAGGTGGTGCTGGAGGATTAGTTTAGTATTTTGGGAACTGCTCTGTGCTCCTTTTTGGCAGAGAGTTAGATGAAGAGATCGATACTAGAAACTGTAGCCAGCAGCCAGTTAGTTTAGCTTAACACAAAGACAGAAAACAGAAAGAACATCAAGCTCGGCTCTCTCCAAAAGTAACAAAATCTCCCTACCAACATTTCTACAGCTCACAATTTTTTTTCTTAAAGTCATACAAAAACAACAGTGAAGTACTTTTTCCCTGAGCTGGAACCGGTAACTTAAGGCAAAAAAGAAGAAGAAGGTATTGATATCATACTCTGCTCCAGAAAGCAACAAAGCATTTTCCCAAAAAACGGTGTCTGTTGGATCATGTTGCTGTTTGCATATGGGTGTGTTCATATTTGAGAGATGACATCACATGACTCTGGTGAATGTTGACACTGTATTTGAGTTGTGTTTGCACTGTGCAAGGTGTGTGTGTGTGTGAGAGCGAGAGAGAGAAAGAGAGGGAGGCGTCATTCGGGGGTTGAGTTCAGGCGAATGGGACTGTGTGTCACGTGGGAGGGGTCAGGTACGGCTGCAGTGGTCACTCCCATCTTCTTAAGGCTGCGCTCATCTGTCACAGAGATGGAGCGAGAAAACGCAGGACGAGGGACGAGCCCTGAATCTGAGACACACAGATACATCCACTTTTACATGTGGCAAGAAAGAAGTTAAAGAGAGGAAAAAAATCAGAAGGAAAAAGGGAAAACTGTGAGCGTATTTAGGATCTTAAATTTCTGCTACTTGATTCTCCCCTGCTGTCATTCAGCTCACAGACTTGCCTTTTCATTCAACTGACTTGAGTAAATGACATCAGTTTACTTTTATTACACCAGATGAATGAAATGAAAACAATTCCTCAGTCTGTGCAGATCTGCATGCAGTGGCAGCTTTCAGCCTTTAGGGGGGCCACGGCAGTGGAGCAGGCTGCAGCAGGTTGAGCAATGACTGCAGATTTGTTGCAGCTTGATGTGTCTCATCATAACGCACAGGGGGAGAGAAGGAGAGAGAGCGCAGGCAGCAAGATGCTACAGGCCATATTGGGAATTTTACCTTTGATATCTCCCACAGCCAACCGAGGTTCACCAGACTAACCAGCAGGTGGCAGGTTGACAGGCCCCACACACACACACATACACAATACACACACATTCGCGCGCACACACACATACCCACACCATATGCCCAGACACATACCCCCACCAGGTCTGACATTTGCAGCTAAGTGCTGCAATGGTCGGTTATTTATGTTGAGAGGGCTCGTGATGGTGAGAGTTCAGCAGGTGGCTGCATTACACTGTTTATCAGACAGACGCAGTGGCATTATCACTTTCATGAGCCTTCTTACCCAACACCCCCCGCCCCGATTTACACACACACACACACCACACACACACACACACACACACACACACACACACACACACACACACACACACACACACACACACACACACAGGCACACACTACATCTGTCTTTCTGTCGTCCTTTTCTGGGCATACACCCTCTGTCTCTCCCTCCTCACTGCTCCTTGTGTTGTGAAATGCCTCCTGACTGCTCTTCCTTTCCCATTTTTCTCCCACAGATGTACTCCAGCCATCTGGGTACTTGTAGGGCACAGCGAAGGCACTAGTGGTGCAACCAATATCTGTTCAAGCATGCCAGTATTACATGGTTATTTATTCATAGTGTTTGCAGTTTGTTGACAGCATCTAATACCATACCAGGCTAAAAAAAAATACCTGAAAACAGCTAATGTACATCTCTTGCCTATTACGGTGTGAAATTAATAATTGTAGAGCACAAATATACATTTCAAACTTCCTGTTCCCTTTTTTTTCACTTACATCTATTCCTCCATCTCCACTCCTCTCATATCTACCCCCCCCCCGCCTTCTCGTCTCTCCTCCTCTGTGGTATTTCAGTACAGTGCAGGTCAGATGCTGAGAACTCACCTGTGCTGTTCTGGCTGCATTTGACTTTGCTGTTGGTCCTCTCTTGCATCGTCCGCTCGTACTCTCTCACCTCCTCCAAGCAGAGCCCTGTGGGGAAAACAGTGCATAAACACAGGCGTGCATTGAAACAGAGTGGAAGATACATATTAACAGGCTGTAGATCGAGGGTAAAACAACAGCAAAGTACAAGTACAAGTGCGCTGCTCAGAATAGATTATCTCGTATCTGTAAAATATAAAATTTAGCAGTTTACTGTAATTTTGACCCACCGTGCCATTCGTCTATCCATGCCACTGCCTGCCGGTGGCCAACCAGGAGAATGTCTCGTATGTTCTGCAATTACACAGAAAACAAAAACCTGTTATGGGAAGGAAATGTAATTAAAAAGCTACAGCTGTTGTGTGTAGTCGTGTGTGAAATGCTGCTTTTAGAATGATTTTACAGCAGATCAGTGTCAAAATCACGACAGTGCCTTTGTGTAATTAATTCAAACATATGAGATTACGGCTGAGATAGATGAGGATTTATTTAATAAGGAGGCTGGGGCGGGTGGATTTGGCTCTGGTTGTAGAGGTTGTTGCTCAATCGTGGTTGGTGGCTCAGTCGCTGGACCTTTTATGTGCCAAAGTGTCCTTGGGCACGACACTGAACCTTAAGTTGCTTCCAGTGGCTGGCCATCTTCCACAGCAGATCCCCTGGCATTGTTGTGTGTGAATAAAAGTGGTCCATCATGCCTAGCTAAGGACTCATTTAAATATTAGTTGCTCATTGATTGTATTGAATTTATTTGCATTCATCAACAGTTTGCAAGTAGTTGCAGCGACCAACTTCTGCAACCTTTGGGTGACCAAATGCTTGAAGTAGCTGCTTGCAACCACTTTTAGTCACTCAGGTGATTGCTCAGGATCTTGTTTCCAAACAATCGCAGTCCGAATCAGAGCAACTGCGACCTCTCTAATCGTGAAGGTTTCCAAAGGAATGAACACAGATGGATTGCCAACCTCGTTGCAATCAACCTAACTTAGTCCTCTGCAATAAGTGCACCTAGTTTGTGATGCATTTCTTTGCGCCAGGGGACTCAGTTCTGGTTACATTGCTACATAAAAGCGAGGTTTCAGAGCACCTATGTCATTTTGATCTTAAATCACTGTCATCGCAGCAAGTATGCGACCGTTTTTGGAGGAGTTTTTTGTTTTTCTGTCCCTAAATCTATGAGGCTTTTGCTCTTGATGTAAGTAGTTAATGTTAATGTATGTTATTGGGAATTTCTGTGTATGTAGACAATTAATTTTTGTTTGGTAATGCTGTTCTGCATAGTGTGACTGTAGCATAAGGTTAAAAGACTATGAGTGCAGCGCATTTACTATTAGTTTCATCTGTTTTGCTCGGCTTTGTAAAAAAAAAAATAGAGCCACAATCCAAACACTCTTGCTCCTCACTGACAGCGTTGGGGTGGGTTAAAAGGCATTATTGCTAGTTTAGCTGCTGGTGCTTCTGTTTTCTTTTCACGCTTCATTGCTTTGCCTCATTGCAGAGGATAAATGTTGTGAAAGTGTTTTTTTTTCTTCCCACCAGCTGTACAACTTCTTCCCCTAACTTCCAACTATGCTTTGTTAAAAGTGGAAAAACAGATGTTTTCTTACCGTTTTGTATAATATAATACAGATCAGAGGTCATTTGACGCCAGCAGCCTTCTTGCCGTTAATGCTGGTAATTATGCTAATGTCTTAAAATGAATGTGGTAGTGATTTATTTGTGTCACAATGCAACACATGGCACATTCATATAATAAATGACCGAATGGCATTGAAGAAGATTGTGATGTCTCCTTGACGCAGTCACTTTACAATAGCAATGGAATGAACATAAAGGGAAAGAGTTCGATCTTACTCGATGTATGAACTCCTCCGTCCTGGTCTGGAAGCCGTAGACCTCAAAGCTGCACTCCACCCTCTTATAGGAGCACATGACAGGTTTGTGGCTGTCCCTCCAGCCCTTCTCCAGAGGTCCTCGGCCAGTTTTACTTGACTGCCACAGACTCAGATCCTTTACAGAGTAAACAGTGTGTTATAAAAGCTGTGTCTGCAGAAACTGTGACAATATCTGTGTGTGGAGGTGCCAGCAGCATGTTGCACAACACATTGCACAAGAGGAGTGTGATAACACACATTATGAATCTGATGAAAGTATGATGGGCAAGTGTTTGTGTTTGTGATCTTTTATTTCACCTTGTCACTTAATATAATTGATTGGTGTGCTTGTGTAACATGCACATGTAAAGACGTGTTAAACCTTGGAGGAGAGACAATGAAAATAAGCAGAGGTGTTTGTGTGGGGTGTGTGTAACTGATTTATTTAGAAGCAGAAACAAAAGGCAGTAAAGTAAAAAAAAAAAATAGGTATGTGTTTTTGTCTTAGTAAATCATTGTTTGTATATTAAGCACTATGCATTATGAGCCATTATCACTTAAAAGACAATATTTTGAGTTGGATGTGACTTAAATGTCTGTTTGAGTAGTCTTAGCTTAATATAAAGTCAGGAAGTGGGAAAATCAGCACAGGAAAAACAAAACAACAACAAAGCCCCACTAGTTTAAGTAATCAACAATCTGATCAATGCAAAATGCAGATAATAAAATGACACATCAAGTTAGAGAAAATTTTAGACTGTTCCACAGCAGGAAACAAGCATATAGATCATTTGCATGAACTGTTGTTCTGACCTATAGCTGTGGGTTTAAGTGGATCAACCTGTAGCGGTCATATGAAGAAATGCATGCAGAATGCATTTTTTAGATATGGCATGTCTTGGCACATAGAAACAAAGTTTCATATCACCTCTTTAGTGGTGCTTCGAAGGATTTATCTTTTCCATCACTGTTATCAAGTTTCTTTGTTGCAACATGTGAAAAATTCTCCCCGCCTGAGACTCAAACTTCAGTCACTAAAGTGTTTTATTTGCCTTTTTGCGTAAAGTTTCTTGGCTTTGAGAGTAGAAATGCCCATATATGTTGATTCCCCCAGACAAACTAATATGATTTTTGGGTGGAGTTTTTCAGTTGGTTGCATGATTGCCATTAATTAAAAATGATGTAATTCATATTTATTGAAAAGGGCATACATAAATGGAAATACAGGATCAACCTGCTTCTTGTTCTGTTTTCTTCAGTAATGTTGAGGTCCGGGCAGGAGGCCAATCGATGAACACTAGTGTTTAATTGTTGTTTTTAATTCAGGTAAGCTTCAACTGCATTGGAGCATGTGTGTTTGAGTTCACTGAAGCTGTTGCCAGTCAGACACATTATGGATGGTACTACACAGTGGATTAAGATCTGATAGGACTTATCATCGTTCACAGTTCCATCAGTTTTGATAAGATGCCCAACACCACTGACTGAAATGCAGCCTAAACCATGACAGCGCCTTCACCGTGTTTTACAGATGGCTGACACCAACCTCTCTCCTAATCTGCTTCATACATATCAACGACAGCTTGATCCAAATTTGGATTCATCACTCCACCAGACCTGTTGCCACTGATTTTGGAATACCTCAGCCTTTTCTCTCTGTTTTCACTTCACGCAAAATATTATTTCATGCCTTTCAAACTGTGATGTCTTTGGTATTTTTCATGGATTCAACTAAAGAAATGTGACCAAATTGACAGACTGCTAGTAACAAAGTGCCTAAAGATGCAATTTAAAACCGGTTCTTTGCTAAATTGTCTATTATGTGTAGACACAACACTGATTCATTCCTCGAGGTTGGTGCCTTTTTATGCTTGAATGATTCATAGTTCAGTGTTAAATAGTTGAAGAGAAAAAAATACCTCTGAAAATGGTCCTGTACAAGGACTGGACTGAGAATTAGTGAAAAAGCAGCCAAAATCCAAAGCAAAGTTAGTGGGTATATGTTTGAATTAAGTAAGCTTACAGTTTTGGCTACTTGTCATTAAACCAAGTCTCCTATTTATTTTTTCACTAAATGCTGAACTATTCTTGGAAAGCAATCACATAGCTTTCCATTTGGAAGAGAAAGGAAATCAGAAAAAACAACTTTTTTTTTGTTCACAGTCATTTGTTTGCACCTCTGTGAAGCATATGTCCATGTTTGTGGGTTTTTTGCCAGTGCAGTGAGTACCTCTGATTCTTTGTAGTGCTTTTCAGGGATGGGGTCACTCAGGATATCCAGGAAACACACATTCTCTGCTGGGGTTGGCTTGTCCCCAAACACCTACATCCAAACAGATGGGGGAGGTCACACAGTTAAATGACAGCAGACGCACATACACCCACCCGTAGTGTCACACACGTACAGTCACTCACTCGGCATAGAGCAGGACTAAGAGAAGATGAGTAACAGTGTAGAAAACAGAGGTCACACACCATAACACCCCTCACTATATCCCACCCGGAGGCCCTTGGAGCAAATCACACTGGCGCAAACAGAGGAGAGAACAGATAGAGAGCAGAGGCGGGGGATGAGGGGAAAAAAACAAGGACATACGAGGGGTATTAAAAGAGAGGGGGGAAAAAGTTATGAGAGCCACGTACACTTTTCCTTGAGAGAATGGAAGAAACCTGGAGAGAGAGGGAGAAAGAGACGAGACTGCACTTTTATCTGACCTTGTTTAAAATTTGCTCTAATGCCGCACTGGAGTTGTTCATTTCACAGCTGAAAACTAACAAATAAGAAAAACCTGGGGTAAAATAATAGCCTGCTACGCTCCTGCGGTGTTGTTGTTAGTCTGTGTCTTCACAAGGTCTTGCTCCCTTTTATGGAATGTGTTGTGTTAGCTGCGTGTTTGTGTTGCCTTCTACAAGTTGCTTGGGGTTTTCTCACGGTGTCGTAACGATTGTCAATTGAATTGTATAAACACCATAACTGTTATAAGGACATGCAAGAAAAAATCTATTCATAAAAATGAGGCCCTGAAAGCTTAAATTTGGGGGATTTTTTTAAAAAAGAGGGAAAAAAATAAGTGTTCAGCGTTGATAGTTCACAGCAAAAAGGTTCTGGCTCCAAAACTCCTGGTTGGAGGTCCTTCTGTGTACTACTTGTGCCTCTGTGTATTTTCTTTAGGTGGTCTTTAGGTGGCATGTTAGGCTAAATCAGGTGTGGCTGTTAGCCAAGGTGTTGTCTCCTTTCCTTGTGATTGATTGGCAGCCTGTCCAGGGTGGACCCTGCCTTTTGCTCACTGTCATCTGGAATAGGCTCCAAACTCCAGAAAATGAGTGGATGCGGTCCAAATTGGTACTTTGTTAGCTCAAATTGTATGCACTGCTTTGTAAAAGGATCGTATTTTATAATCTCTCCGCATGCTTTGTATGTAAAGCCTGATTTGTAAAGCATACACTTAGGTGGGTGAATAAGTGCAGCTGAGTAAAAAGTATGATATTTCCCTTGGAAATGTGGAAGTACACTAACAGCAGGGGTTAAAGTGAGCAGGAACGATCTGGAGTAAATAAGTAAATAAGTCTGATTGGCAGTTTCATACATAATAAAGTCCAGCAAGCTCATTTTCCGGGTGCTGCAGCCTGGCGTTCCTTCCAGCTGCGGCCATGGAGCTACTCAGTCAAGAAATAAGAAAGTAATGTCACCCCACGATCCCGCCTCCTCACTCAGCATCCTTTCTTTCCATTCTCATTCTTCCTGCCCTCCCTGCATGCGTGCACATGTTGATAGTGTTAGGTTCACTTAAATCTAAGTGTCTTCAACACCTTGGTAACGCTAGACAAGTGTAGCAGGCGTAAAAGGAGTTGCTTTTTCCCCCCAAAGCAGCAGATCATTTCAAATGCAGCCTTTCAAATGGGGCTCAACAAATATGACCAAACACACAAGCTGTTTTCAATATGCAGCCTGGCCATCTGTCTTACTCGCTACTGGGAGAGTATCTGTACTTTGCAGTTAGAAAGAGTGGCAGAAAGAGAAAGTGTCAAATTATTTCTAGGATAAAATCTGCTCAGTAAATGAATTTGAACTGGAATAAATTTAATGCTCGCATAAATAGTTCCTTTCATTCAGTTCTTTTAATCAGGCTGTGGGTATTTAGACTACGTGATGTGTAGTTAAAGTTATCTGACTAATGATATTTAGAAATGATACTAAATGAAATGGTAATTGTTTTTGTGTTATTCAGAGGCTGTGTGAGAATACAAACGAGTTCAGGCTCGTGCACTGAGAGCTGTACTGAGTTGGTATGTTTACTGTTACAACAGTTAGGTCAGGTCAGTAGTTCTCAAACTGTGGGGCCGAGTTTGCAATAGTGGCGTAGAGGACGAGGAAAAATATGGAGAGAAGCTGACTTAAATAAATAAAATTTAAAATAAATAAACATGTTTTGAAGCTGGGCATGCTAGACAAACTTTCAGAATCAGTGGTTTACGGTGGCATTCGTCTGTTCACATTTCCTTCTAGACAACATATCTAAGAGTTGCTCCACATGTAATGGATTAATCCCAGAGTAACTAGATGAAGCACTATGAAAGGAAGATGCTAAAGTAATGTAAATACTTAAACTTATACTACCATAAACAGCATAAAACATGGACGTAGCTTCAAGGTCGGAAAAATTAAGCCAACGCTTTAAGTGCCTCAACCGTGCGTCCTATCTGAAGGCCACTAGATGATGATAGCTGTGGTTTTAAAAAAGGACTTCCAGTCCTTTTAGAAGTCAATACAAAGACAGCTTCTCTAAACACTTTTCTGCTGAATTCAAGGGTTCGGCCTCTCATTCTGGCTCATATTATATTAAAAAAAGGAGCAGGTGGTTTAACAGGCAGACCCCACCCCTCCACGTCACATCTGTCTGTTGCAAGATGGCAACAGTGGAAACGCTCATGTTGAGGCTTCAAAGCGAGACAGCAGAAAACGGTGGGTGATGTCAGGGTAGCTACATCCGTCTCTTATGCTGTCTGTAGTGGTTAAAAAAGGGGAAATATTTCAGTGAGAAGGTGGTAGAGACCAAAAACTGAGCAAAACTGAGTGATTATTTGATCACATACACCAGTTAGCCATGCAGCGACACGACTAATTGGCTGATAGCGTTGCTGTGTAATCTTTGATGTGTAAATAAACAGCTGTTTGCTAACAAATTACCAACTTAAAAGATTAAGGCATCTCAATTTGTTCCCCCTAGTGTATAAAACACATGTCAGTGTGCATGTATGTGGCTGCCACTCAAACAGCAATGGGACTGTTTGGAGTTAACTCGTGTAACCTGAAACTACATGACATAAAACTAGATTCACTGGATGCACAGCCCAAGAAACAACTCTTGGATCTATGCATTTTTTGTTTTGTTTTTTTTGGTTCTCCTGTCTTGACTTTTCTCAATTACACCAGGCAAACACAAGTGCCAGACAGAGCTGCAATTGCTGGTGACTTTCTGTCTGTGTGTGTCTTTGCGTGCCTTGGACAAAATGCATCGTGGCAGCCATGATCAGCACACTGCATGTCTGGTTAATAGATCTGCCAATACTGCATTTCGTGCCTTGCTTGTTTTCCTTGTAATGGGCGCATCAATTTGATGAACATTTTTGTAGTGCTGCAGAGAAAATTGCAATTTCTCTCCAGACCCTTGTCGTTCTCCTCCCCCTCGTCTCTAATCACTCTATTTTTCTCACCTCTCACAACCCCCCTCTTACGATACTCACGTTATCGTTATCACCGTTGTTGTTCTCGAATCTTGTCTCAATACGGATGCTGAACTTGGGGAGGAATGATACCTACAGGGTGACAAAGAGGAAAAATGGGGGGTGGAGGGTTGAGGGGCAGAGATAGTGTGAAAGCAGGCTGCAGATTAGATCCTCTGATACTGGAAAGAGATGAGCTCTGTTGCATTCATGTACAGTAAATGATGTGTGAGAATACTTACTGAGTACTCTGCAGCACCGGGGACATTCAATATAGATGGGAAGAAAACAGCATAAGTAACTCGTATGCTTGAACATGAAATTGTGCCCACACACATGCAATTTACCACAAGGGAATACATGCATACATAGTTATGAACATTTGATGTCACTTGAAAAAGCATCTGTTTTCAGTAAACAAGCTTTGTATAATGTATTGAGGTTAAAATAACTCTGTGTTTAACACAAAGAAAGGCAAACACGCACCTGTGATGGTGTATGGGTAGAAGTTCCAGGCCTTCTCCGTAACGTAGAAAAATCGAGGGACAAATGCTTTTACCCAAGATGGCAGTTTACTGAAAGCAAAGAAAGAAGGATCACCGTTGCAGAGTGTAAGAGCAGGAGAGATTATGAAGGGAGAGACGGAGAGATCCTGAGTGGGTCTTGTGCCGTTTATAGCCAGATTACCTGTAGGCTACTCTCACCACAGCATTCATTTGTATGACTCATTCTCAATTACACCTGTGGTGATGAACTGTTACTGTAGCTCCTAGGTCCCATGTCAGAACATGATTGAAGTAGAATACAGTGTGTGCGTGTGTGTGTGTGTGTGTGCGTGCGTGCGTGTGTGTGTGTGTGTGAAGAGAGAAAGAGCATGCGTGTGTTCTTACATATCTTTACTAATGAAGACCAAATGTCCCACAAGCACATAAAGATTAGAAAAATCCTCCACAGTGTGAACACGTCTTTACTTCTTTGAGAGTTTATTTTAGGATTAGGCCTTGGGTTTGTAGTGGTGATTGGAATAAGAGCTGAGGTTACATGAGGGTAATGAGTGAGGTTATTTCAGGGTTAGGAAGTGAATTTAGAGTTAGGAGATTTATGTTATATTTGAGACTGGGCTTTCATTATGAGCACAATTAACTGATGGGCTGTCAGCCTGAGCACAGAGAAAAGTACATGGACACAATACTCTCTCGCAGAGCAGCATTATTAAACCTTTTTACTTGTAGCAGTGCAAACACACTTAATCATGTAGGAAAAATCAACTCCTATTTAAGGTTTATAATCAGTGTGCAGCCTGTGGCTGGTTTATAACTCTTATCACTCACAGGGTGTGAAATACTCCGTTTTGTAAACAGAGCAACAATTTCACCTCTGACTCATCATTTATGGGACCGCTTGGTTTCACAATGAAGCACACTGATTAACTGTATTTTCAGAATATAGTGTTAATATTAATGTGCTATTATACTGGGTATATTGCAACTGAAATTGCAGTCTCATGGCTCAGACACTCCAAGAGTAAAAGGACAAAACCTCAGTGTGACTGGAAACAAATCGGTTGCCCTTTGATTTGGTGACCAATTGCAAATAGCTGCAGTGAACACTTTGATTGGAGGCAGCTTGTCTCCAACCAACTGCAGTCCAACTCAGATTGCCTGCAGTCTTAGACAAATTGGATTAAGTTTGCAAATAGTTGGAGTTGAGTTTATAGTTGAGCTCTAAATGCAGACATGTTACCGACATGTAGCAATCAGTTTGAGTAAGTCTGCGCTGATGAGTGATCTGTGACAAATTTCGTTGCCGTAAGGGACTTGACTCAAGTGACTGCCGACTGAATGTCCTGCAGCGACGTCACTTTTAGGGAGGAATTTCTGAATCTCTGTTTCACATCCCCAGAGTTGTGCAATATTAAGTACTTAGATGAACTATTTAATCTTAGATGAACTATTTAATCTACGTACTTAATATTAGTTTCTGTTCGACTGGATTTTCTGCGTATGTAGATAGCAGCAGATGCCAACAACTTTGTTTTTTTGGTAATTTATTAGTTATTTGCCGTATTGTAATGAGCAGATTCATTAAAATTAAAATTAATCTAAAATTAAAATGCCAAATAAAATGAGCAGATTCTCTTGGCTGATAAACTTACTAACCGACCTTCTTATTTTTCAAACATGACCATGAATTACATCCCAGTACTTGAAAGCACCGATGCCAGTGGGCACTGCAATGCCAGTAGCTTTGGATAAAATGGCAGCATGTGACACCCTGGGATGTCTGTATAGTTTTAAGTGGAGGAAGAAAACAGGGCAATACCATGCTAATAAATTATGGTATGAAAGTTGTCACAAATACATTGTAGCACTAGCTTGACATTTTGGGAAATGTCAGTTCTGCTTACCAAAAATGGGATGCTGGCAGCGTACATGCCCAGATCCAAGCCAATAGGCCGGGCATTTTACCCATTTAAAGTTTGAGAATATGTTTATATAATTTGACGACCCCTTATCATTCGCTTTACCAGATAAAAATGCAAAGCTTGAATGCCAACTATTCTGGGGGAATCATCATTGGGAGCCAAGTACTTGGTGGTTCAATTAGTCTTTTCCCCATATATCCTGTTAGATGACAGATTTGCATGTGAAGACCACTGCAGGCCTCCGGTGGAGTTTCCTCTGGCTTTAGCCTGACCAATCATCAGTTCTTTTGTGGTGAAGAGTTGTATGATAAGAAAAACACTCTCAGTATGTGTATAAAACATGAAGTGACACCCACCTAAAAAGATCAGAGAGGAATAAAAGACTGGATATGGTGGAAACAGTAAGTCTCATTCCATCCACAGGCAATAAACTTCACCTACCAGCACTAATGAACTCACTGTCTGGCTTGCTGAATCAACACTGTTGTATAAAAACAGTAGATTTAGTTTTTATTGGAGGTTTTGCAGTCCAAAGTTTAAAAAAAAACAAAGAACTTGCATAACAGTCAACTGACGTGACTTTATGTTTGAGCTAAACACTGTATCATATAATAATTAAGAGTTTATTTCCCAAAATGTTACATAAATACTTCAAAAAAAAGGTTTACAATGTTCTGTTATGTACTCAAGACTACACTCTATAAACATTCACATCTATGTCCTGTAAAAATATGCATATAGACAAGTTACATATTAACACCTGCAGTCACAATAGCTATCGATGGCTTTCGCTTTATTCTGTAATTTTCTTTCCTGTTTTTGTCTTTTTTCCCCTACGTGTAAATAATATTTGTCTTATGTAAATATTGTCACTTCTTTCTTACAATAACAGAGTTCTGATAGACCACTTAGAAAAGCTTACCAGGGGTTAAACACATCCATTATTTGAGTGTAAGAACTTGGAGGTAATTATCTGTAGTTTTTCTATGTGTGGTTATACTGTGACTAGACTCTGACTGCCAACAAACTTTGTCAACTCTACAAAGAAAATTTAATGAGAGGCTAAATCTTCCCACATACCCTGCAATTACCAGCACCGGGATGATGTGCACGAGTTATGTCCAGCTAGAGAACTTTACTTACGTAATCCAGTGTTTACTGACCTCACGGTACAGTAATATTTCCACTTATACCTCAGCATGTCTAGACAAAGGGTGTTTGGACTTTGTAAACAGGCAGGTCGCAATGCACGCTGGGTGTTACTGTGTGTTTCGTGTAACTTGGATCGCTGAGATGTGAAGCTCTACAGCGCAGCGATCAGAACACGGCAATCAGTTATTCTAATGGCCCGTCATGTGTACATCATTAGTGCAACAACACAATCAAAGAGTTTAATTGTACCTGCTGAGGTAGATTCGTTTCTCGGTCAGCTGCCCCGCTCCGTACTTGGGGTGATTATCTGGCTCATTCCTCACCACCTCCACCCCCTCTCCCCCACCACTCTGCTCACAGCTGTGCTTACTGATCATGTACAACTGCCCAATCCTGTACTGGAGCCCGAGGAGAGGTTTAGGATGAGGTTTATGGCGGAGAGGACGGGGATGGCGTGAAGAGAAAAGAGAGAGAGAGAGAGAGAAATGTGGTGAGAAAATGGTAAGCACAAAGCAAAAATCTCCCTCGTCCTCCTCCTGCTAATCCTCAAGATGCCATCCAAAGGGACACATTTAGAGTGCGGCCTTAGTTGAATTAACCAAGTGTTTGTTGACTGTGGTCATCCTTCGTTTAAACACACAGGTCCTCACGTTCATCTACCATAAACATGTAGCCTTTGAAATAACTCACACATTTATGCTTCTTTTTTTGCAAACAAACAAAATAAATATGAATTTGCCGTGAACTCAAAGCCATATCCAAATAACAGGCACTGCTGCTTGAGTCAGTTCTCAGAGGTTTTGCAGCTGTAGCCTCTCTCGTCTCTCGGTCTGGTACTGGAGTAAATTTTAATCCCATTTTTAGTCGCTTTTTTACATTTAAATTACTTCAACATTTATTCTACACATACATTTGAACCATAATAAGGAACTGCATCTTTACTGCTGCATTTAACTAAATCGCAAAGTGCACATTCGATTTTACTCTTCACTCCTCTCTGTGTATCATTATCCAACTGTTGCTCGAGCAGCTGTAGTTGCTCTTCAGAAAAGTTGTATTCTTAATCTGAACTTTTTGGGAATATTTTAAAGACTGGAATTGGCATTTAAGCTGAAGGAGGGCAGACCAAATTTCTCATGGAGCATAATAATGGATATGAGGACTTAAATAAGAAAAAAATTCATCCATAACAAATCAATACAATGCAGGTCCCATTGAAGAAAATGTAATACCCATCTGCCACTAAGAGGAAGTAATGAGAATGATGGCAGAAAATCCTCCTGGCAGCAGGTTCAGCCCTGGTTGCTGAGTCCGGTTTTGTCTCGACAGGCACTTACTCAGGGCTGCTTAGGCACAGGCTTTGTATTTGCTCTTCATTTTTCAAATCTTAGCCACTTGCTGTGTATAAAGATTTCCCTAAAGTTCCATTTCAGATATCAAAAAATTAATTTGGCTAGTGAGAGTGATTGCCTAGTGTCTAAATTAGGGGAAGGGACTTTGTTCTCTGCTGCAGCCCCAGTTTGTGCACGCTGATGAGGGAGTATTTTGTTTTAGTTAGTCTAAAGAGGACAAGGGCTTTGGGCATCTGGAGTATCTCCTCGTTTAGCTAAGCCTGATACAATCAGTGTATTTAAAAAAAATCTCTCACAATAATTCTTTTCATTTCTTGCAGTGCTGCTGCTGCTGCTGTTGGTCGTTCTCATCTTTTCTCCCTAATCTTGTTTCTATTTGCATTTTTCTGTTTGCTGCAGTTGTAAATCACTTGGTAAACTTTTGTTTATAAAGTTATGAAAAAGCTGAGAAATTGTGCCATAAAGCGCTTCGCTGTTCTGCTGTGACCACCATAATGCAATTCATTTTGTTGCCCTATATTGCTGTGGCACTAAAGCATTATTCTAATTAAAAGCAGAAACAGAAAGATTGGGAGGAAGAGAGAAAGAGGACGGCAGACATCAGATTGCCATCCTTCACTGTGCTCTGCTGACATCATGTGACACTCCTCCTTCTTGTTCCAATTACTGTGGAATGTCAACATTCAATATTTACTTCTTGGATATTCATGGGACTTAATTAATCATAGTGATGGGTGCTTTAACACCATCTTAAAGCCAGCAGACCGCAGGACAGAGAGCTCCTCCCACACAAGTTATGAATCTTTTCCCCCCATTTTAGGAAAAACAAGGAAGTGGAAAGTATCTTTCTTTCCTTAAATCACTACATACAGGTCAGGAGGGATTGTTGTCAGCTCTTGGAATGTCTTTCCTCTTACTGTTTCGTTTTTACAGCCCAGGATTTGCTTTACAAGAAATGTCGTCAGACTACAAATACAACGCATTATCAGGACAATGCCATGATTCATGATTAAAATATTTACCACTAAAAAAACAGACAGCTTTTGTCTTTGATCGTCAACTAGCAAAACACAACGACAACAATGACAATTAAGGGTGGAAAATTTGTGTTCAACGTTTCCCAGTGGCCATTTACACTTTATGCACTTTATTAGATACACCTGTTTAACTGGTCCTTAAAACAAATATTGAATCAGCCAATCACATAAGAGCAACTCAGTGCATTTAGAAATGTAGAAATTGTCAAGACGAACATCAGAATGAGGAAAATAGTTGAAGCAAGTGACTTTGAATCTTGCACGGTTGTTGGTGCCAGTTTTTCCTGAACTGATGATCTACTGGGACTTTTCCCCATAGTGATCTGTAGGGTTTACAAGAAATGGCCCAGTGAAGAGCATCTCTCCTGCATATGAACGCACAACATGAACCCTCAAGCTGATGGCCTAGTTTCAGAATACCACTATATTGGCATACTATAGGCCCCTTTGTACCAACTGAGCATTGTTTTAATGTGGCAGCGTGCCCGACCTTGCTGATCCCTTTATGAGCACAGTTTATCTATCTTCTAATGCCTGCTTCCAGCAGGACAATGCACTATATTATTGTATTAGCCCTTTATTTATCCAGGTAAAAATCTCATTGAGATTAAAAATCTCATTTCCAAGAGAGACCTGGCACCATGGCAGCAAAAATCCAAAACACATGCGGCACATAATAACATAACAACATATCACAGAACTGAGATCATCTCTCAGTGGTTTCTTGAACATGACACTCTACACAAATGACCTTCACAGTCATTGTCATGTGTTGGATGGGGAGATTCTCATCATGAACGTGAGCCGACAAATCTGCAGGAACTGTGTGACGCTGTCATGTCAATATGGACCCAAATCTGTTTTTCTGAGGCTTTTCTGAATCTACGCTATGAAGAATTAAGGTCATAATTCTTGGAGTTAAGGCAAAAATTACCTGAGAAACATCTTGACATATTTTTTTTTTCTTAAAAAAACCCCCAAACATATTACCTCAACATGCACTTTGGTTTATACTGCATATGTGTCTGTATTTATTTGACCCTGACTCTCAGCTCTGCACACAATTTGCTATGTACCCAGACCCAGTGTATGTGTACAAATGTCACATAAAAGATTTTTATCTTATCTTTATCTTTATCTTCAAAGTTAAAAATGTCACATTGATTCATTGCTGTAAAGCAATAAACATACAATCTTCTGAGAAGTCTGAATATTTTTTATGGGGCGCTGCATGTTCCTGTGACACTGCCTTTTTCATACACACCTCTGTGAGAGGTGTCTCTCAAATAAGGATACTATTTGTATTATAAGTGCATTAATACCGTACTTCAGTGGAGTATTTGAGTAAACGTGCAAAAAAAGTTACTTTCCACCATGAAGCCTTATTTAGTCTGCACTCTCATACAGTGGTGCTAGGCAGCATAAGATTAACAGTACCCTAGTGTAAGGGCTTTGGTGAGGGAGAGCCAGTGGGGGGGGGGCAATCAGTTTTCATACACCCCTAAATGGTTGTAAAACCTCACAGACCCAAATAGCAACAAACAAAATTATGATCGCTGTGAGCATGAATCCTGTTTCCAACATTTCATGAAACAAGATTTGTGGTTGAAAGCAGCAATGCTGAAAACACAGACAAAGGGCACGCTTGAGTGAGGCCTTCTTTTCTGTAGCGACTGAGAGTCGTTAACAAGTTTGAACACTGCAGTTTCCTCCCTGCCAAGAGAATAACCAAAACCACAGAGACACAAAAGCCCGTGTTCCTCACTTTCAAATGAAGTTTTTTTTTCAGATACAAGTTTGTAATTTATTTAACCACAAACGTGAGTGACAGTTTGCACACTGCAGAACTCCAATTTTCTTATTCATTACATCTCGTAGCGTGTGACGTTTCGTGAACCATCTGCTTTTCATCAGACAGTAGAAACACAGGTCAGCAGGCAGTAATGTAACAATCAGACAGTGTCTTACATAGGACAAGCCTTCATACGTATCGCTTTGGCCTAAATCAGAAAAAAATTGGAAACAATGCCAGCAACAAATAGAAGAAAAAAATATACACCGTGTCTCAAGCAGTATCTAACAATAAAATGACTGAAACAAATGGTTAGATTACAATTTGATTTCTTTAATTAACTAAATATAGATGGTGCAGTGCTCTGTGTATCCCTTCTGTTCTACAGCAAGTGTCTGGGTTAATTTGGCTGAATACTTTAATGGGGACATATAATTAAGAAGAGTTTGAGAGCCATTGCTCCAAGTTATTTTTAGCATGTGCCTGTGGAAGAAATAGAAAGTGAATCAACAACAGAACCGACACACCTGCCTACCACCTGAGCCACTATCACCTGCCGCCTGTTTCTTTTCTTTGGCAAAAGCAACACGGAACATTCTTCGCCACGGTGCGGGTGTGCTGTGCATGTCACACTTGGAAATCTGCTCACTTTAATAGTGGAGCAAAGGTTGCGGTCTGTTGCGTGGTTCCTATTATGATTTGATACCTCCTCAAATAAACTGCAGTTAAACTCACATTACACTTAAGCGAAAGAGGATTTGCTGCAAGCTCGAGTTCTGTGTGCCCTGTCCTGATACTGTAAATCCTATTTTGGACTGCTATTTGTCACTGTCATTGTTGTGGTAACAGGTAGAAGTAAGCCGGTTGGGGGTAGTGGAGACGACAAGGACATTTCTTTTTGAAGGGCACTTTAGCGCATAACAACCTCGTCCGCTCACCTTTTCCCTCAACAGCGGGATCTCTTTGTTTTTCCACCCCCAGGCCAAATGGCTTTAAGTTGGGATCTTAACCAGTCTGACTAGTTTGAGCTTGGAGCGCTCAAGCAAATGTAGAACGTGTAGTGCTGTCCAGGTGTTGTACGCTTGACTCATCGCTCTATCCCAATGTGGAAAAAGCTCCCACAGGGCAGCTGCCGGGGGGTCTCAGTGCTGTGTTGGCATTTTGTCTTATCAGTACGTTCACACCTTCACGATTACAAGTAAACAATAAGAAAAAAAAGACCAAACAAAACATTGCCGCAAATAACCCCCAAATTTTTGCTTTTCACTTTTAAGTGGTGGGAATTGTGTGTGTAAAAGCGTGGGAAAGACAAACACACTTACCTCATCCACGGTCAGTGGCATGCATATGCGGTACTCTTTCATCAACATGGTGCTGATACCGGGAGAAGTTTTTTTGGGGGGAAGTAAACAGTGGGATCGTGCTTGAGTTTGTCTATCTCAGCTGACTCGGTTGCATAGTAGACAAACTCAGGCAGGCAACACACCACCACAGTGACCTCTTTTTTCTTTTTTTGGTGACGCTCTTCTTCTTTTGTTTTTGCTGATGTCAGTAAACCGTGGAGTTAAGTCCAGTGTTCTCTGTCAATGAGTGTCTGCAGTTTTCTTACTTTCCCTCCCTCGCTCACTCCTCAGAGCCTCGTCTCTCCCTTCTTGTTTCACTTCCTCAATTTAATCTTCTGGACTTTTTTTTTTTAAACTGCTGTCTCTCACTTTTTTCTCGCTACTCCCTTCTTTTCTTCCTCTTCTCGGCTGCACCTTCGCTTTGCTGTTTCTCTCTCGCTCTCTCTTTCTTAATTTCTGTTTCTTTTCTTTCTGCTGCAGTGAAAAAGTAGTAATTAGTGCTGAGGTAAGATGTAAACCTACTATCAACAGCTCTGCATGTCCTTTCCCCTCCGTCCCTGTCTGTGCTTTGTTTAATTCCTCCTCGTGTGTAACCTTGTTGTCTGCTCGGTGCTCCTCCCTTTCCACTCAGCCACACTCCGCTGCTTTCAGTTTCTCACAAATTCCTTTGCGGCTCCCCTCCTTATCTTTTCTTTTTCCCTCTCCCTCCCCCTTCTCTCCCTCTCCCATAGTATCCACTCCCCGCCCACTATACTTTACCACCTCTTCACCTGAATCACCCCCATCCTCCCCTCCCTGCCTCAGATCCTTATCTGTTCTTTCTTCTCTGTGGCCAATACTGCTGTAAGCAATAACACTCGCATCTTTCCATATCTGGCACCTGTGCTAGTCCAAATTTGAAGCACATTTCTTAAACTCTTACCCCCAGCTTCCTCCACTCAGGTTATGACAGCACTCAGGTTATATGAATGGCCGACACTGAGGGGTAGCTAGACAGGGCCATTGGTTTAAGTATTACCAAAGCCATGAGAGCTTCCATTAAGCTCAGTGGCAGACCCGCTTACATTGTATTACCTCATGACCTTCAGCTGGGTTTAATTGAATCCGTGTTTGGTCACTGAATAGTGAAATCGAAGCAGTCATAATTTTTCGTCCGTGCCCATCCGTGACCCACAGCCTGCTCTCTTTTTAAATGAGCGAGAACTGACGGTGGTTGCCAAGTCCAACCCCAAAAAGAAATAAGAAAAGCAGGTGTTTTGTTTCTCGGGGTCAATCTGACAGGGGGCAAAACCAATAACCGGCTTCTAGATTCCTCCTCTCAGGTGGAATTCGCCTGCTTTTCTTAGTGTGCCCCGAGACAGGGCCGGAGTGGCTCTGTTCTCCACATGTCTTCGCTATCATCCGCTTTGCAGTGAAAGAGCAGTGAAAACAAATTCCTAGTGGGGTTCACTCCTATCTTATCAGATCAGTGTTTAGAGAAGGGAAGCCACTTCAGAGAGCTAAGGTGTGCTTTGCTCATCTCTGCCTTGATTTTTTTTATTTTTTTCCCCCCACATTCCACACAGAGCTCTGACAGCACATGCGTTGCTACAGTTTAAAAGGATGATCGCTGGTGACAGATGTGTGCATTCAGCAGTTGATCCAGTTACTTTACTTTGATTATTTAACCGTTGTTTGGGGGTTGTTGGGGAACTGTGGTGAAGAATGGCGGCGCTTTGAGACGATGGATGACACATGTGTTTACTGTAGTCTAGGCTTCTTTGAAAAATTTGAATCAGAGTTGGATGTGTTTACTGCACAGTTCAGTAAACATCATTTCCTGCCATCTCTCTTAAGAGAGACGACAGGAAATGATGGAAAGACATGCAAAAAAATGCCCAATTTAGACTGTATAAATGATAGATATCGCTCCTGGAGTCTGAAAAGTGAAGCCAGCATGAGTGTTTTAAAACATGTCTTCTTGGCAATGGCCAGCAGGGGGCGACTCCTTTTGTTGCAAAAAGACCTCTCATTTGAAAGAGGTCGACTTTTACAGGCTTAATCATTAGCTTCAGGCTATGGTAAATGCATTTTAAGTTCTTCTTGTTAAAGTTGGAAAGGGAGGCAAATTTATTGGCAAAGGACTTCAACCACAAGCCAACAAGTGTCCGATTTAATGACGGGACTTATTTAGAGGGGACAGCATGGTTCTGTGGTGGTCCTATTCAGAGCGTAGCTGTTTACTGTCACCAGGGGTGGAGTGGCAGAAACAAGCAGTCTGTGGGCTCCTCTTGCTTGTGCTTTTGTTGGTTAGGCAACACACAGTCCCATGAAAAAGTTGTATTCCCTTCTTTATTTTTTTTTTGCATGTGTGTCACACAAAGCTATCTAAACCTACCTGGCCCTCTGTGAAAAGTAACTGCCCTCCTCACCCCCAATTGCACCCACCTCTGAATGGCTAAGAGAAAATATAATGAAGGCTTTGGAGTGGCCAAGGCAAAGTCCAGACTTAACTCAGATTGAGATGCTTTGGCGTGACCTTAAACAGGCTGTTCATGCTGGAAAACCCCCCAATGTGGCCGAATTAAAACAATTCTGCAAAGAAGAGTGGGCCAACATTTCCCCACAGTGATGCAAAAGACTCATTGTCAGTTAGGCTTGATTGCAGTTCTTGTTGTCAAGGGTGGCACAACCAGTTATTACTTTTCACATACAGCCAGGCTGGTTTGGACAGCTTTTCCCTTTAACAAATTAAATCATCATTTAAAAACTTTATTTTTTACTCAGGTTATCTTTGTCTAATATTAAAGTTTGTTTGATATGAAACGTGAAAATGTGGCAAATATATTTTAAAAAATCAATTCAGGGCAAATATTTTTCTTGTACTGCACTGTTCACTGGAGCTGACATCTGTGCTTCTCATACTGTATTTTCAAAGTTTTACACACTTTTAACATTCATGGTTTCCAACCAATCGCCATTGTTATCCACATCAAGCTTTGCGCTAGTGGTTTCCACTAGCATGTCCATGTAAGGTTGCATGTGTATGCTTTATGTAGGTAAATACCCAGGCACAGGCACAACACTGAAACCATAAATTCACCATAATCGGTTTGCTAGTCTTTATTTTATCTCATGTGTGATCATGAAGGATACTTTGCCCAGAGAAAACCATCTAATCCATAACAATGTGCATTTATACTTGATATTAATAAACCTGGAATCTGCTTCAACTGTGATAACATCTCTATAAGCAAATTATTTGGACAAGGCTGGTGGAGTCAAAACACAGTAGCTGCTGCCTGAAGTGCAATTCATAGTACTGCATTTTTGGCCATTTGCGTAGGTATTTGTCTATGCAGAGTTAAGGATGCAACCTACACAGACTTGTTTTTATACTTTCCTCCAAAAAACCAAATGTGTTAGCTATCAGTGATGGTCAAATGATGATTATTTAAAATGTTGGCTGGAACAGGAAGTGAGTAACTACACTTCACTATGAAAAGCACTACGAGAAGTGTAACCAGTCACCTCATTTGACACTTTTTAAAACTCTGCTTCACTGCACTACAAAAAGGTTTCTTGTCTTTTATGACCCTCTGTGTGTTTTTGTTGAAAGCGACCAACAACAGCACAAATATGAACAAGAATAACCCACAGACCAGTATTTTCTGACCTTGCCCCCTTGTGACAGTAAACAACATATAAATGATGTTCTGCAAAGAAGTGTGTAGGACCAGTGCGCGAGTGTGCCCCTTGAGTGCATGCAAGAAGCAGCAAATTCAAGAACTGTTGCCACTCATGTAAAAAAAAAAAAAAATCATGGCGGTTTACTTACTCCTGGAAACGTTTACTGGAAATCTTAAGCAAACAGGGAGGGGTGAAAGTTAAATAACAGCTCAACCTGGGAGCATGTGGTCCCAGTTTATTACGATCACACCAGATTACAATTTAATTCATTCAACCTCCACCTCTGTGGTTTGACTGAGTCAGTACTGGTTAAATCACAGTGCACTGTGTGTGGATTTATAACTGTTTAAAAGGTTGTTTTTGTGCGAGGTCCATTAAATAAGATGCTTCCAACCCCAAGATAACCTTTATCTAATGTATAACCCTTGAATGTGTTCAGAGAAATTTCCCTACACACTTCCCGCTCCCCTGAGCACATTCACATATTTTTACTTGTTTCCATTTTCACTGCCAGTAGCAATGCTAATGTGACATAACAGTAACTGACAGTTGATATAACAACAAGTGGAAACGTAGGATTTAGGATCTTGTGGTCAGACCTGTGTGTTTGCATGTCTCATGGGTTTCATGATGACTGTGGTATTGGAAAAGCAGAGTTTCCACCAGGAAAGTTGAATATTAAATGTGTATACCATTACACTAATATTTAATAGCAGAGCTGTGTTGGTGCACTTCTCCAATTGTGGTCTTCATTGTTTGCCATTCTGTTTCTTCATTTTCTCTCTGTGATGCTTGACTGTGTGTGGATGCTCAGGGATGCAAGTAGAGAGGAAATGTCAGCGAAAATATCACTTCGATGGGTGACCATCTCGCTATATTTCCCCTCATTGCATATGTGCTGAACACAGGCCAAGCGCCCCCTGACAACCTTGGTTGCTAGGGGGGAAAAAAGTAAAACCCCCAATCGGCTAGTCTGTGAAATCAATTGCTAAAGCCCCAGTCACGCCGGTCAGTGACTCTCTGGCAACCTCTGGTTGCTAGGGAAAAATTTGTACACCCCAACTGGTTGGCGAGTGATTGCTGTTTGCTGGCAGTGAAATTGTTCCAAAGAGGAAGACGGTGCTGCTCCAACATTCTCCGCTCATTTGCCATGGTCGCCACTAGTTTACATGGAAGACGTCACTCGTCTGATTTGTCAGTAGCTTTCTTAGTGGTAGTGAAACTGGCAAGTGTGGCACAAATGTTCACCCATTCGAAGTAAAACTTATGCTTTTTTGAAATATTGGTTGAGCCAGTGAGGCACCACGTTTATGTTACAGGTAAACATTTGGCTTTGTGTCACTTTTTTTTTCAGGTTTCAGCATCATCTTTGCGAACTATTTCACCAGCTTCTACTTCATCAACCAATCAGGGATACAGATTTTTTCCTAGTGACCAGAAGTTGCTGCAGGGTTGATTGATCTCTGGCTTGGTGACTGAGGCTTTACACAGTGTTTTTGAATTTTTAAATATATTTTTGAATGTGGTAGTTGGTCATGCTGCGATTATGTCTACACCATACACTTAAAAGGTTCCTCTTCAGGGTTTCTTCTTCTCTGGATCCTGCAGTGTGGACACCCAAAACAGGAAATAACTTCCAAGGGTTAGGAACTGTGGAAATAACTCTTTTTTTTATTTGATTTAATTTAAATAAATTTGTTTTATATTACAGTATTATGCTTGGAAATAGAATAAACAAAATAAAGTATTGTTTGTTGTATGTATGTTAGAGCACAAGGCTAACTCACTTACATCTGTGATAAACTCTAATTTGTCTTTTAGCACTGATTAATGAAGTTCTTTTGAAGCGTCACAGTACTTGACCTGAGTTTCACCTGACTGAAACATTTTAAATGATTTCTTCTGGTCAGAGCTGCCCGTCTTTATTTCCTGTCCTGCAGCATGAAGGAGCAGGTGCCAATGAAATTGGAAGGGACTTCATCATCGTGCTCTCGCCTATCAAGTCCCCTCACGTCATTTCATGAAAAATAAATGGGTGCACTTAAAAACTGGTGAGCCGTTCTTTGACCTCCATGTTTCCTGTTCTGATTGTCTTTGTGTGTGTGTGTGTGTGTGTGTGTGTGTGTGTGTGTGTGTGTGTGTGCGTGCGTGTGCTAGGGAGACAATGTGTGTGTGTGTGGCTATGTGAGGTGTGTGCGTGCGTGCGCTAGGGAGACAATGTGGTGTGTGTGGCTATGTGAGGACACAATGTGAACAGTATGGATCAGTATTAAACTGAAAAACTGGTGGGCCAGCTGCCATCGCTGCATTACGGGCTCTTCAATCTCTCGGTGTGGTCACAAGACAAGGTCAGAGGTTCTCTGGTGTGTCCCCCACCCCCAGAGCGTGTGAATGATGGACCCCTCGTGCCCAGGCCAGTTTTAGCAGTGGATTACTGTTTCAAAGAGCTGATACACTGCAGCTTTTTCATCTCAATGTGGGGTGGAAGGTGAGGCTTTAAAATGAAGTTTGACTGGTTTATGAGCTCCGTGTTGTACAGTTACGAAGTGCGGTAAGTACCAGAATCTCTGCATGAGTGTGTCCAGATCCTCTGCCTGCCTTCCTTCTCTCCATTATCACGACAAGCCCGCTGGACGCCTCTGATCTCTGTTTTGGTCCAATCATCAAAAACCTGAAGTATTTAGGTCAGACTTTAGCCTAGCAAAGAGACAAGAGGAGAAAAATAACTGTGAGAAAAATAGAAAGTACACATACCATTAATGCCCTCTGTTCAGAGAGTCTCTCAAAGCAAAAACACCGCCAGATGCAGCCGCACAGCAGACAAAAAGCAGGCTAGTTATTTGTCCTAAAATCTTTGTGCTGTGATGTTATAATGTGTGTTTTTTTGTGTAGTGCATGTGGGGTCTTTGTATGTTTTTTTTGGTGTCTTGCTCACTCCTCTGTGTTAAGATGTAAGTCTAGTCTTAATCTCCTTGTAGCTGAGTATCAGGCTGGTGCTAAGACATTGATTGGGCTTCCTCCTTAATTGATACCACTGGAGGACCGCCCGCCAGGGAAATGTGGTTTCTGTGTGTGTGTGTGTATGTGTGTGTGTATGTGGAGTTTCTGGTGTTTTAGAAGCTAGAAGCGAATTCCCCGGTGACCTCGATGAAACAGAGCGCTCACCTATCCTTATCGAATCCTAATCTTGAAATACATGTGCACACCAGTGAGTAAGATGGCTTCTTATCCAACATCGTTAGGGCTCCAGATAGGGTTTCAGGACAAGCCAATGAGTACAGCAGCCCAGCATGATAACTTGGCACAAGAAATTGTATGAGTGTCATCATTAATTCCTCCAAACACTCACACACTTACACATATTGCACCCATATAACAAGTGGTAAATAAATAGAAAAAACAAGTTTCACAGTAAGGTGTAATGTCCACACATTACACCTTAACTGGCAGTTAGCACTGATTCTACAAGTACGCTATATCCTTGTAATAATAACTTTATTAGTTATTATTACAATGTGATAATAACTGACAATAGATTAAAGCTTCACATTGAAGATAAATGAACATGTAAAAAAAATACATACACATAAACACACCCATAATCAGCCATATAGACTAAAGTACTGGGTCATGTTCATTTAATTCCAGCATAATACTGTGAAAGGATGCCACTGTAGCAGCAAGACAGTTTGTGAAGTTCTTTTCTCCTTCTAGATATTCAAAAATCAGCTGCAAGTGGTAAAAGTAAAACCAAAGTAAAATCATTTAGGAAACACAGTAACTCAACCATGAAGTGGTAGACCACATAAAGCTACAGTTGCCGAGTGCTGAGGTATGCGTAAAAGTCACTAATGCTCTGCTGACTCAATAACTGCAGAGCTGCAAACCTCTGGCATTAACATCAGCACAAAACCGTGCACCGAGCGCTTCACATGGCATGGGTTTCCATGGCTCCCTTTAAGTGTAATATGGAGATGGCCCAGTACTTATGTCCATATAGTGTATCACAAAGTCTGTTGGAGGGATGGAGCACTATTTTACCAAATAATATCCCTTTGGTTTGTTGGTTTCCACTGTTTAACACTTGGATACAAAATCTCCCACAAATGTTCAGATCTGGTAATTGTGCATTATGAATTTTATACTCAACAAAATATTTGGTCACTTCGTGTTCTTTCTAACTATGTGTTTTCTTTTTATTGTTCTTTGTTTTTAATTGCAGTGCTTTTCTTGTAACGTGTATGCTTTTTTGTTTCCAGTTTAGAATGTGGTGCTTTTTGGCTATTGTAAAGACTTTTGAGACTCTAGTGGGTTAAAAGTGTTGTATAAGTAAACAATGCATGCTTGCTTTCTATGGATGGGTACATTCCTATCCCGGAAGACTTCACTCCCATCAGGATAGGAATGTTTCATCAAAGGACGAAGGTGAAACTGTTCCTTCTAAAGGCACAAACACACCACCAAAATGTCCACACAACATGACAAAGATGGCCAATCCCCTCCCTGCAGGGGTGAAGTGACTGTTAGCATTCGCCTTTAATTTGTAACCCATTTGCATTTATGTTATCACACACAGGCTTCTCCTTTAAAATCAAGTATTGAGTAATTAGATTTATGTGTATAAAAAAAGAATAATTAATTTGCAGCCTTACTCCTTGTCCATGAACTCAGCAGTATAGATTGAATTGCACACATTCAGTCTATACATTGCTGAAAGTATTTTCCCCAATGAATTATGGATGTTATTTGAAAATGTTCAGTGTTCTTAAATGTCATCATTAAGCAGAACAAGGAGCAGCATCGCCAGCTCATATCCACAGAGGAGAGCGAAAATGTGTTTTTGTCTCTGCAGAGTTTGTGTGCGTGTGAAGAAAAAGATAAAAGATCCAGATCTATTCTATAGCTTGCATTATTCCTTTGTGTATTTGTGAGTCAGCGGGAGGAGGGTGGGGGGAGGAGAGACAATTCTTATGTGCATTGGAGGCAGCCAGAAGCTAGTGTGTATCTAAAGGCGTTCAGAGCAGGGATGATCAGAGGTTGCGAGCCCAACACATTCATCAGGGCTCTCCACAGGGACAGAAGTTAAGGCATGCCACTGAGACGAATAAAAATGCTGCGGACCAAAAAGAAATGAAATAATTTATTCCAGGAATGGAGTGGAGGGGATTTGGAGACAAGTGTGTGTGGAAGGGGAAGGGCAAGGGAATGGATTAAGGCTGCGTTCAGTGTCTGCATGAGATAGAGGCTAGCGCTGTGGCCCTGCACTTTTTCCTATTCCACACACTGCTCTGAAAGGAAATTCAATTGCCACTTTCCCTCACTTTCTGCTGGGTTTGTGGGACAGAGAGAAAGGGAGAGAGGGATGGACTCAATGACTGAATGCAAAGTAAAAGCACGCATATAGAGTCATTTGCAAGGTGGGGGAATTTACAGAAAGATGAAAAGGCATCTCGAGCTTTATTAAAGACATGACAATGCTCTATGGCCCTTGCACATTACTCTACCAAACCCCTTCTCCAGTGTTTGTTTATCGCATGTAACCAGCCTCCCATCATGCAATTTTACGCTCAATTTTATAGCATATAGTCTCACCAGTACTATACAATTTAGTGGTTTCTTAACAACTGTTGAATGCAGCACTGTGTGGAAATTTCAGCTTATTCCCTGTGGCTCAAGATCTGTTTGTTTAATGACATCTATGCCAGATGGAGGAACTTACCAGTCACACTGAGAGAAAACAACAGAACCAGATATTTAAGAAGAAAGAAAAATAAAGCAACAAAAACAATAAAACTGAATGTGAATTGGTGAACAAGGCAAAGAAAATATTTTACCAGAGGATCAGCCCTCAAATACTGCAAGGTGTTTGAGGGCTGATCCTCTGTCATGTGGCCTGCATGAACATGCCAAATTCAATTTCAGGTAGAGTATACTGCCAGTCTAAACCACTCCTCTGAGACACTAAGCCTTCTCACTACTCCTCAATCTCTCACTGCTTGTGGTATTCCCCCATCTTGGATATACATTATGGCATGCCTATGTTTCAGTAGAAATAACTGTCTTGCTGCAGAACATATCAAAGATATCCAAACCTGTAGTCTATGTAATAAACTGCAGTTTGAATTAGCTGAGGTTAGATTCCAGTCATTTATTTGCCTGTGTGTCTGCAAGTGCTGAAAGGAGGTTGGGTTGTTAACGTCCTCCTTCTGGCATTGATTAAACCCCCAAAAACTCATTACATATTATTTTCCATAAAATTATCCTTTCACGGGGGTGGTTGTGGCTCAGGTGGTCAAGCACGTTGTCCACTAATACTAGGGTTAGCGTTTTGGTCCCTGACCATTGGGAGGTACTGGCTTGTGTTAGTGTGTGGGGGGGAGTGTGAATGGGTAAATGAGAAATATATTTTAAAGAGCTATAAAAGCATGGCTTATTCACAATTTAAAAAGCTTTAATTGCAACAATAATCTTTTGCTTCATGAAGTATAGTGTGTATATATTATGGCAGCCTCTGTTTCTGCATTGTAAAGCTCCACGGTTGTGTGGTGTGCAATTTTAAAGTGCTTTGTAAAACCTAGTT
Source organism: Haplochromis burtoni (assembly GCF_018398535.1). Classification (NCBI taxonomy): domain Eukaryota; kingdom Metazoa; phylum Chordata; class Actinopteri; order Cichliformes; family Cichlidae; genus Haplochromis; species Haplochromis burtoni. The sequence continues at coordinate 260,962 of NW_024582441.1, forward strand.
AAGGTTATAAAGAGCTACAGCAGAGCTGAAACTGGAGAAAAAAAAATACATAGACGTTATGAGCTCTGGAGCGGACTAATGGCCACTAATACATTGCTTGTGCTGAAAAGTTCATTCTGCAGGTTAATACTGATTCACTAGCTTTGTTACAAGTGAAACCTGAGGCGGACTGAATTGGATGCAAACCCCTGAGACTGAAAAAGGATGCAGTGTGAAAAATTTGCAGTTCCCGGAGTAACCGCTCGAGGCTGGCTCCAAAAGCAGGTGCAGATCTGATATCTCCTCTTCGTGTTGTTCCCACATCATTTTAATAATGTTGGTCCAGGATTAATATTGCAACTGAAAAGTCACATTGTTGTGATGTCATAGTTTTGAAATGTGGAGGACAAAGAAAAAAATGCCTTTGCTTATATAAAACTCAGTTCTGGAACAAATGGTAAGTATTTAGGTGTTTTCTTCATTCTTTTATAAAATATAATAAATATATTATACTAACTTAGGTTTGCTATTATTATTAGCCAAATTTTGGTTACCCGTGTTGGTTTGCTAGTGATTGTTTTTTATAGCAATAGCTAATTGGCTAATGCTAACTCAATGGTCAGACAATATCACTGGTCAGTAGCAATGCTGATCTTGGACGAGCTTTATTAAGATGATGGGTATATTAGATCAGATTTGTTGTTTTGTCCTGCAGTTTTTGGGTTATCCTCGGGGGAAAGTTCTATTTTTTGGTTTTCCTTTAAAATAGTTTTTCACGGGCCAAAATGAGCATTCCACCTAATGTCAACAATATTGCTAGCATTAGCTGATAACGTACCAGCTCTAACCTCTTACTCCTGCTTTCACAAAGAACACAATGGCTGTGGAGAAATACGTCAGCCAATTGTCAGCTTAATATAATGCAAGTTCATTAGTGAGAGTTTGGTGATGGCATGTTCACTAAAGCTTTTACTTTTACTTTTGGCTGCTGCCTTCTCACAACAGGTCGCCATAGCAGGTAGTTTCAGCTTACTCAGACATCCTACCCGATGCAACCCATAAGTTGATTTGTGTCACCGGCTGGTATTGAACCAGCAACCTTTTGCTTGCTAAGTAGATGTACATGGGTACATGAGTTTACATAATTCTCTAACTGTTCTAACACACGGTTGTGTATCCTAGCTGTCACAGGGTGAAAGAAAGGGTGCTCCCTGGGCAGGTTACAGAACAGGGAGCGAGTCATTCAAACTCACATTTACACCTGCAGACATTTCATCACAACCCCCTGTTAACCTAACGTGGACATCTTTGGACAAGGGGAGGAAGCCGGAGTACCCAAAGAGGACCCAAACAGGCAAACTCCACACAAACGCCAGCCGGATTCCAGATTTGAACCAGGAACGCTCTTGCTGGGAGGCAACAGTACTAACCATTGCACAACTGGGCTTCCCCGTAATATAACTCACCCCTAATGTTATTTTATTAAAAATACTAATTGGTAAAAATTATGTTATAATGTTCAAACAATTCACCACCTGGCACACATGTGAATTATTTTCTCCAATCCATGTTTCTCCCTGCTTTCACTTGGAACTAGGAAATCAAATTCATTTCCTAGAAATCTTGTAATCCCTAAATGACAAATCTTACAGAACTGGCTTGGCGACAATTTTCTTGCCAGTGGAAAGTAAAAACAACTCTTGTATGAACACGCTCCTTGTGGGTAGGAAGAATCTTAAGTAGAGTTTGTTAGGCTTATTGTGTTGGCTGTTAATCTGCAGGCCAGCCATGTTTGTTTATCACTTGTCTTCTGGGTTGGATTTTCAATAAAACAGCCACAGATGTTGGATCTTCCTAACAGCACATAAATGCAAAACAGTGGTATTCAGATGCAGTGCTTACTTATCTAGTATAATTACCATACTCAAATACTACATTAACAAGTCCTCGATTGAAAATGTTTTAAAAAAGTATCATGACAGTGGCATGTGTGAAATATTAAATGTAAAAGTACTCAGTGAAGGAAATATACAAAAAACAAACAAGCACATTAATGCATAAAAAAATAAAGTGTCAAATGCTGACAGCTGGAGTCATGCACGCGTTCTGGCATGAAAAATGGTGATATGATGACAACATTTCCAATTAATATTTTGCCATTCATTTAAGGAATTAATACCCGAATCTTTTTTTTAACATATGCTATTAGTTTATTAAAAACAGAAGCAAATGTGAGAACATCTTTGGAGAAAATAATCTTAAATGATAACTCTTATTCAACTTTACAATATTTCATCGGGTATTCAGTCACCATTTCTGATGTTACCACTAAATAAACAGTGCAATGCAAAAGTCTTGCAAAAATTGATCCAACCCTCATTTATTTATATCTTGCTAGGAAAATGGAAAACGGATGTTGCAATCTACTGAAATGTGCAAACATCCATGGAAATACAGAATTTAAGGCAAAAACAAATTTTGTACAATACTAACGAGTTGAAAGTCAATATTTGGTGTGACCGTCTTTATTCTCCAACACAGCCTGAACTCCTTCAGGCAGCTTTCTTATAATTTCTTTAATTAGTCTTCAGGAATAGTTTTTCAGGCTTCCTGAAGGACATTCAAAGCTCATTTTTGGATGTTTGCTGCCTTTTCTTCCATTATAGGTCAAGATGATGCCTCAATAAGGTTGAGGTCTGGGCTTTGGGGAGACAAGTCCATGACTGATAGTGCTCCACTGTTTGTGTTTGGCATTATTTTCATGTCATTTTCATTACCAATTCGACACTTTCCAGATGGTATTGCCTGATGGGTCAGCATCTGATGCTACTTTTCTGTGTTCATAATTCAATCAGTTTTAACAAGATCTCCAACACCAGTAGCTGAAAAGCAGCTCCAAACCATGACTGAGCCTCCACCGTGTTTCACAGATGGCTGTAGACACTCACTGCTGCACCTCTGTCATGACCTTTGTACATATTGATGACAGTTTGAACCATCACTTTTTGATTTTCAACTCAGTTCTTGTGTAGTTTGGCATACCTCAGTGTTTTCTCCCTGTTTGCCTTCCTTAAAAACGGTTCCTTTACAGCCACCTTTCCCTTCCACTGAGACCATTTGTCATGAGGCTTCAGTGAACAGTAGCTGGATCAACTGAAGGATCAGATGCTTCTCTCGGCTCCTGTGTCAGGTCTTTGCTGGATTTTTTTACACTATTTCTTAAGGACGTTACTTTGCAGTACTACTACTATAGATACAGGCCTGCTAATTCTTTTGTTCTCTACTCGTCTAATTTCCTGATATTTTCCTAATATTTTAAGGGCATGATATGCCAAGTTCAGCAAATAGCTCTCTTGAAACCACTTTGTTGGTACAAAGTATTATTTTATGCCTGTCAAATCGTCTTATCTTCAGCATTTTCTATAGATTTGACCATTATTTAGTCTAATCTAATCTATGACTGAATGATTCATAGGTTAGTGTTAAGTGGTTTAAAAAACAGGATTGGACTGAAAAGTGACCAAGGTTTGAAAGACCTTCATAAAGCCTGGAGAACTATTGCTCAAGACCACTTTAACTATGTACAGGAAAGTCTGGCTCCTTAGAAGCAAGATAAAAAGAGATAAAGGGGACCTCGAGACTTTTGCACAGCACTACATTTAGTAAATCTCTAGCTTAGAAGAAAAATTTTTCTAAAAATTTAAAGACTTTTGTGTCATGGTGGAAATATACATTTCAAATAATGTGTTTATGCACATCTATGCACAGCTTGACGTTTGTAGTTATTTCTATCCCATAACAGTTCTGTATATTATTCCGTACTTCGACTTTTTGCAAATGAAAACAGACAGCATACTGATGACTTAATAAAATGCACTGTGTTAAATTAATTACCCAACAGAATATAAAGAAATATATATTAGCTTCTCATTAGCAAACAACAGGAAAATGCTGCTCACACTTTAATTACATAAGTGATGATGTAATGTGTAATACATAGTAAGGCACTTTAAATGCGTTTTTAGCACTGGATCTTTGATATTTTACATCTATTTTGTCACAATATGTTTTATTTATGCAATAAATACATAAACTAGTATTTTTTATGTTGTATCAGCAAAACTTTGCCTAATTAAGGACCCAAATACTTCCTTCACCACAGATGTTTTTAAACTGATAAACTGTAGACATGGACAGAAACAGAAAAAACACAATACATATAAGGTGGGACAACAAGTAAGAACTGGTTTACTGGGTTGTGTCTGATGTGTGCACGTGAGCATTTCTGTGTGCATGCTTGCGCCCCACAGTATTTGACAAGGAGTCTCATCTGAGGGAGGAGGAAGAAGGGACAAGAAAATAAGTAAGCTGGTACTATTACTGCCATCTTTGTCATCTCCATCATAATTACAAATGACCTTGTCACGTCAGTCGGGGGAGGAAGTACGTCAGCCACCAGCAGAAACGGTTAACCATGCCTGGTGAACAATAGCTCTTGAGTTTTCTTTATCTCTTAAGATAATCACCATTGGTATGTTTCCTGTTCTTTTACTGACATATTTTACATGTATATAGACTCGCAACTGCTAGATGACCGACAAAAGATATTCTGTTTTTGTGGCTCAGGTGGTAGTTTGATCCCTGGCTCCTTCAGTCTTCGTGTTGTTTTATCCTTGAACAAGATACACTAAATCTAATGAATCTTGAAGGTTTAAAAGTGCTTAGGCAAAGAAAAAAAACGTTTTTGTTAAGGAGTGAATGAGCCTTGTAGTAGGAAAGCACGTTAAAAGCTTAAATTGAGTAGAAAAGCACTGTGTAAGAGTCCATTTTCTTTATTTTTTACATCAAAGCAGCTGACCCATGGATTCACAATAGTTTGGGTTTCCTAATCGGACAGATTGATAATCAATTGTTATGGGAAGAGCCTGACCTAGTGGGTTTGATCCATTTCAAACCTCTAAAGAGGTTTGTAAAATGTTTTTACCATTATGAAAGTAAGAAATGTCCATTTTTAAATAGTTTTTGAAGAAAACAAATAGAATTTAAGGAGGAATCTTGTCATGGAGTCCACCATACTGAAGGCAATTTCATCCTTGCGCTTCTCTGCATCTGTACACAAACTATATGTGTATTTGTTTGTGTTTTTGCAAGAGAGAGAGAGTGTAAGAGAACGAGGGAGAGAAAACCTTACTGTTTGATTGTTAGCTCAGAGCTAAACAGATGCGTAAATAGAGATAGGAGAACCTAGTCACATCAGATTACAGCAAACAGCAAAAATCAAACTGTCTCTCACACTCTCACTCTCCAGCACACAAACACACATATGCAGTCACAGACAGTAGTCGTACCCTGGAAAACAAAGAGACATCAGCAAAGCAATGTGCCTCGATTGTGCATCCAGCCTTTATTCGTCACAAGCGGAGAACGTGTTCCTATACTGTAACTATCCAGTGAACACATTCAGAAAGCGTGGGTCTTTGTTTGCTACAGAAGCATGCCGACGCGCATTGAGGAATAAATACAGTGATGATGCATACCATCACATGCCTCATAAACCCTAATGTTACCACTCGAACATCTCCGTAGACCCCAGGCAAAACGGAGAGCCCACCACAGGGACAGGGGGAAAGAGCGAGAGAGAGAGGAGCGCACGAGCGAGCTGTGATGATGAATTGATTGATGAATGCAAATGAAGATGAATGCATGTGGCAAATACAGATAACAAGAGGAATATGAAGAGCACAGCAGCTGGTTCACCTTTCTCCCCCCTGTAGCAGAAAATAGGAATAGCTGATATGTATCTAGCCTATTAATACCATGACAGCGACAGTGAACGCACCACTAAACCAGATATAGCTCTCTTATCGCAAATCGTATGGCCTAGGAACAGTGGCCACCAGTCTTTCTATACCATCTGGAGCCTAATCACTGGGATGGGACAAACAGATCAGCTTCATCGCCTAACATCCTAACCTTTATTGCCATATGGAACGTGCCCTTAAACTGACTACACACCAGTGTGCATGTAGATTAACGAGCAGTGGTTTATGTTCCTAATTGTTTGTCCCCAGCGCAGCATCGCTCCATCACAAAACATACCGAGTGGAAACAACGTGGTGGGCACTGGTGTGCGTGGAGGTGGACTGCGCATGCTTGTTTTTGTGGACTTAGCTTTATGATATCAGCAGATGTCTCACAGAAGTATCTGTCAGTATTTGCAGATTAATCAGTTAGTAATCACCATAAGTGGGAAGATAATAAATAAAACTAACTTAATTGCCATCCAGGTAATTTGGATGAACATGTGTCTCTTTTCCTAATTTTACGTGTAGAAAATCAGCTTCTTCACCACCAAAATCAAAATCAAATTTTTCTTTTATTTCAACAGCAGCGAAATTAGTTTTGTGTTTATTTCCCAAATTTTTATCTCTGAGTTTTCTGTCTCGGTGTCAAGAGGTAATGTTTTTCCTAATGAAGTTTAGTCTGTGTGAAAACATTTTGCAGCTCCTAATGACGACACAGCTTCTGGAAATAGATTCTGTCTCAACGTTTTTCTTTCGCTCTCTTTTTTAAAATGTTGTGATTAACAAAAAATAGATTTTTCTGTTTGGAATATTTTTGGATTTTTTTTTTTTTTTTGTAACTTACATCTTGAGATAATAAAAAAAACACTTTACCAACAAAATCTTTTTTTCATGCACATTTGTGATGATGACTGTGTGATGCAGTATCTTTAAGACTGATTGCTCAAAGTCTGATAAAGGACTTTGAGCCTCTAGACATTTGTCTGAGTCTGCATCTGCACAACTGCAGTTTGTGTGCACACAGATAATTTTCAAATTGATGATGACTCAATTGGAAGCGAGGAGTACCTTCATTTACTAAGCTGCAATACTCGAATACATCAATACAAAGAGACTCTTTCTCTCTTTCTGTGGTTTCTTTTACATGCATGTCTACTTTTTTCCCCACAATCTCAAAGTCTGCTGGAAAGGTTAAACTCCTATCACAGCACCATTTCCAGAGCGATCTGAGACTAACTATTGATTAATGCTGATTTGACATTACACACAGATGAGGACAACACCACCTTCTACATTTAACAAATTAATTTTTGGGAGAGAAAGGACTGTAAATAAAAGAGGGAGCAATTTAGTTTATTATTTACCCCACTGTTTCATTTGCATTTCTCTTTGCAAACGGTTGTGAAAAGTTACTTTAATATAAATGTGTAATTTCAGCTCTCAGGCCTAACTCGGCTGCAGCGTTATGATCCTACTGCATGCGTCTTGATCCTCCGCAAGCCGCTCACACATGGTCACTGACATGCTACTGTAGTAAAGATTTCTCATTCACATGCACGCTTGCGCACGCGCGCACACACATTTAAACACACACTCCATGCAATGCAAAGACGCACCAGGCAGGATGACACTCACATGTGGATCCACAAACGCTGGTGTGGCGCCTCCGTTTTGCTTGGAGAAGCAGAAAGAGGCGATAGGAGGCAGGAGGGAGGGGGAAAAAAAGGCAGGACGGCGAGGGAGGGATGCAGGGAGGCAGCCGGTGATGGATGGATGGAGGGAGGGAGAGAGGGAGGGGAAATGCGGAGGGACGCAAGGGAGGTGGCGATGGTGGTGGTGGGGCAATGAGAGGGCTGAGTGGTTCTAGTAAATATTTATATTGCATTATGATACGCGCGACAGTGAAAGAGGGAGACGGGGAAGGCAGAGAAAGGGGGGAGATATAGAGCGTCCATCCCTTTATTAATTTTATTCCGGACCGCTAAGTTTAGCATTCAACACGTGTCGCCAGTGATGGAGAGAGGGAGGGAGGGGGGGAGAAATCGAGAGAGAAAGGGGGGAGAGAGAGAGGTTGACGGTTGCTAGGTGACGGGGCGCATATACTGAATTTTAACAAAAGATCGGGGAAAGAGGGAGAGCTGGAGAGGGAGAGAGAGAGAGAGGAGAGGAGAGAGGGAGGGAGAGGAAAAGAGAGAGATCGGAGAAATTGAATACATGTAGAACATATATATATTTAGATATATATTTTCACAGCGCGCGTGTCTGTGTGTGTGTGAGTGTGTGTGTGAGTGTGTGAGTGTGTGTGTGTGGCGGCGGCGGCGGCGAGAGGGGGACACCCGCAAAACGGATACCTCAAAAAGGAAGGATGTGAAAAAGGATGGAGGGACCCAGGAAAAGAGGGGGGACAGGCTGCTGAAAAACAGTAAGTACATTTATTTTAATGATATTTGCAATGCGGAGGCATCTTTTCTTTTTCTTTTTTTTTCGCTGCTTCACTCCACGCACACAGACTCTGTGCTGCTGCTTAGATTAATTGCGGCTCGGGCAGTGAGAGGGTGCTACGCGTCATTGAGACGGGGATAGCGGGCTCGGGTGTCGGCATGTCGGGTGCGGACGCCGGTGATGGAGAGATGGATGGATGGATGGAGATGTGGAAACGGCCGGCGCACCGGGGCTTTGACCCCTCTGTCATTGCTGCGCCTGAGAACTCACAAGCACCTTAACGCATATGTTCCTTACAGCAGATGGGATAGATAGTCTAATGACACACACAGACACACACGCACACACAGTTTACCGGTAGTTCAATTAATCATATGGACTAAACCTTTAGGCTATGATTTTGTCTGCCAGGAAATTTCTGTGCATTATTAATAAAGACAGAGTTTGGGTTCCGTTTAAGTCTTCAAACACCGGCGCTGGCTGCAGTTTCCCCCTCACTTTGCTGCGGATGTATTAATTGAGGCGATCATATCTGTTGATGCTCATTTTGTCGGGCTGCGTGGTCAGTGTCAGTGCGTGCTTGTGTTTGTGTGTGAGTGAGCGCGTCTGCTCGCTCGTCTTGCACAGCTATAGCGCTAAGCCCGCAAGATTGCCGATCAGTTTTGCCTCTTGATCTATTTATATCCCGATACGCTGAATATTTGGGCGTATGGCAGCGCGCAGTTATCCCTCTGTTGCCACCGAGGAATCTTCCCCCAACAGGCTGACTTGCCTCAAACATTCTCAGACAGCTGGAACAGGCGGTTTTTTCCTCTCTCTCTGCTTTTTTTTTCTTTCTTTGCCCAGCTGCATAACGGAGTATGTGAGAGATTTCACTCTGTATGTACATTTTCTGCACCTCTTTGGGTGCCCAAATAACTTTTGTTTTTGCCTTATGGTACTTTAATAGAGTGAATAACAGGCACAACCAACACCATCATCATCATCATCATCATCGGTCATTTTCTAGAAAAAAAAAATAGGCCTTGGCCCAAAGAGACCACCAATGGAGAAGCTCATGCCGTTGACCTGTAAAACGGAGAGGCACAGTGTTGCTTCTATTACAGGCTTGCTGCAGTGTTTGAGAATGGCAATGCATTGTGAGGCCAACATTTATCCAGATGGAAATTGGAATTAATGTGTTTGTTTTCCCCTGTTTCTGTGGGGTGTTTGGTGCCCCCCCCCCGCAGCCCTCACCCCTTCACTCTCTCAGCTGAATTCTGTAGCTGATATCCATTTCAATCAGCTCTTTCACCCACAGGTGACGTGCTCGGTACAGTTTATCACTTTGCCTCACAAACCCTGTGAAATCTACGCACAGGCGTACTGCAGCAGTGTGCTGCCTGCACTGCTGCCCGTAAAGTGTTGCCTTCAGTGTCAGTAGATCCCCCCTTCTCTGACGATCTGTCGTACAGTTGCCCAGAGAGAGCTGTACTGTACCAGCTGTGAGTAGGGGCAGGCAGGAGGGGAGGGGACGAGGATGAGAGAGACAGCAGGTGTGGAGGGGCAGAGAGAGGAAGACAAGGATGAGAGGTGTGAGGACAAGGGGGAGGGGGTGGAGGAGGGATGTGAGCGGGAGAACTGGGCGAGAGATTGGGAAGGCAGGAAAACGAGGTGGAGAGTAAGAGAAGGAGTTGGTTGGAACTGAATCTCGGGGGGGGGGGGGGTGTAGTTGGAAAAGCACATGAGAAGAGATGAGGAGAAGCAATAGAGTCAACATTTGTGTGCTTGTTTTCTTCAGCCCCTGCTCTTCATCAATTTCATCTCATTGATTCTTCGACTCTGGCGCAGAAAACCTTCAAGCTTAGCTCAGTCCCTGCTTCGTTTGTCTCCCCCCAGTCCCCCATTCCCTATCGCCTCCATCCTTTCCATCAAAACTCTCACCTCTGCAACCTGTAACTTCCGCTGCAAGGTTTCCTGTTCCTTTCCCCCCCCTTCCTTCTGCCCGCCCTTATATCATTTGCTCAACGCAACGTTAGTGGATGGTTTCCTCAATTCTGCCGCCCACCCAAACCCCTCTCCCAGCGTCTGCACACGTGGCACCTAGTGTTCTTTTTAATGCCACTAATTAAGGTAAAGCTCGTTAGCACAGAACATCAATTAGTCTTTAACGAGATCAGAGGCCGCTGTTTTGGAGCGATTACTGTACTCTCCTCTCTCAGTCTTCTCCTCTGGACACTTCTTTGGGTTGTATTGATAAACGTGTTGCATATTCACTTTGGCCTGCAGCAGTGCAGCTCAGAATTTAATACATGTGGTTGGGAGTGGGCTGTGAGATGTCCTTTTTTGATGAATTATCTGACTGTCTTGTGCTATTTTCATTTGAAAACCCTTCTTTGGCTTACTCACAGCAATAAATAAATCAAACTCATTAAGGACAAATCTGTATTTTCCTACGATAACACCTCTGACTGGTGCTCATTAAACAAATCCATATAATTTCAGGAAAGAATGCCCTCCATTGAAATCAGCAGGGAACACAATTTATCAAACTGACTCTTCTCTACAGTTTAAATTGATCTAAAGTGTAAAACTGGATACTACAGTCGTCAAGCTTTTAATGCCTAAAATCGCTTAAAACATTTTTTTTTTATTAATGATACAGGTGTTTAGAAATTAAATGATGTTCTGTTATGGCTTAAAAAAGAAACTGCCACTCAACACAAGACTTACAACTAAAAGTAAATTTAATAAATCTGAATCTTTTCAGGAAGTGCCATTGTGAAATTCTGCATAGTTATAGCTGAGATAATAAATTAACTGCCTGCACAAAAAATAATAAGACATCTTAAAATTTCTATCATTTAAGACCTTTTAAAGCAAAAACACATTTTTAAAAAAATACCAAAATGTTCTCGCTCCAGCTTGTCCAGTGTCTTTTTTTCCTTCATTGAAATTCTGGGTATTTAAAGACAGTAACACACGTCACACTGGACAGGGAAGTTTATAAATCGTTAATGAAGGAGTCAGGCTTCATTAATGAAGCTACAAATAGGTACATTTAGTAGAGGATGTTTATTTATGGTTTTATTTCTAGCAAAATTTTTACATTTCCATTTAAAATCAGGAAAAAAGAGGAGTATAGTAGTGATTCTAATATATTCAAATTTAATCTGCGTCTGCTAATCAGATTTAACAAAACAACCTTTTTGGTAAAATCAGTGCAGGTACCTCAAATTTCTGCTGATTAGCTCCGTTACAGCTGCCAAGCTATCAGTGACAACTCAACCAATCTACTAGTAATTAGCTATACAAGTAACATTATGATGCACTTGATTGTGACAAGTGCGAGGAAAAACACAAAAATCATCTGGTTGCACTGGTTCACCATGTTTTAGAGAGCGACGTCTCCCAGAATAAGGTATTTGGATAAACGTGTAAATGAATTAGTAGCTGTTGATGGAAGTGGTGCAAATATAGCTTTCAATATGATTTAAAATAACTGGAAAATCCAATACAGTAGTACAGTATCAAATCCTTTATGCTGATAGAGCTACATTTAGTAGAGTGACTTCAGAGGTGCATTCAAATACCTGGACTATATCACCTGTATAGTCACCTAACAAACAGATGGGAAGTAGAATCAAATGGACAGGTGGACAGGCTGGCTGACAGACACACTGATAAACAAAATCACACAGACACACACAAAACTGAGGGACAATTTAGCGTGCACTCCTTGCACAGTGTTGTCTAACAGGTGTGTGCACACACTCAAGCAGGCATGCACACACACACAAACCTGAGCCAGAGCCCCGCGGCTTGTTTTGGGAATACAAGTCTGGAGGCAGAAAGCAGGCACACAGCTTCACATGGCTGCATGCAATACACAGGCACACAAACTCTCAAAAAGTACATTCAGGGAGAGACCCATGGGTATGCAGTCAGACACACACGCACACACACACACCAAAGCATACCCCAGAAATACACACAAAAGGAATACTGGCACTCAAACAGACACAAACACACAGTTTTGGATGAGAGAGGACCTTGGCCACGAGATGCGCACATTTATACACTGTATATATACACTTGTGTGCACACTGCATTGAGACACATGCTCACACACTGACAGACACAAAGAGGAAAGGCAGGACGAAGAAAAGTAATGAAAGAAAATAAAGAGATGTGCAGGAATGTTTTGCGGAGCGCAGCGTTTTGCAGCAATGTGGTGCGGTCCTTCATGATGATGGATGGGGCAGGAAATGACAGCATAAGTGGTTATTAAAAAGAGGAAATGGGGGCATTTATAAAAAACTACGTTAGGCTGTGTCTGCAGTCCATGTCTCGAGTCATCCCGAGCTATTGTGTCATGCCTTCGGATCTGTGAGTCTTCCCCGAGCTGCATGCGGAGCGAGCTTTGTTAAAACTCAATGTCATTCTCCTTTCAAAGAACTCAGGAGCTGGCATTTATAGTAGACTTTGTACAGTGTGCGATTTACAAGGTGCAGGTCCCAGGTGCGAAGTCAAACTTGTTTTATTGTCTTATCACTTCATATAAAAATAGCTTTGCACTATTTTTATGTTAAGTTTGAATGTGAAATTCCTCCATAAACAGGTGCCAACCATACAGCTGCTGAAAATGCAAATATGTGTGTTTGCACCTGAGTGGAATTTGCACAGTGTGTTATCTACAGTACAACAAGGAGGGGAAGACAAGGAAGGAAGAGGGAATGTCAGCGCAGAGATGGAGAAAAGGCTCTGATGAAGATAGTTTGATGTTGCTGTGCTGTTTTAATGTGCCTCATCTCTGCATAAATAGCTCCAGCTTCTAAAACTGGCCTTGTGATTTGAGACAGTTCTACAGACTCTCTCCTGCTTTTTTTTTCGTTTTTTTGACACTGAAGAGAGTGAAATGTACAACGTGCACAGATGCTGTTAGCCTAACTCAGGATTACAATTAATTTGTTTTCATTTCAGGTTGCGATTTTTCATTATTCCTCCCGAATATTTTCTCACATCGAAGTCCTCTTTAGTCTATCTCTAAAGGTAATTAGGACCGAATGCCTTCTATTCAATTATGTAATTGCAATTTGAATCTGATGTGTCAAACGAGCCAATAAACCACCGTGTCCTTAAGCTACCCTTGTTCGGACTCATCAGGGCGATTGTTATTTGATCTGTCCCGTGGTGAACTGTGGCATATACTCTATAAAAGACTGCAGCTTTGGGAAAAGAGAGACACTTGTTCACACATTTTGCATGGAGCAGTATAGGAGACGGAAAGGAAATCAATTCTTGGCACTATATGCTCCATGTCATCTACACCCAAATATTAAGTCAGCTGTTTGCAGCTCCTATCATGAACTGTCCGGGGCAATGTCACTTTGTGAAGACTAGTTTTTGTGAGTATGTGTGTGGATCAGTGTTCACTGTTATGCTGTTGTTAGCTTTTAATTTGACTCAGTATCATCACTGACTCGACAAAGATGAATCATCAGTCATATGTTAGTCATGCCATAATGGTGGAAAAAGTGGGTAATGCGATTTTTATTAGAACCTTTCCACTCAGACCAGATGAATCACATTAAGACTAGTTTTTCTTTTTCTTGTGATAAAACACACTTTCACGCGAATGCTGTTTTAACACCTAGAGGGTGTTGAAGACACTCCCCAGTGGCAGTGGCCTCCTCCAGAAGGATAAAGTGCTCTGCCACAACACTAAGGGTCAGAGTTACTAAATTGGGCAACATAGCGCAATCCCCAAATAGCACTGATAGATGTGGTTAGCTTTACAGGTTATTCACAAATGTTGTCCTGTTTTCTAATCAGAGGTGCGGTCAATTAATTTCAATACCAAAAATAAGCTTTAACTATTGGTGCAATTAGGATCATCCGCACAAACCTCTGAGTTCCCACCTTTTACACACAATCTTGTCACTGCGCTCTCTTTATAATACAGAGAGTGCTTCTTTTTGTATATCTGGCACTCAGAGTGGTCAGGATTGTTGTGAGGAACATGTTGAAGAGCCCAAGGCACTAACCCGAACTCCAAACTCTCCAAATACCCAATCTGATCAAGCATCAGTGGGATGCTTGATCTGATTGGGTCCCATCTTTCAGTTGTGTTTTGCTGGCACGATAAAAACCTGCATGATATTGGCTGAAACTTTATTGTTGTGGGTTAATGGTGTTATTTATTTACATGTTAATTAGGCCCTGTCACACAAGTCTTGAGAGTCACACAGATCACTAGGAAAAAAATGTATATTCCCTGACTGTTTGGTGAATAATTGCTGAAAGCTGATGGCAGTCACTGTGAAATCGATTGCTGAAGCCAAACGCCCAGTCGCTAGGTGAAACTGGTCAGAAAGAAGAATATGGTGCACCACAGAAAACATCACTGCGATCGCTTTGCTCACTTGCAGGTTGCTCGTACTTTGCAAAGTCCGAGCTGACTTCCAAGCTACTCATCGAGTGCTTGTGTAAAGTGAGACGTAAACTGCAAATGAAGACTATTTGCTTTCTAAGTCAACGTTGTGCCTTTTGAAACATGTCGGTTGCAGCAAAAGGGGTTGCCTTTCACTTTTGCAAGCTTTACCTGCACGGTGAGTGATTGCAGACAAGTCGCACTGTGCACATGATGGGCTGCTGTGGCAGAGACCAAAGCCACCACAGGGAGGTTTTTTCCTTCTTGGGGTTTTTTCTCCTCTAATAGCAAAAGCACAGCTGTCAGAAATTTTTGATATCTCATGACATGAACCGTTTTCTCACTGCTTATAATTGCATTCTGTAAACGATAATATGAAATCTGCTGAAAAAGCTGTGGCCATCTCAGCCTACTGAGCACATCTCTGATGAGATACCACAGCTTCATATGTCAGGATTTTAAAAAAATGGAGAAGACAGACATTTCATATTTGTTACTGTGAAGCAAACATCATAGCATTAGTGAACTCCAAGGGTGAAGAGAACACAGCGGGGCTCTGACATCCCCTTCACTAACCTCTCACCACCTCTTATTATTGAAAATCACCCTGAGTCCTGATTCAGGCTTCTGCGGTAGGTAGGTAGGTAACTTTTGCAGTTAGTGAGGTTTGGTTAATTGGTGATTCTAAACTGGTCATAGGTTTGAATGCGGGTGTGAATGGATGTGTGTCTCTCTGAGTTGCGACAGACCGGTGATCTGTCCAGGGTGTACCCTGCCTCTCGCCCAGTGGCAGCTAGGATAGGCTCCAGGCCCCCTGTGACCATGATAAGGATAAGGGAAGAGAAGGGATAGATGGATGGATTCCGGTGTTGGGTTCAGAGGGGTTTGCGGTTACGTCGTAGGTTGCGGCATAGATTTCCCACTGAAGCTATAAATCAGACCCTGAAAACGTTTGCTGGTCTCGATCTTTATATTCTTCTCCCCTTGCTGGTTAGGGTTGCTCTGTCTGCGTCGGAGTACATTTCCTGATCCACCAATGTTCAGACGATAGGCTGACAGAAGTGTTGCTAACACCTTTGGTTATGAGCGTGGGTGGAGCCAGATGTGCTGTGAATGCAGCTCAGACCTGCATCCAATATTGTTACGCGGCTTCAAATTCAAGCAGAAGGAATCCAGCTTGATTCAGCAACATTTGGCACCTTCCTTGGAATGAGACGAGCTTAATATTTCTCCCACTTTAAATTTTCCTAAACATTTGGACGCCTGTGTAAGTGTCACAGACGAGCTATGCACAGTCACCCGTACGTGCAAACCTTGAGCACGCTCGCCTGCTTGTGCAACTGTGTGCGTTGGCACTTGCCTGTGTGTGACCTTGTACAAAGACACAATAGTTATCAGTGAAGGTTTCCCACACCGGTTTAATCTGTTTATCCCCAGAATAAGATTGTGAATCATTACTATGCAGAGCCAGGTACTTTTTTCTGCTGTGAGTCTTGAGCAGCTTCCTAGTTTGTAGTTGTTAAAGAATGTTTCACCTTACAGGTCCTGAAGGGCTGCTGTGTCGGCTGCTTTTCATCTTGCTCTTTTAATTAGTGACTGATTTAGATCTGGCTAGGTGATCCCAGTGTCTGGCCAATCAATGAGGGAATTAATGGAAGCAAAGCAACAGTGTGGCTTTGCGACTACTGGTTCGAGTTAGAGTGGGAAAATAATCTGTTTAGCTTCAATCCTTAAAAACGTGGTATTTGTTCAATGCTTTAATGCGATGCCACTAAATGGCGAATATTCCGAGGCTTATGTCGACTGCCTCATCACGTATGCTGTGACTCCTTCATCCATTTTGTTCCTAATTTCAGTCTCAGTGCTTTTTAAAAACATCAATCAGTCAAGCATTTCATTCATGAATGTACAGTATGTTATGTAAATGCTCAGTATGAATGCATTTTTATTATTAGATGCATTGATAGTGCTCTAATATTGAAGCTATTTTCCCTAGACCGAAAGCCCTCGGAGTTTCTGGATGCAGGTTGTGCAGTGAGAATTTATTCCTTTTAAAAACAAACGTAATAAGATAATCCCCCAGGCTGTGCGTTGTAAGCACATCTTAAGAGATTTGAGGGGGGGAAGGAACTACAAAAACAATTTATATGTACATTAGAAGGAGTAAATTATATGATATCATAGTCAACCTGGGAAAAGAAGGGAGGGCCAGGCACCAGCACTGCAGTCCTTTGCTGCCTTTTGTGTTGGGAAAATGAAATACCTTTGCTCCTTTTACCAGCATTAGCACTGGATATATAAGCTATGTAGTCTCCCTACAAAACCATTTTTCATTCATTCAAGTAAAGCTAGTATAGGCCATTTAGACTTATTGAAATAATGCTTTGTAAGGTACAAATTCCAGCTGCAAGCTCCCCAGACGCTGGCCTTTCCACATGAAAGTTTATGACCTCGCTGGTATTTATGTCTGAAAACTCATGAGAGTAGTAGAT
Source organism: Haplochromis burtoni (assembly GCF_018398535.1). Taxonomy (NCBI): domain Eukaryota; kingdom Metazoa; phylum Chordata; class Actinopteri; order Cichliformes; family Cichlidae; genus Haplochromis; species Haplochromis burtoni. The sequence continues at coordinate 278,091 of NW_024582441.1, forward strand.
CATTTGTTGCCGATGTTTACTGAATGGATGTGTTGGTTGTGAGTTTGAGGGAGGGAGAAGATAAAATAGAGAATAGAGAATATTTCTGTTCATCATTCATACACAAATTGATTTTGTTTATGCAGACTGTGCAGCTCAAAGCACTCTGTGTGTGAGCTTGAAATGCCCCGAGGATTAAATGAATGACGGGGTTGAAAGATAACACATACACACACACACACACACACACACACAAGATAGTTGTGTTTTCATCACTTCTTAGGACATAGGCACTGACTTATTTGCTGTACATGTACCCTTAACCTAAACCTAAGTACTACTTGGACAAAACATAATTCTTAAACTAAGGATTTATGTTAGGAGGACATGCTTTTTATCCCGAAAAGTGAGGCAGGATCTTCAAAATATGACCATGTAAACAGATTTATGTGCCTGTAGCTTGACTTATAAAACACACACACACACACACACACAAGCACACACACAAAACCAAAGAGAGAGAGGGGGAAAGCAAGAGAGTGTGGATAATTTAAGATGCCTAGGCTTTATTACAGAGAAAAATTAAAGGCCATGAATTTTATCAGCTGATTTTTCCTCTCGGGTTACGTGAGTTCATTTTTTTCTGAGCATTACAGCAATTACCCGGCATGTGCAGGTTCATAATAAGCAAAATCAAAAGGCATTCTCCACTTAGGTAATTATACACTCTGTCCTGAATGGTGCGAGTTAGAAAGATGAGATGTGGATAATGTCAAATATTTCAATAATGATCATCCGTAATGGATGTGATTTTCCCGTCACTGCTTTGTGTGTCTGGTGTGCCAGAAACCACAGAGGGTAAGACTAAGACATTTTCCTTTTTGTTAAAAAACGAGGTCAGTGAATTGTTAGTGCAACACTGAGGCAGGGTCCAAGGTCAGCTTCATCTCATTTCCATCAATCCATAGAGGGACGAGAAACAAGGAGTGTTCTCCTATTCAAGTAATGAAAGTTATCCCCTCAATGTACAGAAGTGGAGCCCAATTAATTGACACTGTCTCTTGGCAGGAGAGTTTAATCTGAAACGTAAAAAAAAAAGAAGAAGAAAAAAGCCTGAATTAAAGGCAAGATCCTCTGAACCTCGGAGTGAGGTGCATTTTGTACGACCACATGGAAGCTTGAAATGTCAGAACAAAATGCCGTCTTGCTGTGAAGAAACATCAAAGTGAGATGTCAAGGTGACTGTTTCATTTTGTTCTTCCAAAGGGTTACGAAATATGAAAAGGACATGTGGAGACTACCTGCCAGAAACAAATGTTTGGCATGAAGAGCCAAGGGGAGATTTTGCTTTCCCATCTCACATAGTGCTGCAGCTTATATGAAATAATATCATATACAGTATATAAATTTGCATTTTGTGGGAAGACAAAGTAGAGCGGCGGCCTTGAGACTTAATATCGAAGAGTTTCTTTTTATTTGATAAAGAGGCAAACTCGATTTATTTCGCATCTTCTATATCACCTAACCTTAAATTTAAACAATCCATATGCAAAGCTGTCTCATAACAGAAGCAACATATTGTGATTTGTCTTTCCTCTTTGAGGACCTGCTGAGCTGATAGATGCCTGTGTGATTTTTTTTCCTTGAATGGCTTATGATAGTCACAGCTCTGCAAGTCCAAGCAGGGCAGCTGTGGCTGCAGCAAGCTTTACTACTGCTGTTTACAGCCATGCAGTAGAAACACACAGAGCACTGTACGCCCTACTGCTGCACGCTGAGCTTCTTGTCGATCACTCTGCACACTATGCACAATGGGAACAAGAGCCGCTCGCCTGCCTGGTGGCTCTTCTACTCGACAGGGATCAAAGAGAAAGAGAGCGATAGGGACAGGGAGAGAAATGGGAGAGAGGAAGTAAGTGAGGGAGGGAGGGGAGGAAGCAGAGAGTGAAAGAAGCGCAGGACAAAGACGTGCGTGAAGGGAAAGAATGGGGAGCGATAGAGGAAAACAGAGGGAAAGGAGAGAGGACAGGAGAGTCGGTTACAGTGGCATGCTGCAGAGTGAGGTGGTAGAGAGACTGAATGAATGAATGAATGAATGAGAGGATGAATGAACGAGTAAAACACCAAAAAATCCAAAGTGACTTAGTGAGACAGACTGAGTGAGGGAGTGTGTGTGTGTGTGTGTTAAGTGAGAGTGCATGAGTGAGTGGATGAACAAGTGCAGCAGGACAGAGAGGGAGGGGGGAAGGGAAAAAGAGAGAGAGAGAGGGTGCGATATTGGGAAGGGGGGAAAGAGAGGGAGAGAGGATCTGTTCCGTCAGAGAGGACACACTCCAGTGGCTGTGATTGAAGTATGGGCCAATTAACACGAGGAGCATTGAGCTCCAGCTGCACTCTTCTCTTCATTCCTTCGCTCCCACACACTGCCATATTATCCCCCACAACACACACACACATTGATACACTCACATATATGCACACTATGGACACCACACTCTGCTGGCACTTTATCTTATCTTTTAGTACAGTAGAGCTATGTACCAAAGAAAATTATTGAGGCTACACATGGCCGTTTTCTCAAGTACACTGTCGGGCTTAAATGTGGACAAATGAAAAAAAAGGAGATGAATTGAGTCTTCATCTTCATGAATGTGTGTTTCTTAACCTAGGCACTTAGAGCGAGAAGCTGCAATCTCTTCTAATAGAGTATAGCACAGTATTTATTAGATTGCATATATTTCGGATATGTTTTCTTGTGTGTGTTGGCTGTGGAAAATGGCCTAAGCTGATTCAGTGCAGCTCGTGCCACAGGCAGCTGAGAGCAGGTCCATTACTCTGCGTGACAGCAAGGAATGAAGCAGCAGAGCCTCATTGTGGGCTAAACACAACGCTGAACACCGCACTTCCGCAACTCCACACTGCACAAACTCCAGACTACTCAAACTCCCATCCCCGCTCACGTTTCCCAGCAGATCCGATGCAGCGCGCGGTCTGGCACGCTGCCTCCATTGGAGTTCAGTGTGAAAGGGGCTCAGAGAAGTGTGGATGCCAGCAACTGACATCTACCCGAGAGCTCCCCACCTCTCTCAGGACGTGCTCTTCTACAGTCACCGCAGGCGCTCGAGCATACAGGAGAAGGGGGAGTAGGTGATCTTAAACATTGTGATTGTTTCCCTACCATCGCACTGACACCAAGAATCAATTTCATTTTTGTGTTCAGAGGCTATACAAGTTTTTTGGTCCCTTTAGCTTTGGCAGGAGTAATATAGGCTTCGCTGTTCTCCTTTATAGAAGGATGTACTGTACCTTCAAAGCTGATTTGCCTTCCGCTGCACAAAGCTGCAAACCTATTTTGATATTTCACAGACCAGGGAGAGAGTTTTCGCATAAGCTGCACATACACTCGCCATTAATTCCTATAAGTAATGATTTGAAATGGCAGCGAGCGCATTATGCAGAGTAAATCAAATGTTTAAGCAGAAATATGATAAGATGTGTTTTGATTGTGAAGTACTGGCTGGCAATTTTGGAAGAGAAAGACGAGACTGGCTTGCCTGTGTGAATGTTTTCTCTCTCATCTTCTTGATTAGCTGTCTCTGTCGGCCTAAGAATATGCTCTGCTCTTAAGTACCCGGTAAATATTCCTGAAGGTGTTTTTAGTTTGCTTCTAAGAGTCACTGGCATGTACGCTGGCTGTCTATGGTGCTCTAAATGCCACTTTCTTTGTTTAAAAAGACAAACTAAACAGCCTCAGCAGAAAAAAATTATAATAATTAAACTGTAGCTACAGTAAGCGGCTTATTACAAGATTGATTGACAAACGGAGAGATCAACACTGCACAGTGCACATAGTTTTAATGGAGCCGCTGATGTAATGATTTAGAGAGCTTATAATGATTGAGGGGCCGTGATGAATTTAAAGTTGTGGTTAGGTAAAAAAATAAAAAATAAAAAAAATCAAAGGAAGCACTTTTCCATAAATTCAGATTTTCTGTTACATATTTATTGCATCTGCAGATGACAGACAAGGTCCAGGCAGTTCACCTAATAACGCACACGTGTTTAAGAAACGACTCTACAATAATAGATAACTTGCCTTTAATGACTTTCAGTAAGAAACAGAAATCTATACACCTTTTGATTAAGTGATCCCACGTAAAGCAATCCCTGGATTGTGGGCAGCCTCTTGCCAAGTACATTTGGAGTATCCAGCGCTTGTCTGGAGGAAGCTCCAGGGGACTGAAGAGGATGGTTTTTAAAGTTAGGGGGGGCATACTCAAATGGAAGAGAATAAAAAGCATTTTAACTAAAGATTAATTTACGTTAGAAAATCAAATGGAACTGTAATCTCTCACTCGTTCTCTCCCACTCCTTCTCATTCCTCGCGTGTGTGTTAAATGTAAGCCTGCTTTTTTTATTCAGTCTGCAAAATTTCACAGATCGTAGCAAAATAATGAACTTATAGTAAGATATATTTAAATGAGGATTTATTTATAATTAACTTTATTGAAGCACGCCCCAGTGAGATGTTGCAGTTTGCACTTTTGATAACGGGCAGAGTGTGCAGTAAGAAATGTGGATGCTGAATGTAGTAATGCGCTGTTCGCGCTTCCAGCGAGGCTCACCGAAGGTGGAATAGCACACACTGGTTGTGCAGTGCAACGTAAACACCTCGTGAGACTGAAATACGGTGACAGCCCTAACAGTTATTGGCTGTGAGCTCGGCACCGTAGAATACATCTTCTCCAAATGAAATGATGTACTGTATTCCTGCAGTTCCATCTCTGGCGTTCTCATTTTCTACCTTTTTGCCCGTCTCCGTATGTCCTTTCCTACCGCAGCTTCCTTACATCAAAAAACACAGAAACCAAACCAAAAAAAGAGGAAAAAAACCCAACAAAGCCCTGTTTTCCTACCTCTCCTCTTCATTATTAGCTCCTCCTTTTCCCTTTCTTCTACTAACAAGTTTGTCTCCCCCTATCTCTCCACATCTCCATCTCTTTTTCTTACCCGTTTCTATCAGCCTCCCTTATTCACCCTCTCATCCCACTCTCGCTCTCTCTCATTCTTCCTTTTTCTCTCTACTTCCCCACCACACACACCCTGTCACTCAAAACAGAAGGTTTGGCAGTACATTTGCCTAGGCCAGACACGTATACACATCCCAGTGATCAATATTTCTTTTCCTGCTACTCTCCCCCTGTCATATTTTACACCACCTCCAACCTCCCCACCCACCTTCGCCCTCTCCTCTCCCCTGCCACCGTGTGGCCTGCTCCTCCACACAGTCTCTCGCTCAGTACATCCTAAGTCATATGCTCCGAATATTTACAGTACTTTTCATTCCTATTCATTGCACAGCTCTCTCTTGTGGCTGCTCCCTATCTTGCATTCCTCCGGTCCTTCTTTTTCTTCACTGCTGTCTTTTTTTATCCAAAAGACTGATCAGGGTCAAAGAATCGGCAGACTGTGACAAAGAGAGGCGAGTCGGATGAAGACAGAGCGAACAACATAGAGGGGAGGATAGGCCAAACAGAGGCACAGAGAGGATGAGTTACTGTAGAGAGAAGATTATGTCAGAAGGCCCCTGCTAATCAATGCAACTGTGCCTGGTACCTGAAGCCATGAAAAACTGGGAGAAGAGACGGGAATGTAAAAACGGCAGAGCACAAGAGAGTGGGCTGAAAGTGAGGAGGACGTGGGGAAAGGGATGGAGGAGGGAGGGAAGGAGGGCAGCTGGCACCAGGAGCAAATTGAAAATGATTTGCTGTGTTTTTTCTCTTTTTTTTTAGTGAGAGTGTGCGTGTGTGCACATATTAACCCTGCTATCTCCCAGGTAGTCATTATCTTTCTGTGTGGCTGTTTGCGTGGATGTGAGCGCGTACAGCTATGCATACTGCATTAACCCTCATATCTCTCTATCATTAAGGTGCTCTACAGGCGCAGTGCTGCTATGAATTTATCTCAGGAATGTTTGTGTGGCTTCAAACGCTTGCATGCTTGTGTATGCGCGTGGACGCGGTTGCGCGTGAGGGCGAGTGTGTTTACAGTTATCTTAATTGTTGTTATCATTCATGCAGCACAATAACCACCTCCGCCCCAATCTTTGTCTCTGTCTGCTATTAACTCTCTCTCCCTCTCACCCACCTTTTCTCTAACGGCCAGTTTCTATTTTTCCTCTTATTGTTCCTCCTCAGCCTGCAGCCTAAATAGCACCCATTTCATCTTCTCTCTGTCTTCCTTTCTTCTCCGTCCTTCATTGTTTTTTTTTTTTTTCTTATCCTGCATCTTTCGTCCAGTATTTTCTTCAACCAAGACTAACTTTCATTACCTCATGATTGGATTCAGAATTTGTTTCCCAGTCGACTGTATGAAGTCTCTGATCACTTTCTCTCTCTTTTTCTCCCCCGTTCTTTCTTCTACAACTCTTACTTAGTGTGTCCTTCTTACCCTCTTCTTTTCTTCAGTTTTTCTTTATTCTCTAATTTGATTTGATGTCCTCTGTATTGGACATGATAGAAAAGTCTAACTTAATGTCTTCGCTCTTGCTTTTTTCCTTCTTCTTCACCTCCATTTTTTTCTTCTCCTTGCTGTCTCTCTTTCTTTCAGGCACCCTCTCTTAGTGCGATATATATCTGCCTCCCCCCCTCGGCAGGTTGCCATGGTCGCCATACCTACTCTCTCTCTCCTATTGGTCCTGGCAGAGTGGGCAGGTCTGGTGGACGCCTCCCCCCACCTCCTGCTCCGGCCGAGTCCGCGGGAGCGTGATGCAGGGGCCATGATGAACTTCAACATCGCCGTGATCCACGCCGGTGCGACAGTGCAGGCGGAGGCGGCGGTGGCGGGGCCTGGGGGAAGGGTGCTCTATCCCGGCTTTGGCCGGGTCTACGGCTCCCTGGGGGAGAGCGTGGTCACCCAGTGGGGCTCTGCTAACGTCATCTGGCTACAGGTTAGACACTGTCTCCTCTATCTAGTGCTTGTTCAGCTTTACTTGAAGGAGGGGAATAACAATGACCATCCATTATTCATAATCACTCATTATTTTAGCTGAATAGGCAGCACATTGCTGCTGTGTGTATAGGCCCTGCTGAATGAGCAGGGAGCTCTGCTCCTTGACCACAACTTGTATGAGGAGCCAGACATGCCATGAATACTACAGACACCTTCTTTGTGACTAAGGCAAAGTCAAGACACACTGACCCACTCTCTTTTTCTCTCTGTCTGTCTTCGTTCCTCCCTTCATCTTGCAGGTGAATGACAGTAGTCCTAAGACAGTACTGTCCCAGCTGTGTGAGCTGCTGGCGGCGCGGCCCCTGCAGGGTCTGGTTTATGAAGAGGAGAGGCCTCCTCGCACAGCTTGGGGACCTTTGGCCCCCATGCTGGAGTTTGTCTCTGCACAAACAGGACTGCCCATAGTGGCTGTAGGAGGGGGAGCGGGGCTGGGGAGGATGCCACAGGTAGGAGGAGGGAGGTTGTAATTGGGGTAGGTGAGGAGGTGTTTGCGACTTGAGTGTGTGTGAGATGAAGTTAGGAGAGAATAAAAAAAAAAATATATATATATATATGTATGTATACAAGAGGCCAGTGTCCCAGATTGTGTAGCTGCAATTGTGAGAAAAAGCAGGTAAAACAATCTTAGTATGATGTGTCGCACACTGAAGCATCTCGGATTGACGGGATTTTTAATGGACTATAAAGGGAAAACTGCTATCCCCATAACAACAATGTCACAACTTTGCACATCCTGTTTGTGAAGAAAAGGTGCCAGGGAAGTGCCTGCGGGATGGAGGGCAAGCTGAAGGTCAGGGTCACTGATCTGCAGAAACTTTACAGTGTTTGATCTGTAAATGGCACCAACTGGGGCTATTGCTATGCCTGTGATGTTTTGGGGAGGGAAGCAGTGAGCAGACACGAGTGTGTATGTCAGTGAGTAAGGATGTGTTTGCAGACTGCACATTTTTTTTTGAATTACATGATTGTGTATGCATCAGAGAAAACTAGTGCCAAATTTCATCACCAAACAAGGGGGGGGGGGGGGGGAAGAAATAAAAAGCAGTGCATTTGTGCTTACAAATAACTGTTTTAACCATTTACTCTTGAGGAATTAAATTGTAGCACTTTGATGAACTTCCTTTGAAGCTGTACCCTCGCCTAATCCTCATTCCCTCCCACCTCCTGCACAGACTTTTTAGAAACACTCCCTTCTGGATGTCATAGGAGAATTCGTGCAACAATCCAAGCTGTTTTAGCCCTGCGGCGGAGCGATTGCTGCTGCTCTGTAACAACTACAAGCCCCGTGATGCCTCGATGTTGTGCATAAAGATGGAGCAGTCCAGGGCATTGTAGTTCTTTTTAGTGAAAATGTTGTTTGTTAGTTACTCATGCTAGTGCAGCTACAGTTTAGACACAGAGGGGGAATTTTAAAGTGAGATTTTTAACCACATCTGCCACTATCTTCCCCAAATTAGGAATCAGGTTCCGTCTTTCTCCAGTTCAGCTCCTCTACCGCACTCCAATTAGAAGTCATCTTTGAGGTGTTGGAGGAGTACGACTGGACCGCCTTTTCCGTGGTGTCCACGCGCCACCACGGCTACCAGGATTTCCTGTCTGTGGTGGAGGGCCTAACGGACGGCTCGTTCATCGGATGGGAGAAGAAGAGCGTGGTGATCCTGAACGTGACCGACGACCCTGGGGGGGCACGCACACGCAGGCTGCTGAAGGAGAACGAGGCGCAGGTGAGACAGGGGGGAGGGAGGAGGGAGAGGGGGAGGAAAGGGGAGGAAGTGCTGCAACTATCATTGGGGGCCCCCCTTTCTGACAGGTGGCTTCCCAGCTTTTTCCTTCCTTCTTCATCTCTCCCTCTGTCCCTTCACGTCTCTCTCTCCCCTCTCTCCTCTATCCCTCTGTTCTTCTCTTCCCCTCCCGTCTTTCCAAAGCATAAAGAGTTCATCGGTACAACGAAAAACCACGAGTCGGTCTGACTTTGCCGACTGGCTTTTGTGTGGCATTGTATGTTCTGTGGTGATGCGGAGCGCTGAAGAAATCCAGCACTTATCATACAGTTTTCACCCGTTTTCCTTTTAAGAAGCTTTAAGGTTAAAAAGGTGGACAAATGTCTTATGTCGTGTTCTTTTTTTTGGTGTTTTCGGCCTGTCATACTCGTTACTGTATAAATAGAAACTGCATTGTAAAAAAAAAAAAGATAAACAGGACTGTTCATCGTCTTAAAAAAACAATATTTAGCCGCACAGAATGAGTTTGTAATGAGCGATCAGTTAGTGCGCAGCTGCTTGTTGGAAGAAAATGACCGTAACCGATTTTCTTTTTTTCCTTTTTCTAATTCATAATTCATCCATTAACAAGCTGATGCTACACAATTGCTTCCCATTATGTAACTCTCACTCTCTTTATTTTGGCTTAAACTTAAACTGGCTTTAACTTAAAATATCCAAATATTACAAGAAAATCAATCAATTCTAAAGCTTACGCTTCAAATTTTCTTTGACTTATTAATCTCGACCAGGATGATTTGTGGTTTTGCTTTGTACTTCTGACACGTTTCATTCCTTTGTACTGTATGCTTGCCCCTTCTTACCTTCTTTCATACATCCACTTTCATCACACTGTCTTTCACTCACATTTTTTTATACCACCAACCTCTCTTAAGCCCCCTTTTAACCCCCATGATCCTCCTGTTCAGATTTGTTACTAATGTCCGTGTTCTTATGCCTACCCCACCTCCCCTTCAAAGCTCCCTTTCTCCCTCTCTGCCTCCCCTCCTGTGCTTCTTTGCCTGGAGACAAGCTCAGTCTCCTCTGCCGCTTTGCTTTTCACCTCCATCTCTGTATGGCTACCACTCATTCAGTCGCACATCCCTCCTGCTGCACGTCTTCCTGGCCACAGACTCTGCTTACCGTTGGCTCGGTTTAGTCTGGGTCTCAATGTCATCGCTAATGTCCCAGAATGGCTACTGCAGCTCTGCGTGTGTGTGTGTGTGCGCGTGTGCATTTGTGTCTGTAAGTGTGTGCATGTGTATTGGATTCCTTAGGCTCCACTCAGCTGGTGTCACTGTTAATCTAACATACCGCCTGCGGCGAGTTGCCTATACGGAGGGCTTGCTTTTTAACCTTGCTTTTCATGACAGCTCCCTTGTTTTAGCTTTTCTCTATTGCTGATAAATGCTCGTGATTGGCTAGTGATGTGTGTGTTTGCATTGCGTGCTCTCTTCTCTCTCTCTCTCTCTCTCTCTCTCTCTTTCTCTGCGCTACATTTATGATAATGTCTTCCACATTGTAGATGGCCCCTTGCAGGTCTGGGTCAATTTCAGCTCGGCTCTCTCGCTGTCTTTCATTTGTCCCATTCCTCTTCCAGCTTCTGCTTTGTCAGTGTTTCTTCTGCTCCTTCTGTCTTCATCTCGCTCTTTTTGTCTGTTTTGTGTTTCTCATCCTCATTTCCTATCTTTAGATATTGTGTGTCTTTTTTTAACAGCTGATTTCATCCTTCCTTCTCAATTAAGTCTCCCAATCTCTGTCTTCCACCCTCTGTCTCCCTCCTCCTCCTCCTCCTCTGTCACTCTCATTCCCTGCCTAATTCACTGGAGGTTTATTGGCATACGGGCAGGATTGTTTTGCCAAGCCATTACAGTTCAAAATTCAATGAAGGCGCAATTCTCAAAATGTGCTTTCAGTCTGTTTCCCTGACACCCCCTCCTATTGCATGAAAGAGTTGTCTTTCTCTTTTTTGCCCTTCAATTCTGCTTTGTCTCTTTTTTTCAAGCTGTAGTTTTATTTTTGGTTTCCTCATTTATTCTAAACACTTCACTTCTTTTTTGGTATTTGCCCTCACCTTCTTTCTCTGACTTCCTGCTTCCAGATGCTACTTCCTCTCTCCACTTCCTTCTCTCTCCAGTTTCCCAGTAACCCCTTAAAAACCCTGTCAATTTCAACCCTCCTTACCTCAGCATTTGCAGCAGGGCGCTCATCCCGTGTCACTTCTGTCTAGCTTTAATATTTTTTTCTCTCTTTCTTCCCAGCCCCACTCAATCATCCAAACCCTTCTTTCACAAACATCTCTTATCTCTCCAGGCACTGATTTCACCAAAATATCATCCTTTGCTTTTCTTCTCTAACCCTCCTTCCCCCCTTTTTGATCTCCAAGGACTGACTATTCTCTGACTATCCTCCTCATCCGCTCACTTTGCCCTGGTTGTCTCCCGTTGTCTTTCTCTATCCTGTTTTTTAATAACATGTCAGAGCTTAACCTCTTCCCCCTTGTTTTCCCTCAGGTGTGTTTGGACTTTAACCGCCACCCCTCCTCCTCCTCTTCTAGATCCCCACCTTTTCCTTGCTGCTTCTCTGCTCCACCGCTTAGAGTTGTTTGATTTTTTTTCCTTTCCTTGTTTTACTTCTGTTTTTATTAACCATAAATGTAACTTGTTTCATTAGGCCTAAGCTCATCAAGCACTGATCTTTACTGCTACGCACCTCTTAGCACACATCACATGCTGCCCTGCAGTCTTCCCTCCTTTTAGAGTGCCTGCATCCCTCTTGAAGTCTAACACCCGACTTCCATGCACCTTATCACATCAGCTTACAGCTATCGCTCCTCTTACCTCATCCAGCATCCTTGTTATTTGCTGATATGGCCTTTTTATCAAACCTCCTCCCCTCCCATTCAGGTACACCTCTTCTCCGGCTCTATCTTTCTCCCCTTACTTCTCCCACCCTCTGTCTCTCTCCACGTCTCCCCTTTCCCCTCCTTATCTCACTAGTGTGTATGTGTGTGTGTGTCTCCCCTCGTCCCTGTTCCCTCCCTGCCTTCCTGCTGTCCTCCAGGTACGTTTGCTGTACTGCTCCCAGGAGGAGGCTGAGCTGGTTTTCCGAGCTGCCTGGGCCGCAGGTCAAGCCGGAGCCTCGCACATGTGGTTTGCTGTGGGACCAGCCCTCTCCGGTTTGGGCATGGAAAACCTGCCCCGGGCTTTATTTGCTGTACGGCCTCAGGGCTGGAGGGACGAGCCCCGCCGAAGGATCGCTCGCGGTGTGTCGGTGCTGACTCATGGGGCAGTGGCAATGCGAAAGGAATACGGAACCACGGGCGGGCCAAACTTTGTCACCAACTGCATGACGGATGCCAATCAGACCCAGAGGCTGCGAGGCAGGATGAGGTGAGAGCGATATCGGGGAAAGAGTGAAGCTCTAGAGAAATGAGGAGGGAAGGAGGAGAAATATTAGGTTGGAGGGTAAAACACAGCTGGCAAGCTCCAGACAAAATCTTTGAAATAGGAAGGAACAGAAATAGAGATGGAACATGGTTTAGTCTATGAAAGGAGGTCTGGTTCTTCGCCAGAATGAGCTGGAAGATATATGGGTGGAGCTGGTAAATTCAGTGTCAGAGAGCAGGCACAAAAGGGATATCTGAATTTGGAGCTGGCTATCATCCATGCAAAATAGATGTTGTTGGTGCGTGTAGTTGTGAGTTGGCGAAATTACCACAGCATCTGTAGCAAGCAGACCATGTCTCATGTATATTAATGAACTAGCTTTAATATATTCCTCGTAGGCTGTACAAACGCACAAGCAGCACACTCTTAACAGGTATCTCAGGTGGCTGTGGTTACCCCGGTTCATATATAACATCAGTCATTCTCACTCTATGTGCACATTGAACACAATATTGTATGGAGAGAGTACTCTAAGTAGTTTTCAAACATGAAATTGATTAGTTTATTTGCTGTAATTTTTTTGTAAATGATCCTCAGCACAAACGGTGAGGCAATTATTGGGAAATGATTAATGGATTCTCCTCTGTTTGTTTATAAATTATGTCTAGGAACAGAGCAGAAAGATGTTTTCGTTTCTATTTTTTTTGCACTGCTACCTGCTGTTCACTGTCTGCAACTACAAGCTGCTGTTCCATATGAAGCTTTCTGTCATGCATTACAGAAAAAAAAAGAAAAGCTCTCATATTTTGTGTTTTGAAGCCAGCAAGATGACATAAGGAGACAATTAGAAAGCCTGTCCTGCGTGATTACCAGACAAACTATAGAGCCCGCAGCCGATGCCGAGAGCAGCAGTTGTTTGACTTCAAAGATCCTGACAATTCTGTGTGTCTGATCATTCGTCTGTACATTTGATTAACAGACAAGCCCTGACTGTCACCACAGAGGATCTGTGATTTAGTTTCAAGTGAGAGCAGGGCAGGCATTCTGTTGCATCAAACACAAGTGACGTTTCTTTTCTCCTCATATCTTTAAGATGAATGTTAATTCATTCGCTGATATTATGCGCTTTCTGTCCTCTCCCCTTCTGCCGCTCTTCAATGCAGATATTTCAGCAACATCACGCTTGGTGGTCGAGATTACTCTTTTAATAGTGACGGTTACCTGGCCAACCCCTTCCTGGACGTCATCTCGTGGACACCTGGACGTGGATGGGAAGATGTAAGGACATGACATAACTTCTTTGAATCTTTTATTTGCAGATTTATTGAGGTGTAAAAGGATAATTAGTTTTTTGTTGACAGTCTTGAGACTACAAGTAGGGAACAAAACAAAAGCTCTTAGCTGCTGACCCCCAGAGCAACCTTTTTTTGCTGATTTGAGCAAAATGAATAATATCTCTACAGTATGCGAGCAAGTAGAAGAGATTCATGTTCGAGTAATAGGCACATAAACTTGACAGTGAAGATATGCAGGTCACAAAGGTGCATGCTCATGTGAAGTTCAGGATTTCGCTGTTGGTGCCTCAGGAGAGAGAAGCTGGCTGCTGCTGCTGACCATCTGACTGCGCTTTGTGAATGTGCACACTTGCTGTACTCTGCCTGTTTGGTTAATGCTGCTTATTCAGTTCATTTCATGGTTACAGTGCATTCACGTAATACCACAAACAAGATTGCACACACACACACACACGCACGAACGGACACACTTATTACTCTGTAATGATCGGAGCATTGACAAACATCTAATCATCATCAAGTTTGATGATTATAATTTTTTGAATTCACCTATTAAGCAAAACATGCACGCTCTCCAGCTTCTAAAATGAAATTTCCTGCTTTTTTTTTTTTTTATATATATATCACTTTAAACTGAATATTTCTCATGTTTTTTTGTTTGGTTTTCTTTGGTTTGACCAATAAGCAACAATGGCCTCCCCCCATGACCACAGGGAGGCCATATTATTTGATAATTTTACTGAAATTGCTTCAAAAGGCACCAATAGAGCTCCAGTTTAGCGACTTGAATTAGTTGTTTTGAAGTTGTTGGAAAGGGGCATGGAAACATATCGCCATGGGAGTTTATGAGGATTGACTTGAGTGGCCGCTGGTGGCAAAGGTTTTATTCTTGGACTCTAAAGGAGCAGTGTTGCATGATTCATGTTTCAAAATAATCCCTATTTATCTTCAACATGGTCTGCAGTCCCACAGTTCATCCACTGTCTGAAACAAGCTGCTTTAGCTCCCTTTCCTTTAAGCCATCGTTCTGTTTGCCCCATAAAGAACAGACTCTGATGAGCACCACCTCGTTCACTTGCTGGTGTGGCGGCTCGGGAAACAAACTGTAAACCTACCAAAAAATACCAATTCCATTCCACAAAAAACTGTAACTTTGCAAATCTGTTCCCAGCTGTTAGTTTATATTTGAGCATGAATCTAATGAAAATTAAGATTGGACTGCAGCAAAAACATTTCAGTATTTAATCATGAGCTCCTTTTTTGGAATAAATAAATGGACTCACCTGACACTTTATTAGTTACATCTTTCTGGTGCCAGGTGTGTTGGCTCTTGAACTGTTTTAATACTTTGTGGCATAGATTCATCAAAGTGCTGGAACCATTTCTCTGAGATTTTGCTTCATGTTATGATGATGTTGCTGCAGATTGGATGTGCATTCATGATCTCACATTCCTATTGGATTGAGATCCTCATATTCAAGAATCTACTTTGGAGATTATTTGTTATCAGAAGATGGGCACACTGTGCTCCCCATGGTCAGCAACAATACTCAGGTAGGCTGTGGTGTTTAAATGATCCTCAGTTGGCGTCCAACCCTTGCCAAGAGAGTATCCCCTATATTCTCACACCACCAAAGGCCTGAACCATTGGTACAAGGCAGGATGGGTCCAATGCTTTCATGTTGTTTATGCCAAATTCTGATGCTACCACCCAAACGTGGCAATCAAAACTCATCAGAGCAGTCTTCTATTGTCTAATTTTGTTGAGAATGTGTAAATTGTAGCGTCACTTTCCTGTTGTTAGCTGACAGGAGTGGTCTTCTGCTGCTGTAGCCCCACTGCTTCACTGGGTGAATGGGTTAAATGCAGAGGAACTATTTCCCTATGGGGACTAACACGCACACTTTACACTTTACACTTTACACTTTACACCAAGGTTCAGTCTGTTGTATCTTCAGATGTGCTGTTCTGCATATTTTGGTTGTAGCAAGTAGGTACTTGAGTTACTGTTGCCTTCCTATTAGCCCGAAGCAGTTTGGCCATTCTCCTCTGACCTCTGGCATCAACGAGGTATTTTCACCCAGAGAACTGCTGCTCACTGGATATATTTTCTCTTTTTTTGGACTATTCTCTGTAAACCCTAGAGATGTTTGTGTGGGAAATCCCAGTAGATGAGCAGTTTCTGAAATACTCTCACCAGCCTTTCTGGCACCAACAACCATGACACATTCAAAGTCACTCAAGTCACTTTTCTTCCTCATTCTGATGCTTAGTTTAAATTTCAGCAGGTCGTCTCGACCATGCCTACGTCCCTAAATGCACTGAGATACTGTCATGTGATTGGCTGATTAGATATTTGCAGGAGTTGTTGAGCTAGTGTACCCTAATAAAGTTGATAGTGAGTGTATGTAGCTGATGACTGATGTTTCTATGTGTCTGCATACGATCATACTTGAGATTGAACGTTTTTATACACGTAGTAACAGCTGCAATTATAGAATTATCAGAATTATAAGGTTCAGTAAAGCTACACTGAAATATTCCCATTGTTTTTACAGAAAGTATATTAACAGGCTATTCAGTATGATCATTAAGATCAACATTTCAGTGATATGTTAATTATATCTCGCCATTCTCACTCACTATTCCCCTAGATGAAACGCTTTGTCTTTTATCTTTAATGAAGCTAAAATCCAGCTGTATACTGAGCTTTGTGAACAAACAAAGCTCAGTATACAGTCTGTGCAACTTTTGTCTGTTGATGGCCTTAAAAAAAGAAACGACATCTTAAGTTAAATGTAAAGTATTCTAGCTGATGAATTATTATTTTTTATTTATTTATTTTTTTTTGCTTAACCTCCAAAACTCATGAGTACTTCAGAGCGGTGAACAAACTTTTCAAGTTAGACTAGAACTGTGTGCCCGACAGGAGTGTAATTAAAATATCCTCAATCTTTAATGTCATCCAGGTCCTAGAGTAGAAGAAATTGACTGTTTAGAGCAATCCTAATAGTGTTTATATATGTGTAAATTTATATATGTATAAGAGAAAATAAGTAGAACTATAAGAGAATTTTATTCAAATGAAAATGCAGTTTAACATGTTTATTTACTTTATTCTTTGTCCATTCACAGAAATCGATTTCTTGATGTTGTTTAGACTAATAGTTGCTGATTTGTTTTTTTTTTTCTAAAATAAAGTGAAAATCAGACTTAAATAGTCCTGAAGGTTTCTGGGCTTCATCTGCATCTGATTGTAGCCTCACCATTGTTTTGTGTGCACATCTACCGAGCACCTGTACGCCTGGCGTGTCATGCATATTCTATAAAACAGCATTTGTTCAGGAATCCTTAATACGAAGCCTTGTCACCTGTTGGGGATGTTTTCCCTTTAATGCGCTGGGATTTTCCCCTCGTCAGTGTCAGAGGAGAGAGAGCGAGGCTCATTTTCACACACACACCTGCCTTTCTTTCCCACACTGCACATGCATAAAGACACAAAAATCTCAGAACATTAATTCTGCGACTGGATTCAATTCTGCACAAATACAAACAGCAATGCACCAACATACGCTCACACACAACCACAAATACACACATTGGTGGTTCTCAGCCTCCTGCTGGTTTTAACAGCCCACCAGAGTCCAGTCTCAGCATGTCGTAACATGCTGACTCCTGCCATATCCCTCAAATCCCTTTCAATTAGAAGCTCCTGCGCTGGTCCTTCGACTCTGTGCAAACGCAGGGTGCGAAACTCGCCCACATACACACATGCTTAGAGCTCACATGCAGACATCTACATATGTGCACACAAATGAGAGAGCATAGAGTATGCCTACACCCTTCTTGCACAATCCTTATTACACACACACACACACACCCTCAATAAGGATAAGACGCCTGCATCTGCCTATTATGCACATCCACGCTGTTGGCTCTCCCTGAATATTTAATGTTCTCTTTACAATGACTGCACCATTACCTAGAGCATGGGAGCACCCAGCTTAGCACGCTGAAACACTGCAGACTAGTACTGAAGGTTGTCCAGCTTTTGCGCGGCTTGTTTCGCATATGAGAAAAGCACAGAGAGACAGATTACTAGAATGAACCTTTATTAATGACAATCAGAACTGCTAAAGAAGAAGGTTTGAGTTTAAAGTGGCTCCCAGTTCCCGAACTTATGAATATATTCAGCAATTTTCATTTTTTACGTTTTTTGGCTGGTCTTTTTCGGACATTTGCGCTTTTGCCTTTTGGGGTATGTTTCTTGTAGAAAGTAATGTGTTCTCCCATAAGCTTTGTCTGTTTTCTCTGCGTTTCCTGAGTGTGTTTTGATTGAACGTCTGCTGTGGAGCCTTGGTCGAAGTGCTGTCGAAATACAGTCATTGTTGTCACCGCCTCCTCTTCTCTGCCAGTGCTCGCATTATACAGACAGGAAGGCGGCACAAAGCTGTCAAACTTTACAGTACTGGCCTGCTAAAGCACTCACATTTTCATTTCTTATCTTTTTTTATGTGACTGTGTGTGTGTGTGTGTGTGTGTGTGTGTGTGTGTGTGTGTGTGTGTGTG
>NW_024582441.1:296113-313180 GCF_018398535.1 Haplochromis burtoni
GCGCGCGCGTGTGTATGTGTGTGCATTTAACGGCATATCTTCTTGTTTGTGCATGTGTTTACAGTTTCCATGTGCACTTTCTATTATGTTGTGTCTTTTTCACTTGTCACGACACTGTGATGTGACTTTTATTGGGTGATCACGCCGAGAATTGTCAAGAGAGGCCGGTAGAGGAAGTTTCACAAATAAACTCACTGTTCCTGGGTGTGGTTCATCCTTGTGCTGCTTAAGAAGTGTGAATATCCCAGGCACCCAGGCAGAGGCATCCAGTCCATCCCGGCTGCATTGCTATAAATAATGCTAAGAGAAGGAGACAACGATGATACTAGTGAAAAGATGCTTGATAGACATTTTCAGGTCGATAGAGGACAGAACAATCTGGTCTCATAGCTTCATGTAAGATTATCAAAACAAAAATAAAATGTTAGGGCCAGTTTTTTTTTAAATTAAAAAAAGTCAAATGAAAGCATAACTTTGGCTCCAGGCTGTTAAATGTCCAAAATGTCTATGGATTTAAGCTCAGCACAGTTAGCCCCATCTCAGTAAAGCCCTCCTTCTATTTGAAACTTAATGGCACCTCTGATTGAAGTCAAGTTTTTAACCTTGTTCATATGGTGTTTTATTTAGTCGTTCATTTATTTTTGGTAGTCGGATCATGAGTAAAAAAAAAAAAAAAATCCAGTCAGAGTTGAGGCTGGACATGCAACAAACCGATCGAAACCAGTCCTGTGAACTTGCTGCATCTGGCTAATTTATCAGAGCAAAGTTTGTATAACATCAGAAAGACACTATATTAACTGATAAATGACATCGTGAAGGGTGATACTGTTTAAGGGCATGTGTGAGTCTTCTGCTCTCTGTGTCACCACAAGTGTCTCACCTGTCCTCCTCCTATGCTCTGCTTTACAAACAGACAACAGACACACAAGGAATGTAGCAGAGAAAAGACAGGTGAAGTAGGGATAACGTTACTTAAGTCGTCAACAAGCTTCCCAAGAAGAGTTAATCCATCAAAATGCTTTATTTGTGATTGCAAACTTGTTTAGTTTTAACACTAAGCCTTAGCATCATGTAGTGTACTCCTGGAACTGGATGCAAACCTTTCCTCTGAAACACAGAAACAACATGTGCTTTGGACATCCTGATTTATAAATTAAGCACATTTTACTCTACTAAACAACTCTAACAAAAAATGGACTTTGGCTGTGTAAACCACGATGTATTTAATAAGAGAATTTGTAAGGCAGATGCAGAGGGTGAGTGGAGAGGGTCTGCAGGCAGTTAGCTGAGGAATGATGTTAATTAAATAAGTTAAAAGCACAGAGTTGCATCTAAGGCATTTTAAGACATGAAGGCTTTATTTTCAGGGGGGGAAATGAAATTTGTCATTTTAATGAACAGAGGTGAGTTTTGGCAGATTTAATCAATGCCAGGAGATGGATTTTAATTGGTTCATTTTACTCAGAACCATTACCATGAATAATGTTCTTATTTAGTTTAATGTCTGATTTGACAAACATATGTGAGTAACAGCTGCACCCTTTGCACAACCACAGATTGGTCACATGACAGTGAATATTAAAGGCTCGGTTTTCTAAAACAGAGTGAGTAAGCGCAGCATCCAAGTTATTAACAGTAAATATGATTACAGCCTTTCACAAAGTGCTACCTTTATGACCCCTTTAAGATTCAGTTTTTATTGAGACTGTCAAACAGATCTTCATTGTAGCTGCAATCATCTGGTGCCACTATTTTGTGTGGTTGCTGCATTGGATTGTTTTTTCTGTCTTTTTTTTCTCTATTTATGTAATACAAGGATTTCAGAAAACATCCAAGCCAACAAAAACTACAGATATAAGTGTATTTAATAAACATGTCTCTGTTGAAGGGCTTTCTGAGATCGTTTTTATGCTCTGCCCTTTGGTTGTGATAGGTACTCTATTACTTCATACAAGCATACATACAGTTAGGTCCATAATTTGTTGGACAGAGATAACTTCTGTAAACCACAGCAGTGGATCCAGCCATCGATATGTGATGGAAGCGGAGACTTTGAGCTTTAATTCAAGGGGTTTTTGTGAAGAACACTGGGCAGAGTGGACCCAATCGCAGGATTTAGAGTGGTGAACTCGAGTGCATTTATTAACAGTGAAATAACTGTGATACATACAGATAGTGATCAGCAAGTTCTCTATAGAACTTGGCTGCCAGCATGCAGTTGAGTCCTATAGAGTCTTGCTAATGACCTACTAATTTTATTCAGGTGTGTTGCAGCAGGGACACGTTTAAAAGTTTCAGGACACCAGCCCTCGAGGACTGGAGTTTGACACCCCTGATATATTAGGCTTCTGAGGACAACGCTGGGAGAGCGTTGCCCATAGTGAGACTCTGAAGCGAATGTTTGAAAGAGACATTCTGGTTTTTATTCCAGTCTATGTTTGGGTTATGGCATCTCGACCAGGTGTGACTAACTTCGAGAGGAGTGAGAGGGGCCTCAAGAAGACAGACAAAGTTGTTTTGAGTTGTTGCCAGAGAGAATGAGAGGATGATTTAAGATGATTTCTGCTGGAAACATGAGCCTGAACATGAGGTAGGGTTGAGCCATTTCACTGCTCGCTCGTCAGTATCCCTACTACTACTTGCGAGCGTGGTCTTTTGGGCACACAGGACAGGCATAAATGAAATGTCCTTTCACTCCAAAATAAAGGCACTCGCCAGCTGAGAGCTGTTCTGCGAGGGAGAGTCGGCCTGCGCAAGTTGCACGGGTTGTTCCTCATTGTTTTCACTAACACTCCATTCCTGGCAGCAGGTGCGTTCAGCCAGAGGCAAACCGCAATGAGTCCCGTCCATGAACACAGACACAGAAACTCAAGCACGAGGAGAAACAGGAGGACTGAGGGGGACAGTTTTACAAACATTTTGCATTAATTTTTTAGCAGTTACAGCCATTTTTATATAAAATGAATTGTTGACTGTTTTTAATACTTGGGGAAAAAACCCAGTAGATTCTCAACATTTTTATCAAAACTCTATAGTAAGTGTTCACATAAAATTATATTTGTAGTACCACCTGTGCCTTTAGACACTTTTATAATGAACTAGTCTCTTTCAATAGTAGTTCTCACAAACTACTGAATGTAAAGGCGCCATCTTGTTATAACACAGCTAGAGTTCAGCTTCTTGCTGTAAAAAAAATCTTTTTTTTTTACAAACCTCTCTACCACATGTGCTCAACTGTTGACCTGCAGAAGAAGAACGCCACCTACGTTACTGTTACTGTGCCGCGTGCATAATTGTGAC
The DNA here is from genome assembly GCF_018398535.1 of Haplochromis burtoni. NCBI lineage: Eukaryota > Metazoa > Chordata > Actinopteri > Cichliformes > Cichlidae > Haplochromis > Haplochromis burtoni. The sequence goes on from NW_024582441.1 coordinate 299,414, forward strand.
CATTTATTTTAGTCTGGAGGTAAATATTATAAACTTCAGATAGCGTATTATTTCTTTCTTTTAAAAAAAATTTTTTTAAATGGCATATTATTTCTAAGCCCCTCAGCCAATACTTATTTTTGACCAACATTTCAGTATGATTTTTTGTTGTGTTTGTGTTTGTTTTTTAAATATTAAGGTGCTCTAAAAACCACTGCTGAGAAAAGACATGCAGAAACTATTTTACTGTGAATTAGTCTGTGTGTGGAAATGTGACCATTTGGTCCTAAAACACTGCAGTACGCTCTGCTCACTGTTAAAAACAACGTGGCTGTGTGTGTGTACCAATATGTGCACCTCAATGTGCGTAACTTGTACTGGGATTCTTCCTCTGTGATCAAGTTACCAGTATGATTGAAGACGACAAATATATGGGACTGGGATCTAATAATAATTTGCAGTTAATTATGCCTCAATGAATAGTCCCAATTTTTTGCCCTCTAAAAGAGAACAACAAATACATGGACAGCCACAAAAACATCTCTGTTCAGTTGGAAAATCAACACTGCCCCCCTTTAGTAAATACCAGCAGCAGCTTTTTAAACAGCTGTAGCGCAGACCATTATTAAATCTCGTCTTAAACTGCATAAACAGTATTTTCTGAATGAGAAGTCCTTTCCATGCCCCTCCTCAAGCCAGCTAGACATCAGAGAGATATCTCGGGAAAGTCCAGGAAAGAAGCAAAGCAGACCAATAACTGGAAGTTAATAACAATTCATGATCTGACAGGAATGAAACTCGGTCGTGAATTTCGGAGAAAGGTACAGCCACAGTGTTCAGTCAGACACTGAAAACTTCACAGTGCTACTGGGAAACGTCCACAGGTGCATAAAACACAGAAATACTCTGAATTTCTAATGCAGATTATATGCACATGGACACACATAAATTTATAAAGTAAATGGGAAAGAGAGTGAGTCTAACAAAGTTCTCTGAAATATTTTGTTACTTTTTAAGGTTAATTCAACCCTCCTGGCCAATCAGAATCCAGACTTAATTTGAGATAACTCATGAATGAACTGGAATACTGCCATCTTACACCTCTTGCTTCTCTGCCAAGGTCACACATTTTTATCAGCCTTTCAACCAGATGCCCAGATACAAGATTAAAATCAGCCCTTGCTTCCAACTTTCTTGCAGATCGGTGAAAAAGACAACCCCAGAAATGGGCCTGAAAAAAGCCTTAAAGATAGCAGCGGTTTGAGCCAAATTATCTTCTGAGATTAGTGAACATTCTGTTTCCAAAAATGGTTACACAAACTGATTCTGTTACACATTTGGAAAACGCTCGTTTGAATTACTTGAAACATTAATCCAAGTTAATTTAGCTATTACTTTCCAACAAGTCTTGAGACAATGTGAATATGACCTGTCTAAGTTTTTTCTAATGCTTTTTATTCTATATGGGAAAGATTACGTGCTTATTTATCATTACAACTAAAGGCCTTTGGCACTAGAGTACTGCACTTCCTCTAATGTTTCTCTTGTCTGTTCCCCTAGGTAGGCTGGTGGGAGAATGGCGTGCTGAGGTTACGGTACCCAGCCTGGTCCCGCTACGGGCCATTCCTTAAACCACCCGATGATGCCCAGCACCTGCGTGTTGTCACACTGGAAGAAAGGCCATTTGTCATTGTAGAGCTTGCAGACCCTGCATCTGGAACCTGCATCCGTGACTCAGTTCCCTGCAGACGACCCCTTAATGCCAGGTTTGAAAGCCTTGAAAGGAAGAGGGAGAAATGTAAAAGAAATAACTCACGTATTTTATTATGTATGTGATGTGATTATCTTTTCCATACCTTATTTTTGGACACTTTCATTTCAAAGATGGTGGTACTTTGGGAAAAGAAATAATGGAGGGTAATCTAATTGAAAGGAGTACTAGAGACTGCTTTATTTACTAGTGTTTGGAATGGAGTTCCTAAGCTCTCATGATGCCATCCAATTGAGGTGACATCAGTCACCTATCAAAACTGTGGTCTCTTCACTCCCTGGCCGTAATCAATAACAGACTGCTCTCCAGAGGATCAGTGGAATGACTCAGGGGTCTGGAATCAGATATGACCACAGTGGAGCTTTATGGTTCATCAGCTTCTGAAGGGATGACAGCACCTATCCTGCACAGGTCGATCAAACCTGTCAACAAGTGCTTGGCCACAGTACTCCATTTTTGTGACCATATCCAACTGCCTTCCTTTCCTTTCCTTACCTTTCCTTAAAGATTTTCACCTTTAAAGTTTTACTATGATTATTTTTTGCTATTATCTTTTACTCTGTGCTGTGTCTCTTTCATAGTGCCATCCATGAGGGTGTGGCTCCAATGAAGCAGTGCTGCAAGGGTTTCTGCATTGACATCCTCAAGAGATTGGCCAAAATAGTCGGCTTCACCTACGATCTTTACTTAGTGACCAATGGGAAACATGGGAAGAAAATTGATGGGGTTTGGAACGGCATGATTGGAGAGGCAAGTCTTTGTGAGTGTGTGTGTCTGTAAGCCCGTGGAAGCTCCCGGTTCTGCCTGTCTGCCTTTGTGAGCAATGTGTTCTCAATGTCGCTCCCGTATCACTTGTGCATGTGTGAAAAGGGTGTGTGTGTGTGTGTGTGTGTGTGTGTGTGTGTGTGTGTGTGCCTCTGCATATTTGAGTCGCATTTTCGGTCAAGTAGTAGCATTCCTCAGTGTGTGGTCTCGCGTCCTGGGTGACCAGTTAAACGCTAAGTGTCACATCAATCGCTGTGAGAGTTATGGCCACTTAACCACTGCTAGCAATCAGACAGCTGTCATTTATTACACACTGCAGCAGGCGTGCACACACACACACACACACACACACACAAAACAGAACGCATACTGTATTAGAGAGAAAATAACTCACGGTTAAACAAATTAGAAGGACAAGCATAATGTGTAACACATGCAGTGAGCTCACTCTCCTACAAACGCGTCCCGACAGTGTGTTATCTGCAGAGACACATCCTTAGTCACAAACGCGCACACACAAACACACACTCTGTCAGATACCCCCTAGCTGGTAGTCCTTGATATTTTCGTGGTAATATAGTTCATGATCCACCATCAAGTAAAGATACAGAGATGTTGGCAAGAAAATGAAAAAAAAAGAAGCATGCACAGACAGACAGAAAAGCATGCACACATCCTCACACACCAGCCGAGATCGATACGGGAGCTGCTGTTTCATTGAAGCGCCCTGCTGTTTCTATCTTTGTCCCAGAGGGAACTTGCCAAACGCCAGTTGTCACAGGTTCCAAAACAGTTCCACTGCTCTCTCCTGCTCTATCATTTATAACTTGAGCCCGTCTGTCGAATCTATTTTTTACATGCAAAAGGGCAATTTTGTTTTCTCAAACTAATGTCTGTCTTTTGATCAGATGTTCCAAAGCCTGCCATTCTTTGATCAGGTAATCCAGAGACTTGGCAAAGTTGAGAGGAGGGTGCTTTGCTTTCCACTTCGCTTCATTTTTCTGCTGATTTGCTCTGAAGAGCGAATGTGCCATGTCTAATGTAGATTAACATTTCACTCATACAATCAGCGGACACAGCGGTTTTCAGGTTTTTGCTAGATGGTGGCAGGGTTGAGAAGCGTCCTAGCTCATTTTGTATGCTAAAGGGATGCTGAAGAGACACGTGTTCAGTATTTGTACAAGACCGAGTTTCTCATGTAGGCAAGTTTAATGATGTACAAAGGGTCAAGGTGTGACTTGTCAGCACCTTACCTGAAAACCTTCTGGACTGAAAAGGATGGGCTTTGTCTAGCTGTAACAGGTACACGATTTACTCATAATTACAGCCGATTTATTTCTTAGCGGTGCTGTTTGTCCCCCTTTAGGTGGTGTACAAGCGGGCGGATATGGCCATTGGCTCGCTGACTATCAATGAGGAGAGGTCAGAAGTTGTGGATTTCTCCGTGCCCTTTGTGGAGACGGGGATCAGTGTCATGGTCTCCCGTAGCAATGGGACTGTATCGCCATCAGCTTTCTTAGGTAAGAGGCTGTGTTTGTGGGCGGCGTGTAGCTGATGTACAGAATCTAATCTAATTGTGGAGCGCTGAGTTTGCATAAAACGCCCCAGCCTTTGGTTGCTAGTTCTTTACATCAAGATTAGCCATTAGTTTTTCTTAGGTTCACGTCTTCTTAACTTTTACTTTCACTCCGTCAGCAGACTCCAGGCTCCAGCGGGAGAACAGTGTTATGGGCCTATAGACTGCATTGAGATGATTGTAAAAAAAAAAAGAAGAAGAAGAAAGAGAAGAGAGTGTGTTTATGGGCTTTTGGAGAATATATTTGCTCCAGTGGTTTTCATTTCTCTGCATATATAGTCTCCATTATGGGCTACATTTATGAAACATTCTTGTTTCTTATACTGATAATGACAGTTACAGTAATTTAATAATGCAATAAGAGTACAAAAAAGTGCATGTTTTTGTTTTTTTCCACAGAGCCCTACAGTCCAGCGGTGTGGGTGATGATGTTTGTCATGTGCCTGACCGTCGTGGCTGTGACTGTCTTTATTTTTGAGTTCTTCAGCCCCGTAGGCTACAACCGCAGTCTCCAGACCGGCAAGAGTGAGTGATGAGTCCAAGCTGTCTGTGTTTAATGCATCTCTGTGAAGTCCATCACTGTTGCCAAATGGATCAAAAGAACAAACATTAAACACACTCCTGGAAAACTGGTTCAAAAAAAAAAAATCTTAGTCACAATGATCTTATGAAAGCATCTGATTGTTTTTTTGTTTTTCGCTGTCTCGTTAGTTAGCTGTTGCATTAGATGGGGAAAAAAATCGATGTGTATTTTGAATCAGCTGCCATGAATCTTTAGCTGTGAGTGTAGCAAAGAGGAAATTATACCTACAGTATACTGAACTCCTTCCAAGTATTCTCAATACCGAAGAAGCCATTTATTATTCAGCAGCATAGTTTGTACCCCTGTGATATTCAGTATGCCTGATGCCTTGGTCCAATACCCAGCCTGGCTCGCCTCTTTTACTGCATGATTGCTGTGTTCTACATAAATTTACTCCTCCGTCATCCTCCTATATATCCCTCTTATTCACTCTCGCCTCTCTTCTTCCTGCCTCCTTTATTCCCGCTGTGTAAAGGCAGGAGTGTTTGAGTCCTTTTGAATAGTGTTTTTGCACCAGGTGGTTTGTTTGATCGTGTAGCAGATGAATTGATATCTGCCATCTACGTAACGTATAGGCGCCACCTTATGAGGTTTGTTGTCAAAAGAAAATCTGCAAGGTTTCCTTTTTCATATGCTCCGAGGCTGTTTTTCATTCAGACGCGTTTAATTTGAGTCAGCCGCGTCATTTACAGATGCCTGTGAATACACTTGTGCTGAGTACCGGCTGGATCACTTCCTAGAAGTAAATATAGTGTTACAACTGCTCTTTTTAAACTGAAAGGTCTTCTTTTTAATTTCTTCTTTTCTTCCTTATCTTTCTGGACAGAGGCTGGAGGGTCTACTTTCACTATAGGAAAGTCTGTCTGGCTTTTGTGGGCCATTGTCTTTAACAACTCTGTGCCAGTGGAGAACCCAAGAGGAACCACAAGCAAGATCATGGTGCTGATTTGGGCCTTCTTTGCTGTCATTTTTCTGGCCTCCTACACTGCTAACCTGGCTGCCTTCATGATCCAGGAGGAGTACATTGACACAGTGTCAGGCCTCTCGGACAAGAAGGTACTTCATGGCTTGAATACTGATTAAGCAGAAAAAGCAGAAGGAGAATTAAAGTCTTAGAGTGAGCTAAATCCCATGCATTTGAATGTTAAATTGATTAAAGCACAGGAATTTAGAAATGAATAAAATCTCATTTAACAGAACTCAATTACCACAGTTCTCGAATACTTAAAAGACAGTCCTAAATACTAATTTAAGTCCACAGACTGCTCTCTTTTCAAAGATTTGACTGTGCATGGAGTGTTGTAAGTTAGTCTGGAGAGTGGACAGAAATAGGTCAGACAGATTGGTGCACAGCCTGGTGTGTCTCATGCCCCTTCCGTCTCCCTCCCTCGTCTCCCTTTGCTCTGCTAGTTTCAGCATCCCGAGGAGCAGTACCCACCTCTGAAGTTTGGCACGGTGCCCAACGGTAGCACAGAAAAAAACATCCGCTCCAACTACCCAGACATGCACCAGTACATGGGAAAATACAACCAGAAAGGAGTGGAGGATGCCATACTGAACCTCAAAACCGGGTCTGTCTGCCATGAACCTTTACCTTTGTCTTACTCCACTCCTCTCTCACTCCTTCATCCATCCGTAACTGCCTATCTAAATAGAGTAGCAGGGACTTTGGGTAAAAGGAGGGGCGCAGCCTGTCCATCACAGGGTTAACGTGGAACGACACATCCACACCTGCAGCCAATTAAAAATCACTCACATGCTTGTCTTTGGGCTGTAAAAGGAAACCAGAGTACCTTAAGAAAACCCGCACATGTGCAGATACCCCACTCAACAAGCAGACTGGAACCCAGAGCCTTCGTTTTGTGAAGTGACATCCACTGGGCCAACATGCCACCTGGTTTGCACATGTGCTCATTTTTGTAAAATGTCCTCAAATTTAACATAAAATCATTTGCCTAAGACTTTAAGGGGACAACAGATAAATCAATATATATTATTACATATCAAAGCAAGTATACAGTGCTCTGAAAAAGGTTTTGCCCGCTTTTTTCTTTTTGTATATTTGTCACACTACATATTTGAGATCATCAGACAAAGTTTAATATTGGGCAAAGACAACCCGAGTCGATGCAAAATTCAGTTTTTGAATAAAGATTTAATTTCTTACGTGATCTTTCAGCCTACCTCATTTTGTCAGAGAGGCTGAACTTAAAGGATTTCTTGATTCAACAGGTCTGGCAGTAATCAGGCCTGGGTGTGGCTAGTGAAATCCAATCCAGCTTTCTAAATATGTGGTTAATCACAGCTATTTTATAATTTAACAAGGGAGGAAATTACTTTTCCACATAAGCTCAGGCAGGTTTGAATCACTTTTTTCTCCGATTCAAAAAAGCACTGTGTCACAATCTAAAGAAACAGCTGGGAAACAAAGTCACTGACATCTATCAGTCTGTAAAGGATTGCACCACCATTTCTAACCACTGCGAACCACAGTGAGAGCCATTATCCACAAATGGAGAAAACCTGGAATGGTGGTAAAGCTTCAATGGTGGAAAATGGCATCTGTGTGAGAGATCCTAGCAAAAACTACTGTTTGAAAAATATTCTGTGGACCGATGAAGAAAAAGTTAAACTTTCTGGAAGGCTTGTATCCTGTTACATCTGGTGTAAAACTAACACAGCATTTCATAAAAAGAACATCACACCAACATTCAGGCATGGTGGTGGGAGTGTGATGGTCTGAGGCTGCTTTGTTGCTTCAGGACGACTTGCTGTCATTGAAGGAACCACAAAATCCTGAAGGAAAATATAAGGCACACTTAGATTATGCAGCAGGAGAATAATGGGAAACACACTAGCAAATCAACCTCTGAATACCTCAGAAAAAGGTTTTGTTGTGGCCCAGTCAAAGTCCAGACTTAAATCGGATTGAGATGCTTTGGCACAACCTTAAATCCTTCCAGTGTGGCTGAATGAAAACACTTCTATAAAGAAGAGTGGGCCAACATTCCTCCACAGTGAAGTGAAAGACTCATTGCCAGTTATCGCAAACTCTTGATTGCATTTCTTGCTGCCAAAGGTGGCACAACCAGTTATCAGGTTTAGGAGGCAATTACTTTTTCACACAGGGCCAGGTAGACTTGGATGGCTTTTTTCCCTTAATAAATGAAAACCTCCATTTTGTGTTTATTCAGGTTATCTTTGTCTAATGTGATATTCTGCTAAATATTGTCTAAAATTAAAATGAGTTGGATGCTCTGAAACATTTAAATGTGCTAAATATGCAAAAAATAAGCAAAGATGAAGGGGGTAAATACTTGCCCGGTATACTTAACTTGATTTTCTCTATCTTTTTCACTGCACTTAGATTAAGCTTAGATATATATTATATAATGAAAATATTCTACTACATGGGATATTCAGCAGCTGTTGTTTATCTTTAAATCTCACAAAAAAAAGGGCCAATTCGTTTTTTTTCTTCAGGCGGTTAAAAAACAAACCAAGCTTTTTTTTCTCCAATTGGTGAAATCTTTTAGTTAATGTTATGTCAGGATCATGGAAAGCATGGAAGGCAGGAGACCAGCAGCAAGATCCTTTACAGAGCAAAACAGGCATCAGTAGCCATGGATGACATTTATTAATTCAGAATGTCACGAGTGGCATGAAATGGAGGAGGTGGTTTGCAAAGTGGTTTGCAGAGAAAGCAGCACTTCTGTGCAGGTTGAAGCATCTCAGATAGCGTGTCCCAAATTTGCCAGTGAGATGTGCAGCAGGCCAAACAGCTGTGCTATCAGCTGATGGGAGTTTGAGCTGGAATCAGTGGCCTGCGTTTGCATAAATGCAGGTTCCTCCTTGACCTGGGAAGCTGCAGTTGACATTCAACAAATCTGTGTGTTTGAAACGCCTCTGGCACGTTTGTTTGCGTCGGACGGAATGGAAATAGTTGCAGCAATGAACGACAGCAGATGTGGCCCGCTGTCACTGTTTGCTCCGGGTTTTTAATGTTCTCAGTCTCACACCAGCAGGCCATCACACACTCATTCTTTTCAACTCCAGCTAACGTTTCACATCTTTTGTCACACTTCATGCTTTCCCGCAAAGATTCTCTCACCTTTACTCTTTCCCTTTCTCTCTCCACCTTTGCCGCTATCTCCACCCACGCACGCAGTGCAAACAGCATTTCCCTCTTCAGTTTCTAGTAGAATCTCTATCACCCGTCATGTGTTGGATAATCCCAGTTTACTTTATCCTAAGCTTCTGTCACCCCCCCTCCCCCATCAGCCCCCACTGAATCTTGCCTTGACACCACAATTATAACTCAGTGTTAACATGCAAAAGAATGAGGAACACCTGCTTTTCTCCAGCAGCTTTCTCTTCTGCTCCTCGGTACTTATCTTTCCCTTCTCCTCTTCATCTGCCCTCCTATGTCGCCATGTCTTTTCTTTCTCCTCCTTTTTTTTTTTTTGGTCCATTCTTTCCCCTCCCAGTGTGCTTTCTCAATGTGTCTGTATTTAAACTTTATAATCCTCATCACTCTCTAGCTCTATCCCATGTCTTTTCCCCCCTGAAGTGTGTAAATCTCTCCCCCCTCTCTCTCACTCCCTGTCACAACGCTCTCCGCACCGTATAAATCCCCATCCTCCTCGTCCCCTCCGCTGCCTCCTCCACCATCCCGCTCCCTCTTACCCACACATCTTTTCCTGATCTCTGCCTTATTTTATTCTCCTTGTGTTTTCACTCTTTCCGCCAAACCTGCTTTACTATTCCACTCTTCTCCCCTTTTCTTGTCATGATTTAACTTTTTATGCCCTCTCTATCATTCTGTGCGCCTGTCTGCTATATATTTTTGCACCCTAACTCCCTTCCCAGGTACATTGCGGCGCTATACCTTTATATCCCCTCTCTTGCCTCAGTCAGTCTCTCCATCCCTTTGCTCTTGTCTCCCATTAAATGATGAATGAATTCTCCCTTCATCCCTTTACAGGAAACTGGATGCCTTTATTTATGACGCTGCAGTACTGAACTATATGGCTCGGAAGGACGAAGGTTGTAAGGTGAGGACTTTTTACTCACACGTATGTGCATGCGGCATGCATTCACCTCGGTGGGTTTCTCAAGTTCTGCTCGTTGTCCTCTCTTTCAAGGTGATGACCATAGGCTCGGGGAAGGTTTTTGCCACCACAGGCTACGGTATCGCCCTGCACAAAAACTCACGCTGGAAACGTCCTCTTGACCTGGCCCTGCTGCAGCTGGTGGGAGATGGTGAGGACTGTGAGGAGGGGAGGTGTTCAGATGAAAATAATTAGGACAATGCAGGAGCAAAGAGAAGGTTACAGTAAAAATGAAAAGGATAGAGAAACGAGCCACAGAGTAGCACAAGAGTGTGGGGTGGATGGAGGACCCAGGGGGTAGATGAATGAGAGGATGTGGAGTGGTGGACAGGGGGAGTGTAAGGTGTGTGGAGAGGCTGAAGGGTCTAAGGTGTTTTGATTGTGACACAGGGAATAAGAGTGTGTAGGAGAGGGCCGATGGCACTTTTAAAGAGGTTTGCACATCTCTTTATTGGCCAGAGGAGAGGAGGAGAAACAACAGAGCAAGAAGAAAATTGTTTTGTTTGTTTGTTTCTTAGCAAAAATGACTTGATTGTGTTGATGTCTGCCTCCCCCACTGTCTCGCTACTCTCGTACAAACCTGTCTGAATTTCTCTGGCTTTCCTTTTCTCCCTGTTTGAAAAGCTAACAGAAAAAAAAAAGATTTACTTGTGTGCGTCACTGTTGTAAAAAAAAAAAAAAAAGAAAGTCACAACTTGTGTGGTGGTGACAGATTTATACCTATTGCAGATTAGCTGAAACTGACATACAAAGTGAGGAAGTGTGGCAAAAAAGTGAAAAGAAACACCTGAAAATGCTCTGAATAGGAAAGTAAAACGAGGTATAAAAAACAACTATCATTAAATAGAGATGTTATTAGTGTGCTTTGTCTACTTTACACACTCGTGATTAGCACATGAGAATCTGTTTTTAGTCGTCAGTACACTAATGCTTGATTGTCATTTTACACAGTCCGCCACACACGTTTATTGTCTCAGTCGGATGCCTCTTGTTTGGCTTTTTCTCGTGTTTTAAATCAGCTTTGCTTATGGCGTGGCGGACAAAGCCCTTTAGCTGTTTCTGGCATGCAGACGCTTTAGCTGCTTACACACTGATAATGCCAATTTGGTGCCAAGATCTATTAAATAAGACTGGCGTCTGGAGCTGAATAGCTGGACCTGGAAAAGGATGCGAGTGTGTGTGTGTGTGTGTTAGCTAGAAAAATAGGGAGCCCAGACAGCCTTGACATGCAGTGTTTGTCATTTCTTTTAATTCTTGATAGATTTCCTTGTCCTTGCTTATGTTCATTGTAGCACAAACCCTTAACAGCTGTGCACGCTGGATGGATCTAGTTACAGGGTGGTGTTGAATGTTGAGAATTGTAGTTGTAGGAAGGCATTATTGGAGTGGATTACTAAGGAAGAGGATTAGTTTGTTTGGATGCGGAGAGCAGCAGGGGGTGGGGGGTTGGGGGGCTCGCATTCAGCGTGCCCTCAAAGGCTGCATCTCAACAATCGCCCTGCGGCTCAAGGACTCAGCGTCGCACCTTCAGCGGGGCTAAGTCGTGTCACAGTGTTACATCATTATTGTACCATGCTGTGTTTGAGTGCTATCATTTTTTTTTTACAACTGAATTAGAGGATAGCAGAGCACCCGAGATACTTTCCACTGCTTTCTCCAATGTGAGCACATTGTTCTCCTTGTTGTCACCTCTTGTGATTCATACCACAGCTTTAAGAGCTGGTCCATTGATCTCACTACAACGTTTTTTCGTGATAAATCAAAACTGCTGAGTAACAAGATTTCCCTTTCCCCTTCTTATCAGATCCACTCCTGTATTTTGCATAGTATCATGATTTTGATTCTAATAATATATTATTCAGTGAGTAGATAATAAAAATGTGAGAAGCTGGGTTTTTAGCTCTTGGCTGGCAGATTTTTAATTTTTTTTCCCCCAGAAATCTTGCAATGAATGCAGAGAGGTTTGTCATGTTGTGATAAAAGCATGGGATTGTACGGGTCATGGTTTGCTGCTCAACAGCTGTGGAGCTCAGTGTCTCTGGACATGTCTGGCATTATGCCCCATCTGGCACAGTGCAAAATGCAAATGTACACTTGCACATTTACATATGCACACTCGCCCACACACTTAGACACACACACACAAATACGTTTTTCTCTTATTAAATAATGTCTTTGTGGTGCGCTGCCAGCTCCGTGTTTGCAGTGTCGCCAGCTCTACCTGACCTGACCTGCCAGAAACGACATAGGTAGAGTGTGGATTTGACACACCTGTCAGATTTGGCAGACCTGAGCTGGCTGTGACTTAGAGGCAGAGACAACCGCCATCATAAAGGTCTAAGGGAGAGAAGAAACATGCACATTGAAAAAAGAGTCCAATTCATGAGGGAGACGAAGAAGCACAAGATGAATCACTCGGAGTCAAATGGCAGCGGAGCCAGGAAATGAGAGTGAGAGATCGGAGAAAGCATTCAGCTGAGACTTGTGAAGTACAGGACACTTGTGGGACTACCTGTTTATCTGCACCCTCAAGTAAGATATTTGATGTTTCCAAATCGGGCTCCTGTTTGGACACACAACTGCCACTGAAGGTCAATAATTCCAATGAATTCTCCACAGTGGGGACTACATTATAGAGTTAAAAACAGACATTGTGTCTAAAAAAGTGTGAGCATAAGATAAGACAGTGAGTTGTTACCTTAAACTGCCAGCGGGCTGCAGTAGCAGTGTGTCCATCTGTTGATGTAGCTGGAGGCTACGGCCTGTTGGCTGATGATGTTCTACAGGAGACACATTAACCAGTTCACACAGATGACTGCATCAGCTTCATCTAAGCTACGCGAGCAGGGCTAATGATGGCACAAATGAAAAGGCAAAAGGTTGAGTTTTCGAAGAGAAGTGCAGTGTTACGACTAGATGTGTGACTTGTCAGCTTTTAAACTCTGCTCTTGCTTTTCATTTGAAATAGTTCAGAGAGTGCAGTGTGCAGTGAAGGCAACTTCATACCTGGTTATCGCAGCACTGCTCATCGGGCCGTTGTTATTAGTGCGACAGAAAGCTCTCATTATGACTTCTGTTAGTCATGATATAACTCTAACATGAATCATGCGCCGCATCTTGTAAATGATCAGCACTATGGTTACACCAGTAACCCCTGTAGCCAGTCACACATTTAGCCTGGAAACTCAGATTTGTTAAGAAAAGATATAGTTATGGGTAAAAAGTTGGTTCTCGGTTGGTTATTAGATGGGGATCTTAAAACCCCCAGAGCTTACCACCTGGGTGAGGATCCTGACCATCCCTCCAGCACAATTAACTGATTATGATCTTCTCTCCCCGTCTCTGCCATTTTCTATCAAATCTCTCTCTTCACATTTTTCCTCTTTTTCTCTCCTCCCATCCTCTTCAAGCTGAGGAGCGTTCCACTGTTTGTCATGATGACACAATCTCACACAGTCCTCCATCTCTGTTTTCCTTCTTGCAGCCCTCTCTAACTCTGTCTGTCTCATTCTCCCTGACACGTTCGTGGACGGAGAGAGAATGCCGTTCCTCCTCTCTCTTTCTAAGGCTCCCTCATTACCGCTCTCACACTTTTCCATGCTCGCTCAACCTATCCAGCCATCTCACTGTGGCTCCTGGTCTCTCTTCTCTTCTCCTCATTTACTCTGGGTTACAATGTTGAGATTAGGTTGTCGATGCCATTTTGCTTCTCAGTGCTTCTTCATTGTTTTGGACCCTCTCCCCCTCTCCCTCCCCTTCTCTGTCTCAGTCCCCTTTCTCTTTGTTGTTTTGGACTCTGTTCTTTGTATTGCTGACCTCTGACCTTGAAGTGTCACCTTGGATAATGGGCAAAAAACAAGCCTACAGACCTGTACTTCAGTGCTTATCTATCTATCTATCTATCTATCTATCTATCTATCTATCTATCTATCTATCTATCTATCTATCTATCTATCTATCTATCTATCTATCTATCTATCTA